>NC_137022.1:16578359-16786393 GCF_032717465.1 Coenobita brevimanus | reverse complement strand
ATGCTGCATGGGAGAACTTCTCTTTAGACTCGGGTGTAACAGCTACAGTGCAGAGTGGGTTATTTTCGTCCCGCCTGTGATATAAATTTAGCATGTTGATGTGACAAAGTTGCTTGTTCTTTCTACAATCTGGTGTGCCGATGACATAGTTTACATCACTGAGTTTCTTCTCCACGAAATAAGGACCACTAAACTTGGCTTGAAGAGGTTGCCCATGCACCGGTAGCAGAATCAAAACCTGATCTCCTGGCTGAAAGTGGCGTAACCTGGACTTCTTATCATACCAAGTCTTCATCTTCTCCTAAGCAGCTCCTAAATTCTCTCTCTCGCCAGCTGTAAAGCAGTGGACAGCCGTTCTTTGAACTTCATCACATACTCCGGCAGGCTGACGTCATCTTCCTCCGACAGCCAGCATTCCTTGAGTAGCTTAAGAGGTCCTCTTACTTAATGCCAAAACAGTAGTTCAAAAGGTGAGAAGCCCAGTGATTCATTTGGAGATTCTCTTGCAGCAAATACAACAAACGGAAGACCTTTATCCCAGTCTTTCTGATGTTCCAAACAGTATTTCCTGAGCATCGATTTGAGTGTTTGATGATATCTCTCGAACGCTCCTTGGGTCTGGGGATGGTAAGCTGAAGACGTGATCTGGGTGATCCCCAACTCTTTCATAGACTGCTTGAAAACATTTGACATGAAATTACTTCCCCGGTCTGACTATACCTCCTTGGGTAGACCAAACGTTGTGAAAAACCCTAGCATTTCCTTAACCACGTTCTTTGCTGAGATATTTCTAAGTGGAATGGCTTCAGGATAACGAGTAGCCATATCAATCAGGGTCAACACATAAGAAAATCCTGAAGAAGTCTTAGGAAGAGGGCCGACAATATCCACCAACACACGGGTGAATTGCGCCTCAAAAGGAGGAATGGGAACTAGAGGTGCAACCTTTTCGGTCTGATTACACTTCCCAACAACTTGAAAGGTGTGACAAGACTTACAATACCAGGAAACATCCCTGAAGATACCTGGCCAGTAGAAGTGTTTCAAAATGCGTGCCACAGTCTTCCTCACTCCTAGGTGTCCTGCCAAACTGGAATCATGAGCCACTCTAATGATATCCTGCCTATAAACACGAGGGATGACAACTTGATGTACAGCCTCCCATTCACAGTCGGCTGATGCTGTTGGGGGTCAACACTTCCTCATAAGTACTCCTGACTTTATATAATAACAAGTAGAAGCACCAGCTGACTCTTCCTCACTGCAAGCAGAGTTAGCTAGACCTTTCAACTCAGGGTCAGCAACCTGCAACTGAACCAACTCTTGACGAGACAAATTATCAAACACTACGTGGGTACTGCCTCTGTCCTGGTGAGTGGTCCAAATTAGCAAGAAAAGTGTCAGCTAGGATAACATCATCATCATCATTATCCTCTAAGTCACCAGTAACTTTAGACTTAGCCTTAGTGACAGCACATGCAGAGAACACATCAGGGACATCACAATCCTGGGTCACAGCCACTGGCTCACTAGACAACTGAGGAGCTGGACACACTTGACTTCCACCAATATCATTTCCAAGTAAGAAAGTTACACCTGACATTGGAAGTGTCTCAACCAACTCAACCATAACGGAACCATTAACAAAATCAGACTCTAAAATCACTCTGCACAGAGGGACAGAGAAGTAATTATTCCCTCCACCTTTAAGATTACACTTTCATCAGAGGAATTAACATTAAAGCCTAGAACACTGGTCGGCATAAGGGATTGGCAAGCACCTGTATCGCGATATATTTTAACTGATTTCCTGTCATTACTGTCCAGAGGACTGACAAAACCATCAGACAGGAAATTAGCACATGAACTTTTGGGAGTGTCACCCACGTTACTGCTCAAAAGAGGAGCTTCATCATGAGGATTTAATTTACCCCTCAAAGCAGGTTCAGTTAACTCGGTTAAAGAATTCTGGGAACTCTCAAGGGTGGACACTAGACCAATTGACTGAATATTTAAAGACTCCTTTTTGTTCACATCACGCTGTCTCCTGAAACATTTCTCCGTAGTATGACCAAGCTTACTACATTAAGTACATTTACTTTTCTGAAATCTAGAGGTGGAGCTGGTATTTACTTCCTGAGAAACATCATCTTTATTCTCTTTTCTGTTACCTGTACTCTGAGTAGAGGCAACGTACTTACTCTCAGCTTTCCTTTTTTCTTTAGAATATCTCTTGTGAGTGAGAACATATTCATCAGCTAAAACTGCAGCATCAGACAAATTATCTATTCTTTTCTCATCAAGATATAGGCTTAAATCATTATTAATACTCCTTTTGAAGTCCTTCAGCAAAATTATCTTAAATTTACTAAAATCAGAATCCACATTCTTAGAATTTAACCACTGCTCTAACAGATCTTCTTTGATTTTTGCATACTCAACATGGGATTGCTTATCTTGCTTATAAGTTTTCCTAAATTTTACTCTATAGGCTTCAGGAACAAGCTCATAGGCCTTAAGAATCAAGCTCTTAACTACATCATAATTATCAGATTGATCCAGAGGCAAAGATGCATAAGTTACTTGAGCTTTACCGGTGAGAACAGTTTGAAGGAGTACTTGCCAATACCTTTTGGGCCAATTAAAACCTGTAGCTACCCTCTCAAACACCTGAAAATACTTTGTTAAATCAGATTCATTAAAAGGAGGAAGAAGTTTAACATTTTTAGCCACATCAAAATCATCAGAGCTAGATGATCCAGTTCCACCTTGTTTCATGCGATACTCATGGTCTGTCTGAATCCTAGCAAGTTCAATTTGTGCCTGAGCCTGTGCCTCCTGAATACGAGCCTGAGACTCAGCCTCCTTAGAACGTGCCCGATACTCAGCCTCCTTAGCACGAGCCTCCTGCAGGGTTAGCTGGAACTTAGCTATTTCAATCTGCGTTTGCTCACCTGGAAGAGTTACATTAAACAAGCTTTCATTAATCATATCAACAATTTGATCTTTAGAATGATGAGAGCGAACAGCAATTCCCAATTGTTGAGCAACAAGCTTAAGTTCATTCTTTGTTCTGTTTACTACATCACACACTGTTTGCACATTTGACAAAAAATCTTTGACTTCATCAAGCGTAGTAATAGTAGACATGATGAATAAATCACAGTCACAAAATATCAAGCAATATCCTTATGATAATATCCTGAATATCCTGATAAGAGGTCGCCAAATTTGTGTTGCAGAACAGAGAGAGATAATGAACACTTCAAGTGAGAATACTAAAATCACTACTCTCCCACAAATTTCCAGGTTCAAAACAAAAGAGTTAGGTAAAATTACAAGTTAAAGTTTAATGCTCAAACTAACAACTAAACATTCAGGACTCACACGGATAATGTAATGGCAAAAAACAGGTTAAATATAAGGTTAAATGCAATAGCCTCTATTAACACGAAATTAGCAAGAGGAAATTTATCTAAGTCAGCCCTGATAAAACGAGAAAACCGGATAATGCTCAGTTAATGCAAGATATATTATTACAGACACAAAATATTATTAACCCTTTAACCGCGGGTATTGTTTTGGTCTGACTGTCCTCTCCCGCGGGGGTTTCAGGCAAATGTAAACAAACCTTTAAACCTTAATGACTCTGCACAGAATAAAGCTAGAGAAAAAAAACATGGTACCATTAGAAAGTACTAACCTTCAGCTTTCCATTGATGTAGGTTTCATGACTTTGTTGACTTTCACAGGACGGGGAGAGCCGTTAGAAGTGAGGGGTGTGAAATAACTATTTTACGCCCCACACACCAGTACCAAATGCCAACCACTCTCTCATAATAGTAATATAAACATATATGAACACTGTACATACGATAAACACCCACTCTGTGTTCACTGAGGTAGGTAAAAGGCACTTCCCTGCAGCTGCGCCCGCTCTTCACTGCGGCTGCGCCTCACTTCACTACGGCGGCACCCGCTCACTGACGTTTCATGCGATCTTTTCATTCTTTCTAACTTCTAATATTATTTTACATATAATCTGGGCAATATACATTATATTTACAATGCACTTATTACTATATTGCGTCACTGGCGCATCACAGAATTACATAAGTGCCGCAGAATTCCACAAGTGCCGCAGATTCTCTTATTACAATATCACTTATTATACTGGCCAATATTTCCTTTTTTTTCTAGGGAAAATATCCCTTATTACTACATTATCCATTATACAATTATTGGTAAAGCACGTCACTGTCGCATCACTATATATCACTGTCACTTTCAGTATTTACTCAGAGAGTGGTACTCGGCAAAGCACGGAGTTACATATAGAGCGACTTGGCATTCCAGGCACTGGTGTGTGCTCATTTTTCTCGTCCTAGGCCTCCGTGTGGTGGTAGAACATACTCTGCAGCGGCCCGGTGACAACCTGCCGCCTGCTGTAAGAGGCAATTTCACAAGCTGGTGCCGGCTCATGTAATTGCGGCACCCAAGACGGTCAGGTTGTGTGTCAGAGTGTCGCCTCGGGATCAGTGCCGTCACCTGACCAAATCGTGCAAGTAGCTGCTGCACAACAGTCTTGGAAAACTGTCTCAGTGATGGTTGCCTTATGCCCCCGACTTGTGTCTTGTAGAGAATGAAGGCGTTGAGCATGCACATATCGAGCATGTGCAGGCAAGCCTTCCTGTACCATCGGGTGTTTCTCCTGAGACAGTCGATTTCGCCAATCATCATATCAGACTTATCAACAAGTCTCATATTTGCATTATAATCATTGACGGCATCAGGCTTCATGATTGGCTCTTCCGTCCTGTAGCTGACCTTCCCAGTTCTCTGCAATTCCCCCTTGTGGATGGTGCTGATCATATTCACGACCTTCTTGTCATGCCACCTGATCGCAAGAAGCTTGTCTGACTTCTTCAGGTGAACATCTCCCCTGGATGATGATGATGCTTCGGGGAAACTAGGCCACTCTTTCCTATAGCTCCGTACAGTGCCAACAGTGCCAATGCCGTGTTCAGCAAGGTATTTGGAGAGTTCCGGTGCTGTGTAGTAATTGTCTGTGTACAGCACATGATTACCACCAAAATACCTCTCCATCAGCACTTTTACAAAGGAGCCAGAGAAGCCAAGGGGGTCTTTCCTGTTCACATCCATTGTGCTAGCAGAGTAGATGACAAAATCCAGGATATACCCCGTCTCACAGTCACACAGCACAAAGAACTGTATCCCAAAGCGGTGGCGTTTGCTGGGGATGTACTGCATGAATTTGAGACGTCCTCTGAACAATACCAGGGATTCGTCTATGACGACTTTCTGCATAGGCCGGAAAAATCGCATAAATCGATCCCTAATCCTGTTGAGAAAATCCCTCACTTTCCACAAAGGGTCAGTTTGGGACGGGTTTGCATTGTCAGCGAAGTGCAGGTATCCAAGCACCTGTCGGAACCGATCCCGTGACATATACTTCCCGAATATTGGAATAGTAGTTATGTCATCCACGAGCCAGTACTCCTCCAACTCATGTCTCTTTATATGGGGCATGAAAAACATTAGTGCAAAGAACACATACAGCTCTCTGATCCCGACAGGCAACCACGACACTTGCTTTGGTGAGCCAATAGGTCCCAGCCCTTCTGCTGCACACTGAGCTGCATACCTATTGGTCTCATCGCTGACATGCTGCACGATTTCAACATCCATGAAGGCCAGGAAGTAATCAACAAAGTCATCTCCTGCATTGCATGGGAAGGCAGGCTGTATTCCAGCATTTGTCATATCAAACGGTGGATTGTGTGGCTGAAAATCTGCACCGTCAGACCAAACAAATGCATCCACTTGCCCTGTGCGTGGTTCAGTGGCAGGGGCAGGTTGCATTGCACTCGTTTCCCTGTGAGAAGGAGCTGAGGTGGAGGCAATGGGTGAGGCAGGAGGTGAGGCAGGAGGCAAGCGGGAGGGGGGTGAGGCAGGAGGCAACGGGGAGGGGGGTGAGTGCGGGGGCGTTGAGTGGGGGGGTGGCGAGGGTGAGGGAGCTGAGCGGGGGGCAGGCGGGGGGGTTTCTGACCTGGTGCGTGGTGAAACTTGACCCTTTCTACCCCGCTTATCACCTCGCTTATCTCCTCTCTTATCGCCCAGCTTTGCCCTCCAACTGCCACGCATCCCCTTTGTTCTGGGCCTGCCTTCCCTCGCTTTGCAGGCTTTGGTAATTCGTACTCCTCAGATGATGTAGACTGAGGAGAGGGCACGACAGATGATGATGATGATGATGTGAGGGCAATAGGGCTAGGGGAATGGGAAATTGATGGGAAATGCTTACTAGGGCGTGGTGTGGGAGACGTGAGCCTGCGCATCACTCCCTTCCCACGTGCAATACCAGATTTGCCCATAGGAGCCTTTCCTTTCCCAGAGTAAGTTGGGGGTGGTGGGGGGGAAACAACACGATCACTTTCATCACTGTCACTATCAATGGAAAATGGTTCACCACCAATCACTGCCAAATCATCACTGCTTGCTGTGAGTGTGTCACTTTCACTGCCACAATCAAGAGTAGTATTTACAGTTTTGTCCAGCTCAGTTCTAATTTCAGGAGTGCTCAACCCCTTCTGCCTCGCCGTCGGCAGTTCCTTTACCGGTGTAGAGGTAGAGGGAACACTAGCGCTAATCATTGTAGAGGAGGAAGCGAGTGACAATGAGTCGGGACGGAGCGCCATTATCACGCACAGAGCTGGACAGATACAGACTGATGAGGGTCAGGGCAGGGGTGGGGGGGGCCCCCTCGGGGTTGGAGGAGGGAGGTGTGGGATGGCTGGCGTGAAAGAACTCAAAAGCTACTCTTGCGTGAGACAAATTGCGCGCCAGGAAAACGCGCGGTGTTCAAAATATTCACGATCATTCCAGAATGACACCCGCGGTTTGCTCCAGTTTTGCCACTGTCATTCTGGAATGACACCCGCGGTTAAAGGGTTAACAATGGCTGACATCAAAAACTCCACATGAATCACAAAAACCCCACCAGGCTTACGAATCAACACCTTATGCTATACAGTACAAGAAACAAAAAATGTAATAACACTTATACTCAAATTACACAGCAGCTAGATGGTTGGAGACTTCCTGAGCACTCACAAAAATAATAACAACTGTACAGGGGAGGACAGAGATGTGAACAAAATGAGGAGTAGATCTAAGTGGCAATTAATGGAAAGACTGAGCTCATTATATAAGGGCCGGTAGAGCTTGATACAACTTGTAAGAAGGACGTGCAAATGAAGCCATAGGGGACAAAGAGTTGACAATCCTGCTCTAAACAACGGAAAGAACGACTTACTCTACTATAAGAGGGAGAAGGGGGAGTGAGGTAAAACACGGTAGCCTGGTCACTGTGGAAGCCACGAGGCGAAGCGTGATCAAACATGCAGCATACTGTACGTTAGAATTATACAAAGGATGATGAAATCATAGGCTATGTAACACCTCCCCACAAAAAAAAAAAAAAAAAAATTTACAAAGGAAATTTCTTATTACTCTAAAACAATCTGTTTAAATTCTAGATAAGCAATCTGCAATAACATTTTCTTTCCCCTTGACATGTTGTATGTCTAATGAATACTCCTGAAGAAGTAGACTCCATCTTGTCAATCTCTGATTTTTATTTTTAAACTTACTAAGGAATTTCAGTGGGTTATGATCGGTATAAAGGACTATGGGGTCAAAACCAGAACATAAATAAAATGAAAAATTCTGTAAACCCAAAATCAAGGCCAAAAGTTCTTTCTCAATAGTTGAGTAGTTCTTTTGAGGTGGAGTGAACGTCTTACTGTAATAAGATACAGGGTGTTCAATACCCTGATCATCCTCTTGCAGCAAAACAGCCCCAGCTCCTGTATGACTTGCGTCAACAGCCATCTTAAAAGGCTTAGCAAAATTTGAAGTAGCGAGCACTGGCTGACTTAATAGGATAGCTTTAAGTTTGCTGAAAGAGGATTCACAGTTATCAGTTCAGAAAAATTTAACTCCATTTTTCAGTAGGTCTGTAAGTGGTGATACAAGAATTGAAGAGTTAAGAACAAATCTCCTGTAATAACCTTCCATTCCCAAAAATCTTTGTAGCTCTTTCCTACTTTTAGGTCTGGGAAGATCACTTATAACCTGAACCTTAGCTCCTGGTGGTGCAACGTGTCCATCACCAATTATGTACCCAAGGTACTGAACTTTAGCTTGACCAAACTCACACTTTGATAAATTAGCTACAAGATTAGTCTGAACGAAACGCTCAAGAAATTTGATGACATGGCATAGGTGATCTTTCCAGTTGTCACTGAAGATTAATACATCATCAATATAAACAACACACCCTGCCAAACCCTCTGTTACAACATTCATGAGATTCTGAAATGTGGCTGGTGCATTCTTCATACCATATGACTTTACAGAACATGCAAAAGTCTTTCCTATTGTTACAAAACATGAGATCTCCCTAGCACGTTCAGTCATAGGTACTTGCCAGTATCCTTTTAACAAATCAAACCTACTTATGTACCTAGCCTTTCTGATCTTGTCTATGCAATCTTCCATGCGATGGAGAGGGTAAGTGTCTGTTTTGGTTATCTGATTAACACGTCTGTAGTCGATGCAAAGCCGCTGTGACCCACCTGGCTTAGGGACTAGAGTGACAGGAGAACTCCACTCGCTCTGACAGGGCTCAATCATTTTGTGGTCCAACAGGTAGCCAAGCTCCTTCTGGATGAGAGGAACTTTCACTGGGTTCACACGGTAAGGAGGCAGTTGAATTGGCTTTGGGTCTCCAACATCGACATCATGAATGAACACAGTGGCTCTTCCTGGAGTGGCGCGGAACACTTGCGGGTACTCCGCAGTAATGCCGAAAACTCCTGCCTTTCCTCGGGAGCTAGATGAGAAAGCTTAGTCTGGAGATCATTCATGATATCAGGATTCTTCCCCAAACTATCACTCAGGCTCATGCTGCATGGGAGAACTTCTCTTTTAGACTCGGGTGGAACAGGTACAGTGCAGACTGGGTTATTTTCGTTCCGCCTGTGATATAAATTTTGCATGTTGATGTGACAAAGTTGCTTGTTCTTTCTATGATCTGGTGTGCCGATGACATAGTTGACATCACTGAGTTTCTTCTCCACGAAATAAGGACCACTAAACTTGGCTTGAAGAGGTTGCTCATGCACCGGTAGCAGAATCAAAACCTGATCTCCTGGCTGAATGTGGCGTAACCTGGACTTCTTATCATACCAAGTCTTCATCTTCTCCTAAGCAGCTCCTAAATTCTCTCTCGCCAGCTGTAAAGCAGTGGACAGCCGTTCTTTGAACTTCATCACATACTCCGGCAGGCTGACGTCATCTTCCTCCGACAGCCAGCATTCCTTGAGTAGCTTAAGGGGTCCTCTTACTTCATGCCAAAACAGTAGTTCAAAAGGTGAGAAGCCCGGTGATTCATTTGGAGATTCTCTTGCAGCAAATACAACCAACGGAAGACCTTTATCCCAGTCTTTCTGATGTTCCAAACAGTATTTCCTGAGCATCGATTTGAGTGTTTGATGATATCTCTCGAACGCTCCTTGGGTCTGGGGATGGTAAGCTGAAGACGTGATCTGGGTGATCCCCAACTCTTTCATAGACTGCTTGAAAACATTTGACATGAAATTACTTCCCCGGTCTGACTGTACCTCCTTGGGTAGACCAAACGTTGTGAAGAACCCTAGCATTTCCTTAACCACGTTCTTTGCTGAGATATTTCTAAGTGGAATGGCTTCAGGATAACGAGTAGCCATATCAATCAGGGTCAACACATAAGAAAATCCTGAAGAAGTCTTAGGAAGAGGGCCGACAATATCCACCAACACACGGGTGAATTGCGCCTCAAAAGGAGGAATGGGAACTAGAGGTGCAACCTTTTCGGTCTGATTACACTTCCCAACAACTTGACAGGTGTGACAAGACTTACAATACCAGGAAACATCCCTGAAGATACCTGGCCAGTAGAAGTGTTTCAAAATGCGTGCCACAGTCTTCCTCACTCCTAGGTGTCCCAAGTGAAACTGGAATCATGAGCCACTCTAATGATATCCTGCCTACAAACACGAGGGATGACAACTTGATGTACAACCTCCCATTCACAGTCGGCTGATGCTGTTGGGGGTCTCCACTTCCTCATAAGTACTCCTGACTTTATATAATAACAAGTAGAAGCACCGGCTGACTCTTCCTCACTGCAAGCAGAGTTAGCTAGACCTTTCAACTCAGGGTCAGCAACCTGCTACTGAACCAACTCTTGACGAGACAAATTATCAACACTACGGGGTACTGCCTCATCTGGTGAGTGGTCCAAATTAGCAAGAAAAGTGTCAGCTAGGATAACATCATCATCATCATTATCCTCTAAGTCACCAGTAACTTTAGACTTAGCCTTAGTGACAGCACATGCAGAGAACACATCAGGGACATCACAATCCTGGGTCACAGCCACTGGCTCACTAGACAACTGAGGAGCTGGACACACTTGACTTCCACCAATATCATTTCCAAGTAAGAAAGTTACACCTGACATTGGGAGTGTCTCAACCAACCCAACCATAACGGAACAATTAACAAAATCAGACTCTAAAATCACTCTGCACAGAGGTACAGAGAAGTAATTATTCCCTACACCTTTAAGATTACACTTTCATCAGAGGAATTAACATTAGAGCCTAGAACACTGGTCGGCATAAGGGATTGGCAAGCACCTGTATCACGATATATTTTAACTGATTTCCTGTCATTACTGTCCAGAGGACTGACAAAACCATCAGACAGGAAATTAGCACATGAACTTTTGGGAGTGTCACCCACGTTACTGCTCAAAAGAGGAGCTTCATCATGAGGATTTAATTCACCCCTCAAAGCAGGTTCAGTTAACTCGGTTAAAGAATTCTGGGAACTCTCAAGGGTGGACACTAGACCAATTGACTGAATATTTAAAGACTCCTTTTTGTTCACATCACGCTGTCTCCTGAAACATTTCTCCGTAGTATGACCAAGCTTACTACATTAAGTACATTTACTTCTCTGAAATCTAGAGGTGGAGCTGGTATTTACTTCCTGAGAAACATCATCTTTATTCTCTTTACTGTTACCTGTACTCTGAGTAGAGGCAACGTACTTACTCTCAGCTTTCCTTTTTTCTTTAGAATATCTCTTGTGAGTGAGAACATATTCATCAGCTAAAACTGCAGCATCAGACAAATTATCTATTCTTTTCTCATCAAGATATAGGCTTAAATCATTATTAATACACCTTTTGAAGTCCTTCAGCAAAATTATCTTAAATTTACCAAAATCAGAATCCACATTCTTAGAATTTAACCACTGCTCTAACAGATCTTCTTTGATTTTTGAATACTGAACATGGGATTGCTTATCTTGCTTATAAGTTTTTCTAAATTTTACTCTATAGGCTTCAGGAACAAGCTCATAGGCCTTAAGAATCAAGCTCTTAACTACATCATAATTATCAGATTGATCCAGAGGCAAAGATGCATAAGTTACATGAGCTTTACCGGTGAGAACAGTTTGAAGGAGTACTTGCCAATACCTTTTAGGCCAATTAAAACCTGTAGCTACCCTCTCAAACACCTGAAAATACTTTGTTAAATCAGATTCATTAAAAGGAGGGAGAAGTTTAACATTTTTAGCCACATCAAAATCATCAGAGCTAGATGATCCAGTTCCACCTTGTTTCATGCGATACTCATGGTCTGCCTGAATCCTAGCAAGTTCAATTTGTGCCTGAGCCTGTGCCTCCTGAATACGAGCCTGAGACTCAGCCTCCTTAGAACGTGCCCGATACTCAGCCTCCTTAGCACGAGCCTCCTGCAGGGTTAGCTGGAACTTAGCTATTTCAATCTGCGTTTCTCATCTGGAAGAGTTACATTAAACAAGCTTTCATTAATCATATCAACAATTTGATCTTTAGAATGATGAGAGGGAACAGCAATTCCCAATTGTTGAGCAACAAGCTTAAGTTCATTCTTTGTTCTGTTTACTACATCACACACTGTTTGCACATTTGACAAAAAATCTTTGGCTTCATCAAGCGTAGTAATACTAGACATCATGAATAAATCACAGTCACAAAATATCAAGCAATATCCTTATGATAATATCCTGAATATCCTGATAAGAGGTCGCGAAATTTGTGTTACGGAACAGAGAGAGATAATGAACACTTCAAGTGAGAATACTGAAATCACTACTCTCCCACAAATTTCCAGGTTCAAAACAAAAGAGTTAGGTAAAATTACAAGTTAAAGTTTAATGCTCAAACTAACAACTAAACATTCAGGACTCATACGGATAATGTAATGGCAAAAAACAGGTTAAATATAAGGTTAAATGCAATAGCCTCTATTAACACGAAATTAGCAAGAGGAAATTTATCTAAGTCAGCCCTGATAAAACGAGAAAACCGGATAATGCTCAGTTAATGAAAGATATATTATTACAGACACAAAATATTATTAACCCTTTAACCGCGGGTATTGTTTTGGTCAGACTGTCCTCTCCCGCGGGGGTTTCAGCCAAATGTAAACAAACCTTTAAACCTTAGTGACTCTGCACAGAATAAAGCTAGAGAAAAAAATAAGGTACCATTAGAAAGTACTAACCTTCAGCTTTCCATTGATGTAGGTTTCATGACTTTGTTGACTTTCACAGGACGGGGAGAGCCGTTAGAAGTGAGGGGTGTGAAATAACTATTTTACGCCCCACACACCAGTACTAAATGCCAACCACTCTCTCATAATAGTCATATAAGCATATATGAACACTGTACATACGATAAACACCCACTCTGTGTTCACTGAGGTAGGTAAAAGGCACTTCCCTGCAGCTGCGCCCGCTCTTCACTGCGGCTGCGCCTCACTTCACTACGGCGGCACCCGCTCACTGACGTTTCATGTGATCTTTTCATTCTTTCTAACTTCTAATATTATTTTACATATAATCTGGGCAATATACATTATATTTACAATGCACTTATTACTATATTGCGTCACTGGCGCATCACAGAATTACATAAGTGCCGCAGAATTCCACAAGTGCCGCAGATTCTCTTATTACAATATCACTTATTATACTGGCCAATATTTCCTTTTTTTTCTAGGGAAAATATCCCTTATTACTACATTATCCATTATACAATTATTGGCAAAGCACGTCACTGTCGCATCACTATATATCACTGTCACTTTCAGTATTTACTCAGAGAGTGGTACACAGCAAAGCACGGAGTTACACATAGAGCGACTTGGCATTCCAGGCACTGGTGTGTGCTCATTTTTCTCGTCCTAGGCCTCCGTGTGGTGGTAGAACATACTCTGCAGCGGCCCGGTGACAACCTACCGCCTGCTGTAAGAGGCAATTTCACAAGCTGGTGCCGGCTCATGTAATTGCGGCACCCAAGACGGTCAGGTTGTGTGTCAGAGTGTCGCCTCGGGATCAGTGCCGTCACCTGACCAAATCGTGCAAGTAGCTGCTGCACAACAGTCTTGGAAAACTGTCTCAGTGATGGTTGCCTTATGCCCCCGACTTGTGTCTTGTAGAGAATGAAGGCGTTGAGCATGCACATATCGAGCATGTGCAGGCAAGCCTTCCTGTACCATCGGGTGTTTCTCCTGAGACAGTCGATTTCGCCAATCATCATATCAGACTTATCAACAAGTCTCATATTTACATTATAATCAATGACGGCATCAGGCTTCATGATTGGCTCTCCCGTCCTGTAGCTGACCTTCCCAGTTCTCTGCAATTCCCCCTTGTGGATGGTGCTGATCATATTCACGACCTCCTTGTCATGCCACCTGATCGCAAGAAGCTTGTCTGACTTCTTCAGGTGAACATCTCCCCTGGATGATGATGATGCTTCGGGGAAACTAGGCCACTCTTTCCTATAGCTCCGTACAGTGCCAACAGTGCCAATGCCGTGTTCAGCAAGGTATTTGGAGAGTTCCGGTGCTGTGTAGTAATTGTCTGTGTACAGCACATGATTACCACCAAAATACCTCTCCATCAGCACTTTTACAAAGGAGCCAGAGAAGCCAAGGGGGTCTTTCCTGTTCACATCCATTGTGCTAGCAGAGTAGATGACAAAATCCAGGATATACCCCGTCTCACAGTCACACAGCACAAAGAACTGTATCCCAAAGCGGTGGCGTTTGCTGGGGATGTACTGCATGAATTTGAGACGTCCTCTGAACAATACCAGGGATTCGTCTATGACGACTTTCTGCATAGGCCGGAAAAATCGCATAAATCGATCCCTAATCCTGTTGAGAAAATCCCTCACTTTCCACAAAGGGTCAGTTTGGGACGGGTTTGCATTGTCAGCGAAGTGCAGGTATCCAAGCACCTGTCGGAACCGATCCCGTGACATATACTTCCCGAATATTGGAATAGTAGTTATGTCATCCACGAGCCAGTACTCCTCCAACTCATGTCTCTTTATATGGGGCATCAAAAACATTAGTGCAAAGAACACATACAGCTCTCTGATCCCGACAGGCAACCATGACACTTGCTTTGGTGAGCCAATAGGTCCCAGCCCTTCTGCTGCACACTGAGCTGCATACCTATTGGTCTCATCGCTGACATGCTGCACGATTTCATCATCCATGAAGGCCAGGAAGTAATCAACAAAGTCATCTCCTGCGTTGCATGGGAAGGCAGGCTGTATTCCAGCATTTGTCATATCAAACGGTGGATTGTGTGGCTGAAAATCTGCACCGTCAGACCAAACAAATGCATCCACTTGCCCTGTGCGTGGTTCAGTGGCAGGGACAGGTTGCATTGCACTCGTTTCCCTGTGAGAAGGAGCTGAGGTGGAGGCAATGGGTGAGGCAGGAGGTGAGGCAGGAGGCAAGCGGGAGGGGGGTGAGGCAGGAGGCAATGGGGAGGGGGGTGAGTGAGGGGGCGGTGAGTGGGGGGGTGGCGAGGGTGAGGGAGCTGAGCGGGGGGCAGGCGGGGGGGTTTCTGACCCTTTCTACCCCGCTTATCACCTCGCTTATCTCCTCTCTTATCGCCCAGCTTTGCCCTCCAACTGCCACGCATCCCCTTTGTTCTAGGCCTGCCTTCCCTCGCTTTGCAGGCTTTGGTAATTCGTACTCCTCAGATGATGTAGACTGAGGAGAGGGCACGACAGATGATGATGATGATGATGTGAGGGCAATAGGGCTAGGGGAATGGGAAATTGATGGGAAATGCTTACTAGGGCGTGGTGTGGGAGACATGAGCCTGCGCTTCACTCCCTTCCCACGTGCAATACCAGATTTGCTCATAGGAGCCTTTCCTTTCCCAGAGTAAGTTGGGGGTGGTGGGGGGGAAACAACACGATCACTTTCATCACTGTCACTATCAATGGAAAATGGTTCACCACCAATCACTGCCAAATCATCACTGCTTGCTGTGAGTGTGTCACTTTCACTGCCACAATCAAGAGTAGTATTTACAGTTTTGTCCAGCTCAGTTCTAATTTCAGGAGTGCTCAACCCCTTGTGCCTCGCCGTCGGCAGTTCCTTTACCGGTGTAGAGGTAGAGGGAACACTAGCGCTAATCATTGTAGAGGAGGAAGCGAGTGACAATGAGTCGGGACGGAGCGCCATTATCACGCACAGAGCTGGACAGATACTGACTGATGAGGGTCAGGGCAGGGGTGGGGGGGGCCCCCTCGGGGTTAGAGGAGGGAGGTGTGGGATGGCTGGCGTGAAAGAACTTGAAAGGTACTCTTGCGTAGGAATATTTGCGCGCCGGGAAAACGTGCGGTGTTCAAAATATTCACGATCATTCCAGAATGACACCCGCGGTTTAGTCCAGTTTTGTCACTGTCATTCTGGAATGACACCCGCGGTTAAAGGGTTAACAATGGCTGACATCAAAAACTCCACATGAATCACAAAAACCCCACCAGGCTTACGAATCAACACCTTATGCTATACAGTATAAGAAAAAAAAAATGTAATAACACTTATACTCAAATTACACAGCAGCTAGATGGTTGGAGACTTTCTGAGCACTCACGAAAATAATAACAACTGTACAGGGGAGGACAGAGATGTGAACAAAATGAGGAGTAGATCTAAGTGGCAATTAATGGAAAGCCTGAGCTCATTATATAAGGGCCGGCAGAGCTTGATACAACTTGTAAGAAGGACGTGCAAATGAAGCCATAGGGGACAAAGAGTTGACAATCCTGCTCTAAACAACAGAAAGAACGACTTACTCTACTATAAGAGGGAGAAGGGGGAGTGAGGTAAAACACGGTAGCCTGGTCACTGTGGAAGCCACGAGGCGAAGCGTGATCAAACATGCAGCATACTGTACGTTAGAATTATACAAAGGATGATGAAATCATAGGCTATGTAACACCTCCCCACAAAAAAAAAAAGAAATTTACAAAGGAAATTTCTTATTACTCTAAAACAATCTGTCTAAATTCTAGATAAGCAATCTGCAATAACATTTTCTTTCCCCTTGACATGTTGTATGTCTAATGAATACTCCTGAAGAAGTAGACTCCATCTTGTCAATCTCTGATTTTTATTTTTAAACTTACTAAGGAATTTCAGTGGGTTATGATCGGTATAAGGGGCTATGGGGTCAAAACCAGAACATAAATAAAATGAAAAATTCTGTAAACCCAAAATCAAGGCCAAAAGCTCTTTCTCAATAGTTGAGTAGTTCTTTTGAGGTGGAGTGAACGTCTTACTGTAATAAGATACAGGGTGTTCAATACCCTGATCATCCTCTTGCAGCAAAACAGCCCCAGCTCCTGTATGACTTGCGTCAACAGCCATCTTAAAAGGCTTAGCAAAATTTGAAGTAGCGAGCACTGGCTGACTTAATAGGATAGCTTTAAGTTTGCTGAAAGAGGATTCACAGTTATCAGTCCAGAAAAATTTAACTCCATTTTTCAGTAGGTCTGTAAGTGGTGATACAAGAATTGAAAAGTTAAGAACAAATCTCCTGTAATAACCTACCATTCCCAGAAATCTTTGTAGCTCTTTCCTACTTTTAGGTCTGGGAAGATCACTTATAACCTGAACCTTAGCTCCTGGTGGTGCAACGTGTCCATCACCAATTATGTACCCAAGGTACTGAACTTTAGCTTGACCAAACTCACACTTTGATAAATTAGCTACAAGATTAGTCTGAACCAAACGCTCAAGAAATTTGCTGACATGGCATAGGTGATCTTTCCAGTTGTCACTGAAGATTAATACATCATCAATATAAACAACACACCCTGCCAAACCCTCTGTTACAACATTCATGAGATTCTGAAATGTGGCTGGTGCATTCTTCATACCATATGGCATTACAGAACATGCAAAAGTCTTTCCTAGTGTTACAAAACATGAGATCTCCCTAGCACGTTCAGTCATAGGTACTTGCCAGTATCCCTTTAACAAATCAAACTTACTTATGTTCCTAGCCTTTCTGATCTTGTCTATGCAATCTTCCACGCGAGGGAGAGGGTAAGTGTCTGTTTTGGTTATCTGATTAACACGTCTGTAGTCGATGCAAAGCCGCTGTGACCCACCTGGCTTAGGGACTAGAGTGACAGGAGAACTCCACTCGCTCTGACAGGGCTCAATCATTTTGTGGTCCAACAGGTAGCCAAGCTCCTTCTGGATGAGAGGAACTTTCACTGGGTTCACACGGTAAGGAGGCAGTTGAATTGGCTTTGGGTCTCCAACATCGACATCATGAATGAACACAGTGGCTCTTCCTGGAGTGGCACGGAACACTTGCGGGTACTCCGCAGTAATGCCGAAAACTCCTGCCTTTCCTCGGGAGCTAGATGAGAAAGCTTAGTCTGGAGATCATTCATGATATCAGGATTCTTCCCCAAACTATCACTCAGGCTCATGCTGCATGGGAGAACTTCTCTTTTAGACTCGGGTGGAACAGGTACAGTGCAGACTGGGTTATTTTCGTTCCGCCTGTGATATAAATTTTGCATGTTGATGTGACAAAGTTGCTTGTTCTTTCTATGATCTGGTGTGCCGATGACATAGTTGACATCACTGAGTTTCTTCTCCACGAAATAAGGACCACTAAACTTGGCTTGAAGAGGTTGCTCATGCACCGGTAGCAGAATCAAAACCTGATCTCCTGGCTGAATGTGGCGTAACCTGGACTTCTTATCATACCAAGTCTTCATCTTCTCCTAAGCAGCTCCTAAATTCTCTCTCGCCAGCTGTAAAGCAGTGGACAGCCGTTCTTTGAACTTCATCACATACTCCGGCAGGCTGACGTCATCTTCCTCCGACAGCCAGCATTCCTTGAGTAGCTTAAGGGGTCCTCTTACTTCATGCCAAAACAGTAGTTCAAAAGGTGAGAAGCCCAGTGATTCATTTGGAGTTTCTCTTGCAGCAAATACAACCAACGGAAGACCTTTATCCCAGTCTTTCTGATGTTCCAAACAGTATTTCCTGAGCATCGATTTGAGTGTTTGATGATATCTCTCGAACGCTCCTTGGGTCTGGGGATGGTAAGCTGAAGACGTGATCTGGGTGATCCCCAACTCTTTCATAGACTGCTTGAAAACATTTGACATGAAATTACTTCCCCGGTCTGACTGTACCTCCTTGGGTAGACCAAACGTTGTGAAGAACCCTAGCATTTCCTTAACCAAGTTCTTTGCTGAGATATTTCTAAGTGGAATGGCTTCAGGATAACGAGTAGCCATATCAATCAGGGTCAACACATAAGAAAATCCTGAAGAAGTCTTAGGAAGAGGGCCGACAATATCCACCAACACACGGGTGAATTGCGCCTCAAAAGGAGGAATGGGAACTAGAGGTGCAACCTTTTCGGTCTGATTACACTTCCCAACAACTTGACAGGTGTGACAAGACTTACAATACCAGGAAACATCCCTGAAGATACCTGGCCAGTAGAAGTGTTTCAAAATGCGTGCCACAGTCTTCCTCACTCCTAGGTGTCCTGCCAAACTGGAATCATGAGCCACTCTAATGATATCCTGCCTACAAACACGAGGGATGACAACTTGATGTACAACCTCCCATTCACAGTCGGCTGATGCTGTTGGGGGTCTCCACTTCCTCATAAGTACTCCTGACTTTATATAATAACAAGTAGAAGCACCGGCTGACTCTTCCTCACTGCAAGCAGAGTTAGCTAGACCTTTCAACTCAGGGTCAGCAACCTGCAACTGAACCAACTCTTGACGAGACAAATTATCAACACTACGGGGTACTGCCTCATCTGGTGAGTGGTCCAAATTAGCAAGAAAAGTGTCAGCTAGGATAACATCATCATCATCATTATCCTCTAAGTCACCAGTAACTTTAGACTTAGCCTTAGTGACAGCACATGCAGAGAACACATCAGGGACATCACAATCCTGGGTCACAGGCACTGGCTCACTAGACAACTGAGGAGCTGGACACACTTGACTTCCACCAATATCATTTCCAAGTAAGAAAGTTACACCTGACATTGGGAGTGTCTCAACCAACCCAACCATAACGGAACCATTAACAAAATCAGACTCTAAAATCACTCTGCACAGAGGGACAGAGAAGTAATTATTCCCTCCACCTTTAAGATTACACTTTCATCAGAGGAATTAACATTAGAGCCTAGAACACTGGTCGGCATAAGGGATTGGCAAGCACCTGTATCACGATATATTTTAACTGATTTCCTGTCATTACTGTCCAGAGGACTGACAAAACCATCAGACAGGAAATTAGCACATGAACTTTTGGGAGTGTCACCCACGTTACTGCTCAAAAGAGGAGCTTCATCATGAGGATTTAATTTACCCCTCAAAGCAGGTTCAGTTAACTCGGTTAAAGAATTCTGGGAACTCTCAAGGGTGGACACTAGACCAATTGACTGAATATTTAAAGACTCCTTTTTGTTCACATCACGCTGTCTCCTGAAACATTTCTCCGTAGTATGACCAAGCTTACTACATTAAGTACATTTACTTTTCTGAAATCTAGAGGTGGAGCTGGTATTTACTTCCTGAGAAACATCATCTTTATTCTCTTTTCTGTTACCTGTACTCTGAGTAGAGGCAACGTACTTACTCTCAGCTTTCCTTTTTTCTTTAGAATATCTCTTGTGAGTGAGAACATATTCATCAGCTAAAACTGCAGCATCAGACAAATTATCTATTCTTTTCTCATCAAGATATAGGCTTAAATCATTATTAATACACCTTTTGATGTCCTTCAGCAAAATTATCTTAAATTTACCAAAATCAGAATCCACATTCTTAGAATTTAACCACTGCTCTAACAGATCTTCTTTGATTTTTGCATACTCAACATGGGATTGCTTATCTTGCTTATAAGTTTTCCTAAATTTTACTCTATAGGCTTCAGGAACAAGCTCATAGGCCTTAAGAATCAAGCTCTTAACTAGATCATAATTATCAGATTGATCCAGAGGCAAAGATGCATAAGTTACTTGAGCTTTACCGGTGAGAACAGTTTGAAGGAGTACTTGCCAATACCTTTTGGGCCAATTAAAACCTGTAGCTACCCTCTCAAACACCTGAAAATACTTTGTTAAATCAGATTCATTAAAAGGAGGGAGAAGTTTAACATTTTTAGCCACATCAAAATCATCAGAGCTAGATGATCCAGTTCCACCTTGTTTCATGCGATACTCATGGTCTGCCTGAATCCTAGCAAGTTCAATTTGTGCCTGAGCCTGTGCCTCCTGAATACGAGCCTGAGACTCAGCCTCCTTAGAACGTGCCCGATACTCAGCCTCCTTAGCACGAGCCTCCTGCAGGGTTAGCTGGAACTTAGCTATTTCAATCTGCGTTTGCTCATCTGGAAGAGTTACATTAAACAAGCTTTCATTAATCATATCAACAATTTGATCTTTAGAATGATGAGAGCGAACAGCAATTCCCAATTGTTGAGCAACAAGCTTAAGTTCATTCTTTGTTCTGTTTACTACATCACACACTGTTTGCACATTTGACAAAAAATCTTTGGCTTCATCAAGCGTAGTAATAGTAGACATCATGAATAAATCACAGTCACAAAATATCAAGCAATATCCTTATGATAATATCCTGAATATCCTGATAAGAGGTCGCCAAATTTGTGTTACGGAACAGAGAGAGATAATGAACACTTCAAGTGAGAATACTAAAATCACTACTCTCCCACAAATTTCCAGGTTCAAAACAAAAGAGTTAGGTAAAATTACAAGTTAAAGTTTAATGCTCAAACTAACAACTAAACATTCAGGACTCATACGGATAATGTAATGGCAAAAAACAGGTTAAATATAAGGTTAAATGCAATAGCCTCTATTAACACGAAATTAGCAAGAGGAAATTTATCTAAGTCAGCCCTGATAAAACGAGAACACCGGATAATGCTCAGTTAATGAAAGATATATTATTACAGACACAAAATATTATTAACAATGGCTGACATCAAAAACTCCACATGAATCACAAAAACCCCACCAGGCTTACGAATCAACACGTTATGCTATACAGTACAAGAAAAAAAAAATGTAATAACACTTATATTCAAATTACACAGCAGCTAGATGGTTGGAGACTTCCTGAGCACTAACAAAAATAATAACAACTGTACAGGGGAGGACAGAGATGTGAACAAAATGAGCAGTAGATCTAAGTGGCAATTAATGGAAAGACTGAGCTCATTATATAAGGGCCGGCAGAGCTTGATACAACTTGTAAGAAGGACGTGCAAATGAAGCCATAGGGGACAAAGAGTTGACAATCCTGCTCTAAACAACAGAAAGAACGACTTACTCTACTATAAGAGGGAGAAGGGGGAGTGAGGTAAAACACGCTAGCCTGGTCACTGTGGAAGCCACGAGGCGAAGCGTGATCAAACATGCAGCATACTGTACGTTAGAATTATACAAAGGATGATGAAATCATAGGCTATGTAACACCTCCCCACAAAAAAAAAAAAAGAAATTTACAAAGGAAATTTCTTATTACTCTAAAACAATCTGTCTAAATTCTAGATAAGCAATCTGCAATAACATTTTCTTTCCCCTTGACATGTTGTATGTCTAATGAATACTCCTGAAGAAGTAGACTCCATCTTGTCAATCTCTGATTTTTATTTTTAAACTTACTAAGGAATTTCAGTGGGTTATGATCGGTATAAAGGACTATGGGGTCAAAACCAGAACATAAATAAAATGAAAAATTCTGTAAACCCAAAATCAAGGCCAAAAGCTCTTTCTCAATAGTTGAGTAGTTCTTTTGAGGTGGAGTGAACGTCTTACTGTAATAAGATACAGGGTGTTCAATACCCTGATCATCCTCTTGCAGCAAAACAGCCCCAGCTCCTGTATGACTTGCGTCAACAGCCATCTTAAAAGGCTTAGCAAAATTTGAAGTAGCGAGCACTGGCTGACTTAATAGGATAGCTTTAAGTTTGCTGAAAGAGGATTCACAGTTATCAGTCCAGAAAAATTTAACTCCATTTTTCAGTAGGTCTGTAAGTGGTGATACAAGAATTGAAAAGTTAAGAACAAATCTCCTGTAATAACCTACCATTCCCAAAAATCTTTGTAGCTCTTTCCTACTTTTAGGTCTGGGAAGATCACTTATAACCTGAACCTTAGCTCCTGGTGGTGCAACGTGTCCATCACCAATTACGTACCCAAGGTACTGAACTTTAGCTTGACCAAACTCACACTTTGATAAATTAGCTACAAGATTAGCCTGAACCAAACGCTCAAGAAATTTGCTGACATGGCATAGGTGATCTTTCCAGTTGTCACTGAAGATTAATACATCATCAATATAAACAACACACCCTGCCAAACCCTCTGTTACAACATTCATGAGATTCTGAAATGTGGCTGGTGCATTCTTCATACCATATGGCATTACAGAACATGCAAAAGTCTTTCCTAGTGTTACAAAACATGAGATCTCCCTAACACGTTCAGTCATAGGTACTTGCCAGTATCCCTTTAACAAATCAAACTTACTTATGTACCTAGCCTTTCTGATCTTGTCTATGCAATCTTCCACGCGAGGGAGAGGGTAAGTGTCTGTTTTGGTTATCTGATTAACACGTCTGTAGTCGATGCAAAGCCGCTGTGACCCACCTGGCTTAGGGACTAGAGTGACAGGAGAACTCCACTCGCTCTGACAGGGCTCAATCATTTTGTGGTCCAACAGGTAGCCAAGCTCCTTCTGGATGAGAGGAACTTTCACTGGGTTCACACGGTAAGGAGGCAGTTGAATTGGCTTTGGGTCTCCAACATCGACATCATGCATGAACACAGTGGCTCTTCCTGGAGTGGCACGGAACACTTGCGGGTACTCCGCAGTAATGCCGAAAACTCCTGCCTTTCCTCGGGAGCTAGATGAGAAAGCTTAGTCTGGAGATCATTCATGATATCAGGATTCTTCCCCAAACTATCACTCAGGCTCATGCTGCATGGGAGAACTTCTCTTTTAGACTCGGGTGGAACAGCCACAGTGCAGACTGGGTTATTTTCGTCCCGCCTGTGATATAAATTTTGCATGTTGATGTGACAAAGTTGTTTGTTCTTTCTATGATCTGGTGTGGCGATGACATAGTTGACATCACTGAGTTTCTTCTCCACGAAATAAGGACCACTAAACTTGGCTTGAAGAGGTTGCCCATGCATCGGTAGCAGAATCAAAACCTAATCTCCTGGCTGAAAGTGGCGTAATCTGGACTTCTTATCATACCAAGTCTTCATCTTCTCCTAAGCAGCTCCTAAATTCTCTCTCGCCAGCTGTAAAGCAGTGGACAGCCGTTCTTTGAACTTCATCACATACTCCGGCAGGCTGACGTCATCTTCCTCCGACAGCCAGCATTCCTTGAGTAGCTTAAGGGGTCCTCTTACTTCATGCCAAAACAGTAGTTCAAAAGGTGAGAAGCCCAGTGATTCATTTGGAGATTCTCTTGCAGCAAATACAACAAACGGAAGACCTTTATCCCAGTCTTTCTGATGTTCCAAACAGTATTTCCTGAGCATCGATTTGAGTGTTTGATGATATCTCTCGAACGCTCGTTGGGTCTGGGGATGGTAAGCTGAAGACGTGATCTGGGTGATCCCCAACTCTTTCATAGACTGCTTGAAAACATTTGACATGAAATTACTTCCCGGTCTGACTGTACCTCCTTGGGTAGACCAAACGTTGTGAAGAACCCTAGCATTTCCTTAACCACGTTCTTTGCTGAGATATTTCTAAGTGGAATGGCTTCAGGATAACGAGTAGCCATATCAATCAGGGTCAACACATAAGAAAATCCTGAAGAAGTCTTAGGAAGAGGGCCGACAATATCCACCAACACACGGGTGAATTGCGCCTCAAAAGGAGGAATGGGAACTAGAGGTGCAACCTTTTCGGTCTGATTACACTTCCCAACAACTTGACAGGTGTGACAAGACTTACAATACCAGGAAACATCCCTGAAGATACCTGGCCAGTAGAAGTGTTTCAAAATGCGTGCCACAGTCTTCCTCACTCCTAGGTGTCCTGCCAAACTGGAATCATGAGCCACTCTAATGATATCCTGCCTACAAACACGAGGGATGACAACTTGATGTACAACCTCCCATTCACAGTCGGCTGATGCTGTTGGGGGTCTCCACTTCCTCATAAGTACTCCTGACTTTATATAATAACAAGTAGAAGCACCGGCTGACTCTTCCTCACTGCAAGCAGAGTTAGCTAGACCTTTCAACTCAGGGTCAGCAACCTGCAACTGAACCAACTCTTGACGAGACAAATTATCAACACTACGGGGTACTGCCTCATCTGGTGAGTGGTCCAAATTAGCAAGAAAAGTGTCAGCTAGGATAACATCATCATCATCATTATCCTCTAAGTCACCAGTAACTTTAGACTTAGCCTTAGTGACAGCACATGCAGAGAACACATCAGGGACATCACAATCCTGGGTCACAGGCACTGGCTCACTAGACAACTGAGGAGCTGGACACACTTGACTTCCACCAATATCATTTCCAAGTAAGAAAGTTACACCTGACATTGGGAGTGTCTCAACCAACCCAACCATAACGGAACCATTAACAAAATCAGACTCTAAAATCACTCTGCACAGAGGGACAGAGAAGTAATTATTCCCTCCACCTTTAAGATTACACTTTCATCAGAGGAATTAACATTAGAGCCTAGAACACTGGTCGGCATAAGGGATTGGCAAGCACCTGTATCACGATATATTTTAACTGATTTCCTGTCATTACTGTCCAGAGGACTGACAAAACCATCAGACAGGAAATTAGCACATGAACTTTTGGGAGTGTCACCCACGTTACTGCTCAAAAGAGGAGCTTCATCATGAGGATTTAATTTACCCCTCAAAGCAGGTTCAGTTAACTCGGTTAAAGAATTCTGGGAACTCTCAAGGGTGGACACTAGACCAATTGACTGAATATTTAAAGACTCCTTTTGTTCACATCACGCTGTCTCCTGAAACATTTCTCCGTAGTATGACCAAGCTTACTACATTAAGTACATTTACTTTTCTGAAATCTAGAGGTGGAGCTGGTATTTACTTCCTGAGAAACATCATCTTTATTCTCTTTTCTGTTACCTGTACTCTGAGTAGAGGCAACGTACTTACTCTCAGCTTTCCTTTTTTCTTTAGAATATCTCTTGTGAGTGAGAACATATTCATCAGCTAAAACTGCAGCATCAGACAAATTATCTATTCTTTTCTCATCAAGATATAGGCTTAAATCATTATTAATACACCTTTTGAAGTCCTTCAGCAAAATTATCTTAAATTTACCAAAATCAGAATCCACATTCTTAGAATTTAACCACTGCTCTAACAGATCTTCTTTGATTTTTGCATACTCAACATGGGATTGCTTATCTTGCTTATAAGTTTTCCTAAATTTTACTCTATAGGCTTCAGGAACAAGCTCATAGGCCTTAAGAATCAAGCTCTTAACTAGATCATAATTATCAGATTGATCCAGAGGCAAAGATGCATAAGTTACTTGAGCTTTACCGGTGAGAACAGTTTGAAGGAGTACTTGCCAATACCTTTTGGGCCAATTAAAACCTGTAGCTACCCTCTCAAACACCTGAAAATACTTTGTTAAATCAGATTCATTAAAAGGAGGGAGAAGTTTAACATTTTTAGCCACATCAAAATCATCAGAGCTAGATGATCCAGTTCCACCTTGTTTCATGCGATACTCATGGTCTGCCTGAATCCTAGCAAGTTCAATTTGTGCCTGAGCCTGTGCCTCCTGAATACGAGCCTGAGACTCAGCCTCCTTAGAACGTGCCCGATACTCAGCCTCCTTAGCACGAGCCTCCTGCAGGGTTAGCTGGAACTTAGCTATTTCAATCTGCGTTTGCTCATCTGGAAGAGTTACATTAAACAAGCTTTCATTAATCATATCAACAATTTGATCTTTAGAATGATGAGAGCGAACAGCAATTCCCAATTGTTGAGCAACAAGCTTAAGTTCATTCTTTGTTCTGTTTACTACATCACACACTGTTTGCACATTTGACAAAAAATCTTTGGCTTCATCAACCGTAGTAATAGTAGACATCATGAATAAATCACAGTCACAAAATATCAAGCAATATCCTTATGATAATATCCTGAATATCCTGATAAGAGGTCGCCAAATTTGTGTTACGGAACAGAGAGAGATAATGAACACTTCAAGTGAGAATACTAAAATCACTACTCTCCCACAAATTTCCAGGTTCAAAACAAAAGAGTTAGGTAAAATTACAAGTTAAAGTTTAATGCTCAAACTAACAACTAAACATTCAGGACTCATACGGATAATGTAATGGCAAAAAACAGGTTAAATATAAGGTTAAATGCAATAGCCTCTATTAACACGAAATTAGCAAGAGGAAATTTATCTAAGTCAGCCCTGATAAAATGAGAAAACCGGATAATGCTCAGTTAATGCAAGATATATTATTACAGACACAAAATATTATTAATAATGGTTGACATAAAAAAATCCACATGAATCAGAAAAACCCCACCAGGCCTACGAATCAACACCTTATGCTATACGGTACAAGAAAAAAAATGTAATAACACTTATACTCAACTTACACAGCAGCTAGATGGTTGGAGACTTCCTGAGCACTCACAAAAATAATAACAACTGTACAGGGGAGGACAGAGATGTGAACAAAATGAGGAGTAGATCTAAGTGGCAATTAATGGAGAGACTGAGCTCATTATATAAGGGCCGGCAGAGCTTGATACAACTTGTAAGAAGGACGTGCAAATGAAGCCATAGGGGACAAAGAGTTGACAATCCTGCTCTAAACAACAGAAAGAACGACTTACTCTACTATAAGAGGGAGAAGGGGGAGTGAGGTAAAACACGCTAGCCTGGTCACTGTGGAAGCCACGAGGCGAAGCGTGATCGAACATGCAGCATACTGTACGTTAGAATTATACAAAGGATGATGAAATCATAGGCTATATAACACCTCCCCTCAAAAAAAAAAAAAAGAAATTTACAAAGGAAATTTCTTATTACTCTAAAACAATCTGTCTAAATTCTAGATAAGCAATCTGCAATAACATTTTCTTTCCCCTTGACATGTTGTATGTCTAATGAATACTCCTGAAGAAGTAGACTCCATCTTGTCAATCTCTGATTTTTATTTTTAAACTTACTAAGGAATTTCAGTGGGTTATGATCGGTATAAAGGACTATGGGGTCAAAACCAGAACATAAATAAAATGAAAAATTCTGTAAACCCAAAATCAAGGCCAAAAGCTCTTTCTCAATAGTTGAGTAGTTCTTTTGAGGTGGAGTGAACGTCTTACTGTAATAAGATACAGGGTGTTCAATACCCTGATCATCCTCTTGCAGCAAAACAGCCCCAGCTCCTGTATGACTTGCGTCAACAGCCATCTTAAAAGGCTTAGCAAAATTTGAAGTAGCGAGCACTGGCTGACTTAATAGGATAGCTTTAAGTTTGCTGAAAGAGGATTCACAGTTATCAGTCCAGAAAAAATTTAACTCCATTTTTCAGTAGGTCTGTAAGTGGTGATACAAGAATTGAAAAGTTAAGAACAAATCTCCTGTAATAACCTACCATTCCCAAAAATCTTTGTAGCTCTTTCCTACTTTTAGGTCTGGGAAGATCACTTATAACCTGAACCTTAGCTCCTGGTGGTGCAACGTGTCCATCACCAATTACGTACCCAAGGTACTGAACTTTAGCTTGACCAAACTCACACTTTGATAAATTAGCTACAAGATTAGCCTGAACCAAACGCTCAAGAAATTTGCTGACATGGCATAGGTGATCTTTCCAGTTGTCACTGAAGATTAATACATCATCAATATAAACAACACACCCTGCCAAACCCTCTGTTACAACATTCATGAGATTCTGAAATGTGGCTGGTGCATTCTTCATACCATATGGCATTACAGAACATGCAAAAGTCTTTCCTAGTGTTACAAAACATGAGATCTCCCTAACACGTTCAGTCATAGGTACTTGCCAGTATCCCTTTAACAAATCAAACTTACTTATGTACCTAGCCTTTCTGATCTTGTCTATGCAATCTTCCACGCGAGGGAGAGGGTAAGTGTCTGTTTTGGTTATCTGATTAACACGTCTGTAGTCGATGCAAAGCCGCTGTGACCCACCTGGCTTAGGGACTAGAGTGACAGGAGAACTCCACTCGCTCTGACAGGGCTCAATCATTTTGTGGTCCAACAGGTAGCCAAGCTCCTTCTGGATGAGAGGAACTTTCACTGGGTTCACACGGTAAGGAGGCAGTTGAATTGGCTTTGGGTCTCCAACATCGACATCATGCATGAACACAGTGGCTCTTCCTGGAGTGGCACGGAACACTTGCGGGTACTCCGCAGTAATGCCGAAAACTCCTGCCTTTCCTCGGGAGCTAGATGAGAAAGCTTAGTCTGGAGATCATTCATGATATCAGGATTCTTCCCAAACTATCACTCAGGCTCATGCTGCATGGGAGAACTTCTCTTTTAGACTCGGGTGGAACAGCCACAGTGCAGACTGGGTTATTTTCGTCCCGCCTGTGATATAAATTTTGCATGTTGATGTGACAAAGTTGTTTGTTCTTTCTATGATCTGGTGTGGCGATGACATAGTTGACATCACTGAGTTTCTTCTCCACGAAATAAGGACCACTAAACTTGGCTTGAAGAGGTTGCCCATGCATCGGTAGCAGAATCAAAACCTAATCTCCTGGCTGAAAGTGGCGTAACCTGGACTTCTTATCATACCAAGTCTTCATCTTCTCCTAAGCAGCTCCTAAATTCTCTCTCGCCAGCTGTAAAGCAGTGGACAGCCGTTCTTTGAACTTCATCACATACTCCGGCAGGCTGACGTCATCTTCCTCCGACAGCCAGCATTCCTTGAGTAGCTTAAGGGGTCCTCTTACTTCATGCCAAAACAGTAGTTCAAAAGGTGAGAAGCCCAGTGATTCATTTGGAGATTCTCTTGCAGCAAATACAACAAACGGAAGACCTTTATCCCAGTCTTTCTGATGTTCCAAACAGTATTTCCTGAGCATCGATTTGAGTGTTTGATGATATCTCTCGAACGCTCGTTGGGTCTGGGGATGGTAAGCTGAAGACGTGATCTGGGTGATCCCCAACTCTTTCATAGACTGCTTGAAAACATTTGACATGAAATTACTTCCCCGGTCTGACTGTACCTCCTTGGGTTGACCAAACGTTGTGAAGAACCCTAGCATTTCCTTAACCACGTTCTTTGCTGAGATATTTCTAAGTGGAATGGCTTCAGGATAACGAGTAGCCATATCAATCAGGGTCAACACATAAGAAAATCCTGAAGAAGTCTTAGGAAGAGGGCCGACAATATCCACCAACACACGGGTGAATTGCGCCTCAAAAGGAGGAATGGGAACTAGAGGTGCAACCTTTTCGGTCTGATTACACTTCCCAACAACTTGACAGGTGTGACAAGACTTACAATACCAGGAAACATCCCTGAAGATACCTGGCCAGTAGAAGTGTTTCAAAATGCGTGCCACAGTTTTCCTCACTCCTAGGTGTCCTGCCAAACTGGAATCATGAGCCACTCTAATGATATCCTGCCTACAAACACGAGGGATGACAACTTGATGTACAACCTCCCATTCACAGTCGGCTGATGCTGTTGGGGGTCTCCACTTCCTCATAAGTACTCCTGACTTTATATAATAACAAGTAGAAGCACCGGCTGACTCTTCCTCACTGCAAGCAGAGTTAGCTAGACCTTTCAACTCAGGGTCAGCAACCTGCAACTGAACCAACTCTTGACGAGACAAATTATCAACACTACGGGGTACTGCCTCATCTGGTGAGTGGTCCAAATTAGCAAGAAAAGTGTCAGCTAGGATAACATCATCATCATCATTATCCTCTAAATCACCAGTAACTTTAGACTTAGCCTTAGTGACAGCACATGCAGAGAACACATCAGGGACATCACAATCCTGGGTCACAGCCACTGGCTCACTAGACAACTGAGGAGCTGGACACACTTGACTTCCACCAATATCATTTCCAAGTAAGAAAGTTACACCTGACATTGGGAGTGTCTCAACCAACCCAACCATAACGGAACCATTAACAAAATCAGACTCTAAAATCACTCTGCACAGAGGGACAGAGAAGTAATTATTCCCTCCACCTTTAAGATTACACTTTCATCAGAGGAATTAACATTAGAGCCTAGAACACTGGTCGGCATAAGGGATTGGCAAGCACCTGTATCACGATATATTTTAACTGATTTCCTGTCATTACTGTCCAGAGGACTGACAAAACCATCAGACAGGAAATTAGCACATGAACTTTTGGGAGTGTCACCCACGTTACTGCTCAAAAGAGGAGCTTCATCATGAGGATTTAATTTACCCCTCAAAGCAGGTTCAGTTAACTCGGTTAAAGAATTCTGGGAACTCTCAAGGGTGGACACTAGACCAATTGACTGAATATTTAAAGACTCCTTTTTGTTCACATCACGCTGTCTCCTGAAACATTTCTCCGTAGTATGACCAAGCTTACTACATTAAGTACATTTACTTTTCTGAAATCTAGATTTGGAGCTGGTATTTACTTCCTGAGAAACATCATCTTTATTCTCTTTTCTGTTACCTGTACTCTGAGTAGAGGCAACGTACTTACTCTCAGCTTTCCTTTTTTCTTTAGAATATCTCTTGTGAGTGAGAACATATTCATCAGCTAAAACTGCAGCATCAGACAAATTATCTATTCTTTTCTCATCAAGATATAGGCTTAAATCATTATTAATACACCTTTTCAAGTCCTTCAGCAAAATTATCTTAAATTTACCAAAATCAGAATCCACATTCTTCGAATTTAACCACTGCTCTAACAGATCTTCTTTGATTTTTGCATACTCAACATGGGATTGCTTATCTTGCTTATAAGTTTTCCTAAATTTTACTCTATAGGCTTCAGGAACAAGCTCATAGGCCTTAAGAATCAAGCTCTTAACTAGATCATAATTATCAGATTGATCCAGAGGCAAAGATGCATAAGTTACTTGAGCTTTACCGGTGAGAACAGTTTGAAGGAGTACTTGCCAATACCTTTTGGGCCAATTAAAACCTGTAGCTACCCTCTCAAACACCTGAAAATACTTTGTTAAATTAGATTCATTAAAAGGAGGGAGAAGTTTAACATTTTTAGCCACATCAAAATCATCAGAGCTAGATGATCCAGTTCCACCTTGTTTCATGCGATACTCATGGTCTGCCTGAATCCTAGCAAGTTCAATTTGTGCCTGAGCCTGTGCCTCCTGAATACGAGCCTGAGACTCAGCCTCCTTAGAACGTGCCCGATACTCAGCCTCCTTAGCACGAGCCTCCTGCAGGGTTAGCTGTAACTTAGCTATTTCAATCTGCGTTTGCTCATCTGGAAGAGTTACATTAAACAAGCTTTCATTAATCATATCAACAATTTGATCTTTAGAATGATGAGAGCGAACAGCAATTCCCAATTGTTGAGCAACAAGCTTAAGTTCATTCTTTGTTCTGTTTACTACATCACACACTGTTTGCACATTTGACAAAAAATCTTTGGCTTCATCAAGCGTAGTAATAGTAGACATCATGAATAAATCACAGTCACAAAATATCAAGCAATATCCTTATGATAATATCCTGAATATCCTGATAAGAGGTCGCCAAATTTGTGTTACGGAACAGAGAGAGATAATGAACACTTCAAGTGAGAATACTAAAATCACTACTCTCCCACAAATTTCCAGGTTCAAAACAAAAGAGTTAGGTAAAATTACAAGTTAAAGTTTAATGCTCAAACTAACAACTAAACATTCAGGACTCATACGGATAATGTAATGGCAAAAAACAGGTTAAATATAAGGTTAAATGCAATAGCCTCTATTAACACGAAATTAGCAAGAGGAAATTTATCTAAGTCAGCCCTGATAAAACGAGAAAACCGGATAATGCTCAGTTAATGCAAGATATATTATTACAGACACAAAATATTATTAACCCTTTAACCGCGGGTATTGTTTTGGTCTGACTGTCCTCTCCCGCGGGGGTTTCAGCCAAATGTAAACAAACCTTTAAACCTTAATGACTCTGCACAGAATAAAGCTAGAGAAAAAAAATTTGGTACCATTAGAAAGTACTAACCTTCAGCTTTCCATTGATGTAGGTTTCATGACTTTGTTGAATTTCACAGGACGGGGAGAGCCGTTAGAAGTGAGGGGTGTGAAATAACTATTTTACGCCCCACACACCAGTACCAAATGCCAACCACTCTCTCATAATAGTAATATAAACATATATGAACACTGTACATACGATAAACACCCACTCTGTGTTCACTGAGGTAGGTAAAAGGCACTTCCCTGGAGCTGCGCCCGCTCTTCACTGCGGCTGCGCCTCACTTGACTACGGCAGCACCCACTCACTGACGTTTGATGCGATCTTTTCATTCTTTCTAACTTCTAATATTATTTTACATATAATCTGGGCAATATACATTATATTTACAATGCACTTATTACTATATTGCGTCACTGGCGCATCACAGAATTACATAAGTGCCGCAGAATTCCACAAGTGCCGCAGATTCTCTTATTACAATATCACTTATTATACTGGCCAATATTTCCTTTTTTTTCTAGGGAAAATATCCCTTATTACTACATTATCCATTATACAATTATTGGCAAAGCACGTCACTGTCGCATCACTATATATCACTGTCACTTTCAGTATTTACTCAGAGAGTGGTACTCGGCAAAGCACGGAGTTACACATAGAGCGACTTGGCATTCCAGGCACTGGTGTGTGCTCATTTTTCTCGTCCTAGGCCTCCGTGTGGTGGTAGAACATACTCTGCAGCGGCCCGGTGACAACCTGCCGCCTGCTGTAAGAGGCAATTTCACAAGCTGGTGCCGGCTCATGTAATTGCGGCACCCAAGATGGTCAGGTTGTGTGTCAGAGTGTCGCCTCGGGATCAGTGCCGTCACCTGACCAAATCGTGCAGGTAGCTGCTGCACAACAGTCTTGGAAAACTGTCTCAGTGATGGTTGCCTTATGCCCCCGACTTGTGTCTTGTAGAGAATGAAGGCGTTGAGCATGCACATATCGAGCATGTGCAGGCAAGCCTTCCTTTACCATCGGGTGTTTCTCCTGACAAAGTCGATTTCGCCAATCATCATATCAGACTTATCAACAAGTCTCATATTTACATTATAATCAATGACGGCATCAGGCTTCATGATTGGCTCTCCCGTCCTGTAGCTGACCTTCCCAGTTCTCTGCAATTCCCCCTTGCGGATGGTGCTGATCATATTCACGGCCTTCTTGTCATGCCACCTGATCGCAAGAAGCTTGTCTGACTTCTTCAGGTGAATATCTCCCCTGGATGATGATGATGCTTCGGGGAAACTAGGCCACTCTTTCCTATAGCTCCATACAGTGCCAACAGTGCCAATGCCGTGTTCAGCAAGGTATTTGGAGAGTTCCGGTGCTGTGTAGTAATTGTCTGTGTACAGCACATGATTACCACCAAAATACCTCTCCATCAGCACTTTTACAACGGAGCCAGAGAAGCCAAGGGGGTCTTTCCTGTTCACATCCATTGTGCTAGCAGAGTAGATGACAAAATCCAGGATATACCCCGTCTCACAGTCACACAGCACAAAGAACTTTATCCCAAAGCGGTGGCGTTTGCTGGGGATGTACTGCATGAATTTGAGACGTCCTCTGAACAATACCAGGGATTCGTCTATGACGACTTTCTGCATAGGCCGGAAAAATCGCATAAATCGATCCCTAATCCTGTTGAGAAAATCCCTCACTTTCCACAAAGGGTCAGTTTGGGACGGGTTTGCATTGTCAGCGAAGTGCAGGTATCCAAGCACCTGTCGGAACCGATCCCGTGACATATACTTCCCGAATATTGGAATAGTATTTATGTCATCCACAAGCCAGTACTCCTCCAACTCATGTCTCTTTATATGGGGCATCAAAAACATTAGTGCAAAGAACACATACAGCTCTCTGATCCCGACAGGCAACCACGACACTTGCTTTGGTGAGCCAATAGGTCCCAGCCCTTCTGCTGCACACTGAGCTGCATACCTATTGGTCTCATCGCTGACATGCTGCACGATTTCATCATCCATGAAGGCCAGGAAGTAATCAACAAAGTCATCTCCTGCGTTGCATGGGAAGGCAGGCTGTATTCCAGCATTTGTCATATCAAACGGTGGATTGTGTGGCTGAAAATCTGCACCGTCAGACCAAACAAATGCATCCACTTGCCCTGTGCGTGGTTCAGTGGCAGGGGCAGGTTGCATTGCACTCGTTTCCCCGTGAGAAGGAGCTGAGGTGGAGGCAATGGGTGAGGCAGGAGGTGAGGCAGGAGGCAAGCGGGAGGGGGGTGAGGCAGGAGGCAACGGGGAGGGGGGTGAGTGCGGGGGCGTTGAGTGGGGGGGTGGCGAGGGTGAGGGAGCTGAGCGGGGGGCAGGCGGGGGGGTTTCTGACCTGGTGCGTGGTGAAACTTGACCCTTTCTACCCCGCTTATCACCTCGCTTATCTCCTCTCTTATCGCCCAGCTTTGCCCTCCAACTGCCACGCATCCCCTTTGTTCTAGGCCTGCCTTCCCTCGCTTTGCAGGCTTTGGTAATTCGTACTCCTCAGATGATGTAGACTGAGGAGAGGGCACGACAGATGATGATGATGATGATGTGAGGGCAATAGGGCTAGGGGAACGGGAAATTGATGGGAAATGCTTACTAGGGCGTGGTGTGGGAGACGTGAGCCTGCGCTTCACTCCCTTCCCACGTGCAATACCAGATTTGCCCATAGGAGCCTTTCCTTTCCCAGAGTAAGTTGGGGGTGGTGGGGGGGAAACAACACGATCACTTTCATCACTGTCACTATTAATGGAAAATGGTTCACCACCAATCACTGCCAAATCATCACTGCTTGCTGTGAGTGTGTCACTTTCACTGCCACAATCAAGAGTAGTATTTACAGTTTTGTCCAGCTCAGTTCTAATTTCAGGAGTGCTCAACCCCTTCTGCCTCGCCGTCGGCAGTTCCTTTACCGGTGTAGAGGTAGAGGGAAAACTAGAGCTAATCATTGTAGAGGAGGAAGCGAGTGACAATGAGTCGGGACGGAGCGCCATTATCACGCACAGAGCTGGACAGATACTGACTGATGAGGGTCAGGGCAGGGGTGGGGGGGCCCCCTCGGGGTTGGAGGAGGGAGGTGTGGGATGGCTGGCGTGAAAGAACTCGACAGCTACTCTTGCGTGAGACAATTTGCGCGCCAGGAAAACGCGCGGTGTTCAAAATGTTCTTGATCATTCCAGAATGACACCCGCGGTTTGGTCCAGTTTTGTCACTGTCATTCTGGAATGACACCCGCGGTTAAAGGGTTAACAATGGCTGACATCAAAAACTCCACATGAATCACAAAAACCCCACCAGGCCTACGAATCAACACCTTATGCTATACAGTACAAGAAAAAAAAAATGTAATAACACTTATACTCAAATCACACAGCAGCTAGATGGTTGGAGACTTCCTGAGCACTCACAATAATAATAACAACTGTACAGGGGAGGACAGAGATGTGAACAAAATGAGGAGTAGATCTAAGTGGCAATTAATGGAGAGACTGAGCTCATTATATAAGGGCCGGCAGAGCTTGATACAACTTGTAAGAAGGACGTGCAAATGAAGCCATAGGGGACAAAGAGTTGACAATCCTGCTCTAAACAACAGAAAGAACGACTTACTCTACTATAAGAGGGAGAAGGGGGAGTGAGGTAAAACACGCTAGCCTGGTCACTGTGGAAGCCACGAGGCGAAGCGTGATCAAACATGCAGCATACTGTACGTTAGAATTATAGAAAGGATGATGAAATCATAGGCTATGTAACACCTCCCCACACAAAAAAAAAAAGAAATTTACAAAGGAAATTTCTTATTACTCTAAAACAATCTGTCTAAATTCTAGATAAGCAATCTGCAATAACATTTTCTTTCCCCTTGACATGTTGTATGTCTAATGAATACTCCTGAAGAAGTAGACTCCATCTTGTCAATCTCTGATTTTTATTTTTAAACTTACTAAGGAATTTCAGTGGGTTATGATCGGTATAAAGGACTATGGGGTCAAAACCAGAACATAAATAAAATGAAAAATTCTGTAAACCCAAAATCAAGGCCAAAAGCTCTTTCTCAATAGTTGAGTAGTTCTTTTGAGGTGGAGTGAACGTCTTACTGTAATAAGATACAGGGTGTTCAATACCCTGATCATCCTCTTGCAGCAAAACAACCCCAGCTCCTGTATGACTTGCGTCAACAGCCATCTTAAAAGGCTTAGCAAAATTTGAAGTAGCGAGCACTGGCTGACTTAATAGGATAGCTTTAAGTTTGCTGAAAGAGGATTCACAGTTATCAGTCCAGAAAAATTTAACTCCATTTTTCAGTAGGTCTGTAAGTGGTGATACAAGAATTGAAAAGTTAAGAACAAATCTCCTGTAATAACCTACCATTCCCAAAAATCTTTGTAGCTCTTTCCTACTTTTAGGTCTGGGAAGATCACTTATAACCTGAACCTTAGCTCCTGGTGGTGCAACGTGTCCATCACCAATTACGTACCCAAGGTACTGAACTTTAGCTTGACCAAACTCACACTTTGATAAATTAGCTACAAGATTAGCCTGAACCAAACGCTCAAGAAATTTGCTGACATGGCATAGGTGATCTTTCCAGTTGTCACTGAAGATTAATACATCATCAATATAAACAACACACCCTGCCAAACCCTCTGTTACAACATTCATGAGATTCTGAAATGTGGCTGGTGCATTCTTCATACCATATGGCATTACAGAACATGCAAAAGTCTTTCCTAGTGTTACAAAACATGAGATCTCCCTAGCACGTTCAGTCATAGGTACTTGCCAGTATCCCTTTAACAAATCAAACTTACTTATGTACCTAGCCTTCCTGATCTTGACTATGCAATCTTCCACGCGAGGGAGAGGGTAAGTGTCTGTTTTGGTTATCTGATTAACACGTCTGTAGTCGATGCAAAGCCGCTGTGACCCACCTGGCTTAGGGACTAGAGTGACAGGAGAACTCCACTCGCTCTGACAGGGCTCAATCATTTTGTGGTCCAACAGGTAGCCAATCTCCTTCTGGATGAGAGGAACTTTCACTGGGTTCACACGGTAAGGAGGCAGTTGAATTGGCTTTGGGTCTCCAACATCGACATCATGCATGAACACAGTGGCTCTTCCTGGAGTGGCACGGAACACTTGCGGGTACTCCGCAGTAATGCCGAAAACTCCTGCCTTTCCTCGGGAGCTAGATGAGAAAGCTTAGTCTGGAGATCATTCATGATATCAGGATTCTTCCCCAAACTATCACTCAGGCTCATGCTGCATGGGAGAACTTCTCTTTTAGACTCGGGTGGAACAGCTACAGTGCAGACTGGGTTATTTTCGTCCTGCCTGTGATATAAATTTAGCATGTTGATGTGACAAAGTTGCTTGTTCTTTCTATGATCTGGTGTGGCGATGACATAGTTGACATCACTGAGTTTCTTCTCCACGAAATAAGGACCACTAAACTTGGCTTGAAGAGGTTGCCCATGCACCGGTAGCAGAATCAAAACCTGATCTCCTGGCTGAAAGTGGCGTAACCTGGACTTCTTATCATACCAAGTCTTCATCTTCTCCTAAGCAGCTCCTAAATTCTCTCTCGCCAGCTGTAAAGCAGTGGACAGCCGTTCTTTGAACTTCATCACATACTCCGGCAGGCTGACGTCATCTTCCTCCGACAGCCAGCATTCCTTGAGTAGCTTAAGGGGTCCTCTTACTTCATGCCAAAACAGTAGTTCAAAAGGTGAGAAGCCCAGTGATTCATTTGGAGATTCTCTTGCAGCAAATACAACAAACGGAAGACCTTTATCCCAGTCTTTCTGATGTTCCAAACAGTATTTCCTGAGCATCGATTTGAGTGTTTGATGATATCTCTCGAACGCTCCTTGGGTCTGGGGATGGTAAGCTGAAGACGTGATCCGGGTGATCCCCAACTCTTTCATAGACTGCTTGAAAACATTTGACATGAAATTACTTCCCCGGTCTGACTGTACCTCCTTGGGTAGACCAAACGTTGTGAAGAACCCTAGCATTTCCTTAACCACGTTCTTTGCTGAGATATTTCTAAGTGGAATGGCTTCAGGATAACGAGTAGCCATATCAATCAGGGTCAACACATAAGAAAATCCTGAAGAAGTCTTAGGAAGAGGGCCGACAATATCCACCAACACACGGGTGAATTGCGCCTCAAAAGGAGGAATGGGAACTAGAGGTGCAACCTTTTCGGTCTGATTACACTTCCCAACAACTTGACAGGTGTGACAAGACTTACAATACCAGGAAACATCCCTGAAGATACCTGGCCAGTAGAAGTGTTTCAAAATGCGTGCCACAGTCTTCCTCACTCCTAGGTGTCCTGCCAAACTGGAATCATGAGCCACTCTAATGATATCCTGCCTACAAACACGAGGGATGACAACTTGATGTATTACCTCCCATTCACAGTCGGCTGATGCTGTTGGGGGTCTCCACTTCCTCATAAGTACTCCTGACTTTATATAATAACAAGTAGAAGCACCGGGTGACTCTTCCTCACTGCAAGCAGAGTTAGCTAGACCTTTCAACTCAGGGTCAGCAACCTGCAACTGAACCAACTCTTGATGAGACAAATTATCAACACTACGGGGAACTGCCTCATCTGGTGAGTGGTCCAAATTAGCAAGAAAAGTGTCAGCTAGGATAACATCATCATCATCATTATCCTCTAAGTCACCAGTAACTTTAGACTTAGCCTTAGTGACAGCACATGCAGAGAACACATCAGGGACATCACAATCCTGGGTCACAGCCACTGGCTCACTAGACAACTGAGGAGCTGGACACACTTGACTTCCACCAATATCATTTCCAAGTAAGAAAGTTACACCTGACATTGGGAGTGTCTCAACCAAACCAACCATAACGGAACCATTAACAAAATCAGACTCTAAAATCACTCTGCACAGAGGGACAGAGAAGTAATTATTCCCTCCACCTTTAAGATTACACTTTCATCAGAGGAATTAACATTAGAGCCTAGAACACTGGTCGGCATAAGGGATTGGCAAGCACCTGTATCACGATATATTTTAACTGATTTCCTGTCATTACTGTCCAGAGGACTGACAAAACCATCAGACAGGAAATTAGCACATGAACTTTTGGGAGTGTCACCCACGTTACTGCTCAAAAGAGGAGCTTCATCATGAGGATTTAATTTACCCCTCAAAGCAGGTTCAGTTAACTCGGTTAAAGAATTCTGGGAACTCTCAAGGGTGGACACTAGACCAATTGACTGAATATTTAAAGACTCCTTTTTGTTCACATCACGCTGTCTCCTGAAACATTTCTCCGTAGTATGACCAAGCTTACTACATTAAGTACATTTACTTTTCTGAAATCTAGAGGTGGAGCTGGTATTTACTTCCTGAGAAACATCATCTTTATTCTCTTTTCTGTTACCTGTACCCTGAGTAGAGGCAACGTACTTACTCTCAGCTTTCCTTTTTTCTTTAGAATATCTCTTGTGAGTGAGAACATATTCATCAGCTAAAACTGCAGCATCAGACAAATTATCTATTCTTTTCTCATCAAGATATAGGCTTAAATCATTATTAATACACCTTTTGAAGTCCTTCAGCAAAATTATCTTAAATTTACCAAAATCAGAATCCACATTCTTAGAATTTAACCACTGCTCTAACAGATCTTCTTTGATTTTTGCATACTCAACATGGGATTGCTTATCTTGCTTATAAGTTTTCCTAAATTTTACTCTATAGGCTTCAGGAACAAGCTCATAGGCCTTAAGAATCAAGCTCTTAACTACATCATAATTATCAGATTGATCCAGAGGCAAAGATGCATAAGTTACTTGAGCTTTACCGGTGAGAACAGTTTGAAGGAGTACTTGCCAATACCTTTTGGGCCAATTAAAACCTGTAGCTACCCTCTCAAACACCTGAAAATACTTTGTTAAATCAGATTCATTAAAAGGAGGAGAAGTTTAACATTTTTAGCCACATCAAAATCATCAGAGCTAGATGATCCAGTTCCACCTTGTTTCATGCGATACTCATGGTCTGCCTGAATCCTAGCAAGTTCAATTTGTGCCTGAGCCTGTGCCTCCTGAATACGAGCCTGAGACTCAGCCTCCTTAGAACGTGCCCGATACTCAGCCTCCTTAGCACGAGCCTCCTGCAGGGTTAGCTGTAACTTAGCTATTTCAATCTGCGTTTGCTCATCTGGAAGAGTTACATTAAACAAGCTTTCATTAATCATATCAACAATTTGATCTTTAGAATGATGAGAGCGAACAGCAATTCCCAATTGTTGAGCAACAAGCTTAAGTTCATTCTTTGTTCTGTTTACTACATCACACACTGTTTGCACATTTGACAAAAAATCTTTGGCTTCATCAAGCGTAGTAATAGTAGACATCATGAATAAATCACAGTCACAAAATATCAAGCAATATCCTTATGATAATATCCTGAATATCCTGATAAGAGGTCGCCAAATTTGTGTTACGGAACAGAGAGAGATAATGAACACTTCAAGTGAGAATACTAAAATCACTACTCTCCCACAAATTTCCAGGTTCAAAACAAAAGAGTTAGGTAAAATTACAAGTTAAAGTTTAATGCTCAAACTAACAACTAAACATTCAGGACTCATACGGATAATGTAATGGCAAAAAACAGGTTAAATATAAGGTTAAATGCAATAGCCTCTATTAACACGAAATTAGCAAGAGGAAATTTATCTAAGATCAGCCCTGATAAAACGAGAAAACCGGATAATGCTCAGTTAATGCAAGATATATTATTACAGACACAAAATATTATTAACAATGGCTGGGTTGGAGACTTCCTGAGCACTCACAAAAATAATAACAACTGTACAGGGGAGGACAGAGATGTGAACAAAATGAGGAGTAGATCTAAGTGGCAATTAATGGAGAGACTGAGCTCATTATATAAGGGCCGGCAGAGCTTGATACAACTTGTAAGAAGGACGTGCAAATGAAGCCATAGGGGACAAAGAGTTGACAATCCTGCTCTAAACAACAGAAAGAACGACTTACTCTACTATAAGAGGGAGAAGGGGGAGTGAGGTAAAACACGCTAGCCTGGTCACTGTGGAAGCCACGAGGCGAAGCGTGATCAAACATGCAGCATACTGTACGTTAGAATTATACAAAGGATGATGAAATCATAGGCTATGTAACACCTCCCCACAAAAAAAAAAAAAGAAATTTACAAAGGAAATTTCTTATTACTCTAAAACAATCTGTCTAAATTCTAGATAAGCAATCTGCAATAACATTTTCTTTCCCCTTGACATGTTGTATGTCTAATGAATACTCCTGAAGAAGTAGACTCCATCTTGTCAATCTCTGATTTTTATTTTTAAACTTGGAATTTCAGTGGGTTATGATCGGTATAAAGGACTATGGGGTCAAAACCAGAACATAAATAAAATGAAAAATTCTGTAAACCCAAAATCAAGGCCAAAAGCTCTTTCTCAATAGTTGAGTAGTTCTTTTGAGGTGGAGTGAACGTCTTACTGTAATAAGATACAGGGTGTTCAATACCCTGATCATCCTCTTGCAGCAAAACAGCCCCAGCTCCTGTATGACTTGCGTCAACAGCCATCTTAAAAGGCTTAGCAAAATTTGAAGTAGCGAGCACTGGCTGACTTAATAGGATAGCTTTAAGTTTGCTGAAAGAGGATTCACAGTTATCAGTCCAGAAAAATTTAACTCCCTTTTTCAGTAGGTCTGTAAGTGGTGATACAAGAATTGAAAAGTTAAGAACAAATCTCCTGTAATAACCTACCATTCCCAAAAATCTTTGTAGCTCTTTCCTACTTTTAGGTCTGGGAAGATCACTTATAACCTGAACCTTAGCTCCTGGTGGTGCAACGTGTCCATCACCAATTACGTACCCTAGGTACTGAACTTTAGCTTGACCAAACTCACACTTTGATAAATTAGCTACAAGATTAGCCTGAACCAAACGCTCAAGAAATTTGCTGACATGCAATAGGTGATCTTTCCAGTTGTCACTGAAGATTAATACATCATCAATATAAACAACACACCCTGCCAAACCCTCTGTTACAACATTCATGAGATTCTGAAATGTGGCTGGTGCATTCTTCATACCATATGGCATTACAGATCATGCAAAAGTCTTTCCTAGTGTTACAAAACATGAGATCTCCCTAGCACGTTCAGTCATAGGTACTTGCCAGTATCCCTTTAACAAATCAAACTTACTTATGTACCTAGCCTTTCTGATCTTGTCTATGCAATCTTCCACGCGAGGGAGAGGGTAAGTGTCTGTTTTGGTTATCTGATTAACACGTCTGTAGTTGATGCAAAGCCGCTGTGACCCACCTGGCTTAGGGACTAGAGTGACAGGAGAACTCCACTCGCTCTGACAGGGCTCAATCATTTTGTGGTCCAACAGGTAGCCAATCTCCTTCTGGATGAGAGGAACTTTCACTGGGTTCACACGGTAAGGAGGCAGTTGAATTCGCTTTAGGTCTCCAACATCGACATCATGCATGAACACAGTGGCTCTTCCTGGAGTGGCACGGAACACTTGCGGGTACTCCGCAGTAATGCCGAAAACTCCTGCGTTTCCACGGGAGCTAGATGAGAAAGCTTAGTCTGGAGATCATTCATGATATCAGGATTCTTCCCCAAACTATCACTCAGGCTCATGCTGCATGGGAGAACTTCTCTTTTAGACTCGGGTGGAACAGCTACAGTGCAGACTGGGTTATTTTCGTCCCGCCTGTGATATAAATTTAGCATGTTGATGTGACAAAGTTGCTTGTTCTTTCTATGATCTGGTGTGGCGATGACATAGTTGACATCACTGAGTTTCTTCTCCACGAAATAAGGACCACTAAACTTGGCTTGAAGAGGTTGCCCATGCACCGGTAGCAGAATCAAAACCTGATCTCCTGGCTGAAAGTGGCGTAACCTGGACTTCTTATCATACCAAGTCTTCATCTTCCCCTAAGCAGCTCCTAAATTCTCTCTCGCCAGCTGTAAAGCAGTGGACAGCCGTTCTTTGAACTTCATCACATACTCCGGCAGGCTGACGTCATCTTCCTCCGACAGCCAGCATTCCTTGAGTAGCTTAAGGGGTCCTCTTACTTCATGCCAAAACATTAGTTCAAAAGGTGAGAAGCCCAGTGATTCATTGGAGATTCTCTTGCAGCAAATACAACAAACGGAAGACCTTTATCCCAGTCTTTTTGATGTTCCAAACAGTATTTCCTGAGCATCGATTTGAGTGTTTGATGATATCTCTCGAACGCTCCTTGGGTCTGGGGATGGTAAGCTGAAGACGTGATCTGGGTGATCCCCAACTCTTTCATAGACTGCTTGAAAACATTTGACATGAAATTACTTCCCCGGTCTGACTGTACCTCCTTGGGTAGACCAAACGTTGTGAAGAACCCTAGCATTTCCTTAACCACGTTCTTTGCTGAGATATTTCTAAGTGGAATGGCTTCAGGATAACGAGTAGCCATATCAATCAAGGTCAACACATAAGAAAATCCTGAAGAAGTCTTAGGAAGAGGGCCGACAATATCCACCAACACACGGGTGAATTGCGCCTCAAAAGGAGGAATGGGAACTAGAGGTGCAACCTTTTCGGTCTGATTACACTTCCCAACAACTTGACAGGTGTGACAAGACTTACAATACCAGGAAACATCCCTGAAGATACCTGGCCAGTAGAAGTGTTTCAAAATGCGTGCCACAGTCTTCCTCACTCCTAGGTGTCCTGCCAAACTGGAATCATGAGCCACTCTAATGATATCCTGCCTACAAACACGAGGGATGACAACTTGATGTACAACCTCCCATTCACAGTCAGCTGATGCTGTTGGGGGTCTCCACTTCCTCATAAGTACTCCTGACTTTATATAATAACAAGTAGAAGCACCGGCTGACTCTTCCTCACTGCAAGCAGAGTTAGCTAGACCTTTCAACTCAGGGTCAGCAACCTGCAACTGAACCAACTCTTGACGAGACAAATTATCAACACTACGGGGTACTGCCTCATCTGGTGAGTGGTCCAAATTAGCAAGAAAAGTGTCAGCTAGGATAACATCATCATCATCATTATCCTCTAAGTCACCAGTAACTTTAGACTTAGCCTTAGTGACAGCACATGCAGAGAACACATCAGGGACATCACAATCCTGGGTCACAGCCACTGGCTCACTAGACAACTGAGGAGCTGGACACACTTGACTTCCACCAATATCATTTCAAAGTAAGAAAGTTACACCTGACATTGGGAGTGTCTCAACCAACCCAACCATAACGGAACCATTAACAAAATCAGACTCTAAAATCACTCTGCACAGAGGGACAGAGAAGTAATTATTCCCTCCACCTTTAAGATTACACTTTCATCAGAGGAATTAACATTAGAGCCTAGAACACTGGTCGGCATAAGGGATTGGCAAGCACCTGTATCACGATATATTTTAACTGATTTCCTGTCATTACTGTCCAGAGGACTGACAAAACCATCAGACAGGAAATTAGCACATGAACTTTTGGGAGTGTCACCCACGTTACTGCTCAAAAGAGGAGCTTCATCATGAGGATTTAATTTACCCCTCAAAGCAGGTTCAGTTAACTCGGTTAAAGAATTCTGGGAACTCTCAAGGGTGGACACTAGACCAATTGACTGAATATTTAAAGACTCCTTTTTGTTCACATCATGCTGTCTCCTGAAACATTTCTCCGTAGTATGACCAAGCTTACTACATTAAGTACATTTACTTTTCTGAAATCTAGAGGTGGAGCTGGTATTTACTTCCTGAGAAACATCATCTTTATTCTCTTTTCTGTTACCTGTACTCTGAGTAGAGGCAACGTACTTACTCTCAGCTTTCCTTTTTTCTTTAGAATATCTCTTGTGAGTGAGAACATATTCATCAGCTAAAACTGCAGCATCAGACAAATTATCTATTCTTTTCTCATCAAGATATAGGCTTAAATCATTATTAATTCACCTTTTGAAGTCCTTCAGCAAAATTATCTTAAATTTACCAAAATCAGAATCCACATTCTTAACCACTGCTCTAACAGATCTTCTTTGATTTTTGCATACTCAACATGGGATTGCTTATCTTGCTTATAAGTTTTCCTAAATTTTACTCTATAGGCTTCAGGAACAAGCTCATAGGCCTTAAGAATCAAACTCTTAACTACATCATAATTATCAGATTGATCCAGAGGCAAAGATGCACAAGTTACTTGAGCTTTACCGGTGAGAACAGTTTGAAGGAGTACTTGCCAATACCTTTTGGGCCAATTAAAACCTGTAGCTACCCTCTCAAACACCTGAAAATACTTTGTTAAATCAGATTCATTAAAAGGAGGGAGAAGTTTAACATTTTTAGCCACATCAAAATCATCAGAGCTAGATGATCCAGTTCCACCTTGTTTCATGCGATACTCATGGTCTGCCTGAATCCTAGCAAGTTCAATTTGTGCCTGAGCCTGTGCCTCCTGAATACGAGCCTGAGACTCAGCCTCCTTAGAACGTGCCCGATACTCAGCCTCTTTAGCACGAGCCTCCTGCAGGGTTAGCTGTAACTTAGCTATTTAAATCTGCGTTTGCTCATCTGGAAGAGTTACATTAAACAAGCTTTCATTAATCATATCAACAATTTGATCTTTAGAATGATGAGAGCGAACAGCAATTCCCAATTGTTGAGCAACAAGCTTAAGTTCATTCTTTGTTCTGTTTACTACATCACACACTGTTTGCACATTTGACAAAAAATCTTTGGCTTCATGAAGCGTAGTAATAGTAGACATCATGAATAAATCACAGTCACAAAATATCAAGCAATATCCTTATGATAATATCCTGAATATCCTGATAAGAGGTCGCCAAATTTGTGTTACAGAACAGAGAGAGATAATGAACACTTCAAGTGAGAATACTAAAATCACTACTTTCCCACAAATTTCCAGGTTCAAAACAAAAGAGTTAGGTAAAATTACAAGTTAAAGTTTAATGCTCAAACTAACAACTAAACATTCAGGACTCATACGGATAATGTAATGGCAAAAAACAGGTTAAATATAAGGTTAAATGCAATAGCCTCTATTAACACGAAATTAGCAAGAGGAAATTTATCTAAGTCAGCCCTGATAAAACGAGAAAACCGGATAATGCTCAGTTAATGCAAGATATATTATTACAGACACAAAATATTATTAACCCTTTAACCGCGGGTATTGTTTTGGTCTGACTGTCCTCTCCCGCGGGGGTTTCAGCCAAATGTAAACAAACCTTTAAACCTTAATGACTCTGCACAGAATAAAGCTAGAGAAAAAAATAAGGTACCATTAGAAAGTACTAACCTTCGGCTTTCCATTGATGTAGGTTTCATGACTTTGTTGACTTTCACAGGACTGGGAGAGCCGTTAGAAGTGAGGGGTGTGAAATAACTATTTTACGCCCCACACACCAGTACCAAATGCCAACCACTCTCTCATAATAGTAATATAAACATATATGAACACTGTACATACGATAAACACCCACTCTGTGTTCACTGAGGTAGGTAAAAGGCACTTCCCTGCAGCTGCGCCCGCTCTTCACTGCGGCTGCGCCTCACTTCACTACGGCGGCACCCGCTCACTGACGTTTCATGCGATCTTTTCATTCTTTCTAACTTCTAATATTATTTTACATATAATCTGGGCAATATACATTATATTTACAATGCACTTATTACTATATTGCGTCACTGGCGCATCACAGAATTACATAAGTGCCGCAGAATTCCACAAGTGCCGCAGATTCTCTTATTACAATATCACTTATTATACTGGCCAATATTTCCTTTTTTTTCTAGGGAAAATATCCTTTATTACTACATTATCCATTATACAATTATTGGCAAAGCACGTCACTGTCGCATCACTATATATCACTGTCACTTTCAGTATTTACTCAGAGAGTGGTACTCGGGAAAGCATGGAGTTACACATAGAGCAACTTGGCATTCCAGGCACTGGTGTGTGCTCATTTTTCTCGTCCTAGGCCTCCGTGTGGTGGTAGAACATACTCTGCAGCGGCCCTGTGACAACCTGCCGCCTGCTGTAAGAGGCAATTTCACAAGCTGGTGCCGGCTCATGTAATTGCGGCACCCAAGACGGTCAGGTTGTGTGTCAGAGTGTCGCCTCGGGATCAGTGCCGTCACCTGACCAAATCGTGCAAGTAGCTGCTGCACAACAGTCTTGGAAAACTGTTTCAGTGATGGTTGCCTTATGCCCCCGACTTGTGTCTTGTAGAGAATGAAGGCGTTGAGCATGCACATATCGAGCATGTGCAGGCAAGCCTTCCTGTACGATCGGGTGTTTCTCCTGAGACAGTCGATTTCACCAATCATCATGTCAGACTTATCAACAAGTCTCATATTTACATTATAATCAATGACGGCATCAGGCTTCATGATTGGCTCTCCCGTCCTGTAGCTGACCTTCCCAGTTCTCTGCAATTCCCCCTTGTGGATGGTGCTGATCATATTCACGACCTTCTTGTCATGCCACCTGATCGCAAGAAGCTTGTCTGACTTCTTCAGGTGAACATCTCCCCTGGATGATGATGATGCTTCGGGGAAACTAGGCCACTCTTTCCTATAGCTCCGTACAGTGCCAACAGTGCCAATGGCCGTGTTCAGCAAGGTATTTGGAGAGTTCCGGTGCTGTGTAATAATTGTCTGTGTACAGCACATGATTACCACCAAAATACCTCTCCATCAGAACTTTTACAACGGAGCCAGAGAAGCCAAGGGGGTCTTTCCTGTTCACATCCATTGTGCTAGCAGAGTAGATGACAAAATCCAGGATATACCCCGTCTCACAGTCACACAGCACAAAGAACTTTATCCCAAAGTGGTGGCGTTTGCTGGGGATGTACTGCATGAATTTGAGATGTCCTCTGAATAATACCAGGGATTCGTCTATGACGACTTTCTGCATAGGCCGGAAAAATCGCATAAATCGATCCCTAATCCTGTTGAGAAAATCCCTCACTTTCCACAAAGGGTCAGTTTGGGACGGGTTTGCATTGTCAGCGAAGTGCAGGTATCCAAGCACCTGTCGGAACCGATCCCGTGACATATACTTCCCGAATATTGGAATAGTAGTTATGTCATCCACGAGCCAGTAATCCTCCAACTCATGTCTCTTTATATGGGGCATCAAAAACATTAGTGCAAAGAACACATACAGCTCTCTGATCCCAACAGGCAACCACGATACTTGCTTTGGTGAGCCAATAGGTCCCAGCCCTTCTGCTGCACACTGAGCTGCATACCTATTGGTCTCATCGCTGACATGCTGCACGATTTCATCATCCATGAAGGCCAGGAAGTAATCAACAAAGTCATCTCCTGCGTTGCATGGGAAGGCAGGCTGTATTCCAGCATTTGTCATATCAAACGGTGGATTGTGAGGCTGAAAATCTGCACCGTCAGACCAAACAAATGCATCCACTTGCCCTGTACGTGGTTCAGTGGCAGGGGCAGGTTGCATTGCGCTCGTTTCCCCGTGAGAAGGAGCTGAGGTGGAGGCAATGGGTGAGGCAGGAGGTGAGGCAGGAGGCAAGCGGGAGGGGGGTGAGGCAGGAGGAAACGGGGAGGGGGGTGAGTGCGGGGGCAGTGAGTGGGGGGGTGGCGAGGGTGAGGGAGCTGAGCGGGAGGCAGGCGGGGGGGTTTCTGACCTGGTGAGTGGTGAAACTTGACCCTTTCTACCCCGCTTATCACCTCGCTTATCTCCTCTCTTATCGCCCAGCTTTGCCCTCCAACTGCCACGCATCCCCTTTGTTCTAGGCCTGCCTTCCCTCGCTTTGCAGGCTTTGGTAATTCGTACTCCTCAGATGATGTACACTGAGGAGAGGGCACGACAGATGATGATGATGATGATGTGAGGGCAATAGGGCTATGGGAACGGGAAATTGATGGGAAATGCTTACTAGGGCGTGGTGTGGGAGACGTGAGCCTGCGCTTCACTCCCTTCCCACGTGCAATACCAGATTTGCCCATAGGAGCCTTTCCTTTCCCAGAGTAAGTTGGGGGTGGTGGGGGGGAAACAACACGATCACTTTCATCACTGTCACTATCAATGGAAAATGGTTCACCACCAATCACTGCCAAATCATCACTGCTTGCTGTGAGTGTGTCACTTTCACTGCCACAATCAAGAGTAGTATTTACAGTTTTGTCCAGCTCAGTTCTAATTTCAGGAGTGCTCAACCCCTTCTGCCTCGCCGTCGGCAGTTCCTTTACCGGTGTAGAGGTAGAGGGAACACTAGCGCTAATCACCGTAGAGGAGGAAGCGAGTGACAATGAATCGGGACGGAGCGCCATTATCACGCACAGAGCTGGACAGATACTGACTGATGAGGGTCAGGGCAGGGGTGGGGGGGGCCCCCTCGGGGTTGGAGGAGGGAGGTGTGGGATGGCTGGCGTGAAAGAACTCGACAGCTACTCTTGCGTGAGACAATTTGCGCGCCGGGAAAACGCGCGGTATTCAAAATATTCACGATCATTCCAGAATGACACCCGCGGTTTGGTCCAGTTTTGTCACTGTCATTCTGGAATGACACCCGCGGTTAAAGGGTTAACAATGGCTGATATCAAAAACTCCACATGAATCACAAAAACCCCACCAGGCCTACGAATCAACACCTTATGCTATACAGTACAAGAAAAAAAAATGTAATAACACTTATACTCAAATTACACAGCAGCTAGATGGTTGGAGACTTCCTGAGCACTCACAAAAATAATAACAACTGTACAGGGGAGGACAGAGGTGTGAACAAAATGAGGAGTAGATCTAAGCGGCAATTAATGGAGAGACTGAGCTCATTATATAAGGGCCGGCAGAGCTTGATACAACTTGTAAGAAGGACGTGCAAATGAAGCCATAGGGGACAAAGAGTTGACAATCCTGGTCTAAACAACAGAAAGAGCGAGTTACTCTACTATAAGAGGGGGAAGGGGGAGTGAGGTAAAACACGCTAGCCTGGTCACTGTGGAAGCCACGAGGCGAAGCGTGATCAAACATGCAGCATACTGTACGTTAGAATTATACAAAGGATGATGAAATCATAGGCTATGTAACACCTCCCCACAAAAAAAAAAAAAAAAAAAATTTACAAAGGAAATTTCTTATTACTCTAAAACAATCTGTCTAAATTCTAGATAAGCAATCTGCAATAACATTTTCTTTCCCCTTGACATGTTGTATGTCTAATGAATACTCCTGAAGAAGTAGACTCCATCTTGTCAATCTCTGATTTTTATCTTTAAACTTACTAAGGAATTTCAGTGGGTTATGATCGGTATAAAGGACTATGGGGTCAAAACCAGAACATAAATAAAATGAAAAATTCTGTAAACCCAAAATCAAGGCCAAAAGCTCTTTCTCAATAGTTGAGTAGTTCTTTTGAGGTGGAGTGAACGTCTTACTGTAATAAGATACAGGGTGTTCAATACTCTGATCATCCTCTTGCAGGAAAACAGCCCCAGCTCCTGTATGACTTGCGTCAACAGCCATCTTAAAAGGCTTAGCAAAATTTGAAGTAGCGAGCACTGGCTGACTTAATAGGATAGCTTTAAGTTTGCTGAAAGAGGATTCACAGTTATCAGTCCGGAAAAATTTAACTCCATTTTTCAGTAGGTCTGTAAGTGGTGATACAAGAATTGAAAAGTTAAGAACAAATCTCCTGTAATAACCTACCATTCCCAAAAATCTTTGCAGCTCTTTCCTACTTTTAGGTCTGGGAAGATCACTTATAACCTGAACCTTAGCTCCTGGTGGTGCAACGTGTCCATCACCAATTACGTACCCAAGGTACTGAACTTTAGCTTGACCAAACTCACACTTTGATAAATTAGCTACAAGATTAGCCTGAACCAAACGCTCAAGAAATTTGCTGACATGGCATAGGTGATCTTTCCAGTTGTCACTGAAGATTAATACATCATCAATATAAACCACACACCCTGCCAAACCCTCTGTTACAACATTCATGAGATTCTGAAATGTGGCTGGTGCATTCTTCATACCATATGGCATTACAGAACATGCAAAAGTCTTTCCTAGTGTTACAAAACATGAGATCTCCCTAGCACGTTCAGTCATAGGTACTTGCCAGTATCCCTTTAACAAATCAAACTTACTTATGTACCTAGCCTTTCTGATCTTGTCTATGCAATCTTCCACGCGAGGGAGAGGGTAAGTGTCTGTTTTGGTTATCTGATTAACACGTCTGTAGTCGATGCAAAGCCGCTGTGACCCACCTGGCTTAGGGACTAGAGTGACAGGAGAACTCCACTCGCTCTGACAGGGCTCAATCATTTTGTGGTCCAACAGGTAGCCAAGCTCCTTCTGGATGAGAGGAACTTTCACTGGGTTCACACGGTAAGGAGGCAGTTGAATTGGCTTTGGGTCTCCAACATCGACATCATGCATGAACACAGTGGCTCTTCCTGGAGTGGCACGGAACACTTGCGGGTACTCCGCAGTAATGCCGAAAATTCCTGCCTTTCCTCGGGAGCTAGATGAGAAAGCTTAGTCTGGAGATCATTCATGATATCAGGATTCTTCCCCAAACTATCACTCAGGCTCATGCTGCATGGGAGAACTTCTCTTTTAGACTAGCGTGGAACAGCTACAGTGCAGACTGGGTTATTTTCGTCCTGCCTGTGATATAAATTTAGCATGTTCATGTGACAAAGTTGCTTGTTCTTTCTATGATCTGGTGTGGCGATGACATAGTTGACATCACTGAGTTTCTTCTCCACGAAATAAGGACCACTAAACTTGGCTTGAAGAGGTTGCCCATGCACCGGTAGCAGAATCAAAACCTGATCTCCTGGCTGAAAGTGGCGTAACCTGGACTTCTTATCATACCAAGTCTTCATCTTCTCCTAAGCAGCTCCTAAATTCTCTCTCGCCAGCTGTAAAGCAGTGGACAGCCGTTCTTTGAACTTCATCACATACTCCGGCAGGCTGACGTCATCTTCCTCCGACAGCCAGCATTCCTTGAGTAGCTGAAGGGGTCCTCTTACTTCATGCCAAAACAGTAGTTCAAAAGGTGAGAAGCCCAGTGATTTATTTGGAGATTCTCTTGCAGCAAATACAACAAACGGAAGACCTTTATCCCAGTCTTTCTGATGTTCCAAACAGTATTTCCTGAGCATCGATTTGAGTGTTTGATGATATCTCTCGAACGCTCCTTGGGTCTAGGGATGGTAAGCTGAAGACGTGATCTGGGTGATCCCCAACTCTTTCATAGACTGCTTGAAAACATTTGACATGAAATTACTTCCCCGGTCTGACTGTACCTCTTTGGGTAGACCAAACGTTGTGAAGAACCCTAGCATTTCCTTAACCACGTTCTTTGCTGAGATATTTCTAAGTGGAATGGCTTCAGGATAACGAGTAGCCATATCAATCAGGGTCAACACATAAGAAAATCCTGAAGAAGTCTTAGGAAGAGGGCCGACAATATCCACCAACACACGGGTGAATTGCGCCTCAAAAGGAGGAATGGGAACTAGAGGTGCAACCTTTTCGGTCTGATTACACTTCCCAACAACTTGACAGGTGTGACAAGACTTACAATACCAGGAAACATCCCTGAAGATACCTGGCCAGTAGAAGTGTTTCAAAATGCGTGCCACAGTCTTCCTCACTCCTAGGTGTCCTGCCAAACTGGAATCATGAGCCACTCTAATGATATCCTGCCTACAAACACGAGGGATGACAACTTGATGTACAACCTCCCATTCACAGTCGGCTGATGCTGTTGGGGGTCTCCACTTCCTCATAAGTACTCCTGACTTTATATAATAACAAGTAGAAGCACCGGCTGACTCTTCCTCACTGCAAGCAGAGTTAGCTAGACCTTTCAACTCAGGGTCAGCAACCTGCAACTGAACCAACTCTTGACGAGACAAATTATCAACACTACGGGGTACTGCCTCATCTGGTGAGTGGTCCAAATTAGCAAGAAAAGTGTCAGCTAGGATAACATCATCATCATCATTATCCTCTAAGTCACCAGTAACTTTAGACTTAGCCTTAGTGACAGCACATGCAGAGAACACATCAGGGACATCACAATCCTGGGTCACAGCCACTGGCTCACTAGACAACTGAGGAGCTGGACACACTTGACTTCCACCAATATCATTTCCAAGTAAGAAAGTTACACCTGACATTGGGAGTGTCTCAACCAACCCAACCATAACGGAACCATTAACAAGATCAGACTCTAAAATCACTCTGCACAGAGGGACAGAGAAGTAATTATTCCCTCCACCTTTAAGATTACACTTTCATCAGAGGAATTAACATTAGAGCCTAGAACACTGGTCGGCATAAGGGATTGGCAAGCACCTGTATCACGATATATTTTAACTGATTTCCTGTCATTACTGTCCAGAGGACTGACAAAACCATCAGACAGGAAATTAGCACATGAACTTTTGGGAGTGTCACCCACGTTACTGCTCAAAAGAGGAGCTTCATCATGAGGATTTAATTTACCCCTCAAAGCAGGTTCAGTTAACTCGGTTAAAGAATTCTGGGAACTCTCAAGGGTGGACACTAGACCAATTGACTGAATATTTAAAGACTCCTTTTTGTTCACATCACGCTGTCTCCTGAAACATTTCTCCGTAGTATGACCAAGCTTACTACATTAAGTACATTTACTTTTCTGAAATCTAGAGGTGGAGCTGGTATTTACTTCCTGAGAAACATCATCTTTATTCTCTTTTCTGTTACCTGTACTCTGAGTAGAGGCAACGTACTTACTCTCAGCTTTCCTTTTTTCTTTAGAATATCTCTTGTGAGTGAGAACATATTCATCAGCTAAAACTGCAGCATCAGACAAATTATCTATTCTTTTCTCATCAAGATATAGGCTTAAATCATTATTAATACACCTTTTGAAGTCCTTCAGCAAAATTTTCTTAAATTTACCAAAATCAGAATCCACATTCTTAGAATTTAACCACTGCTCTAACAGATCTTCTTTGATTTTTGCATACTCAACATGGGATTGCTTATCTTGCTTATAAGTTTTCCTAAATTTTACTCTATAGGCTTCAGGAACAAGCTCATAGGCCTTAAGAATCAAGCTCTTAACTACATCATAATTATCAGATTGATCCAGAGGCAAAGATGCATAAGTTACTTGAGCTTTACCGGTGAGAACAGTTTGAAGGAGTACTTGCCAATACCTTTTGGGCCAATTAAAACCTGTAGCTACCCTCTCAAACACCTGAAAATACTTTGTTAAATCAGATTCATTAAAAGGAGGGAGAAGTTTAACATTTTTAGGCACATCAAAATCATCAGAGCTAGATGATCCAGTTCCACCTTGTTTCATGCGATACTCATGGTCTGCCTGAATCCTAGCAAGTTCAATTTGTGCCTGAGCCTGTGCCTCCTGAATACGAGCCTGAGACTCAGCCTCCTTAGAACGTGCCCGATACTCAGCCTCCTTAGCACGAGCCTCCTGCAGGGTTAGCTGGAACTTAGCTATTTCAATCTGCGTTTGCTCATCTGGAAGAGTTACATTAAACAAGCTTTCATTAATCATATCAACAATTTGATCTTTAGAATGATGAGAGCGAACAGCAATTCCCAATTGTTGAGCAACAAGCTTAAGTTCATTCTTTGTTCTGTTTACTACATCACACACTGTTTGCACATTTGAGAAAAAATCTTTGGCTTCATCAAGCGTAGTAATAGTAGACATCATGAATAAATCACAGTCACAAAATATCAAGCAATATCCTTATGATAATATCCTGAATATCCTGATAAGAGGTCGCGAAATTTGTGTTACGGAACAGAGAGAGATAATGAACACTTCAAGTGAGAATACTGAAATCACTACTCTCCCACAAATTTCCAGATTCAAAACAAAAGAGTTAGGTAAAATTACAAGTTAAAGTTTAATGCTCAAACTAACAACTAAACATTCAGGACTCATACGGATAATGTAATGGCAAAAAACAGGTTAAATATAAGGTTAAATGCAATAGCCTCTTAACACGAAATTAGCAAGAGGAAATTTATCTAAGTCAGGGCTGATCAAACGAGAAAACCGGATAATGCAAGATATATTATTACAGACACAAAATATTATTAACCCTTTAACCGCGGGTATTGTTTTGGTCTGACTGTCCTCTCCCGCGGGGGTTTCAGCCAAATGTAAACAAACCTTTAAACCTTAATGACTCTGCACAGAATAAAGCTAGAGAAAAAAATAAGGTACCATTAGAAAGTACTAACCTTCAGCTTTCCATTGACGTAGGTTTCATGACTTTGTTGACTTTCACAGGACGGGGAGAACCGTTAGAAGTGAGGGGTGTGAAATAACTATTTTACGCCCCACACACCAGTACCAAATGCCAACCACTCTCTCATAATAGTAATATAAACATATATGAACACTGTACATACGATAAACACCCACTCTGTGTTCACTGAGGTAGGTAAAAGGCACTTCCCTGCAGTTGCGCCCGCTCTTCACTGCGGCTGCGCCTCACTTCACTACGGCGGCACCCGCTCACTGACGTTTCATGCGATCTTTTCATTCTTTCTAACTTCTAATATTATTTTACATATAATCTGGGCAATATACATTATATTTACAATGCACTTATTACTATATTGCGTCACTGGCGCATCACAGAATTACATAAGTGCCGCAGAATTCCACAAGTGCCGCAGATTCTCTTATTACAATATCACTTATTATGCTGGCCAATATTTCCTTTTTTTTCTAGGGAAAATATCCCTTATTACTACATTATCCATTATACATTTATTGGCAAAGCACGTCACTGTCGCATCACTATATATCACTGTCACTTTTAGTATTTACTCAGAGAGTGGTACTCGGCAAAGCACGGAGTTACACATAGAGCGACTTGGCATTCCAGGCACTGGTGTGTGCTCATTTTTCTCGTCCTAGGCCTCCGTGTGGTGGTAGAACATACTCTGCAGCGGCCCTGTGACAACCTGCCGCCTGCTGTAAGAGGCAATTTCACAAGCTGGTGCCGGCTCATGTAATTGCAGCACCCAAGACAGTCAGGTTGTGTGTCAGAGTGTCGCCTCGGGATCAGTGCCGTCACCTGACCAAATCGTGCAAGTAGCTGCTGCACAACAGTCTTGGAAAACTGTCTCAGTGATGGTTGCCTTATGCCCCCGACTTGTGTCTTGTAGAGAATGAAGGCGTTGAGCATGCACATATCGAGCATGTGCAGGCAAGCCTTCCTGTACCATCGGGTGTTTCTCCTGAGACAGTCGATTTCGCCAATCATCATATCAGACTTATCAACAAGTCTCATATTTACATTATAATCAATGACGGCATCAGGCTTCATGATTGGCTCTCCCGTCCTGTAGCTGACCTTCCCAGTTCTCTGCAATTCCCCCTTGTGGATGGTGCTGATCATATTCACGACCTTCTTGTCATGCCACCTGATCGCAAGAAGCTTGTCTGACTTCTTCAGGTGAACATCTCCCCTGGATGATGATGATGCTTCGGGGAAACTAGGCCACTCTTTCCTATAGCTCCGTACAGTGCCAACAGTGCCAATGCCGTGTTCAGCAAGGTATTTGGAGAGTTCCGGTGCTGTGTAGTAATTGTCTGTGTACAGCACATGATTACCACCAAAATACCTCTCCATCAGTACTTTTACAACGGAGCCAGAGAAGCCAAGGGTTCTTTCCTGTTCACATCCATTGTGCTAGCAGAGTAGATGACAAAATCCAGGATATACCCCGTCTCACAGTCACACAGCACAAAGAACTTTATCCCAAAGCGGTGGCGTTTGCTGGGGATGTACTGCATGAATTTGAGACGTCCTCTGAACAATACCAGGGATTCGTCTATGACGACTTTCTGCATAGGCCGGAAAAATCGCATAAATCGATCCCTAATCCTGTTGAGAAAATCCCTCACTTTCCACAAAGGGTCAGTTTGGGACGGGTTTGCATTGTCAGCGAAGTGCAGGTATCCAAGCACCTGTCGGAACCGATCCCGTGACATATACTTCCCGAATATTGGAATAGTAGTTATGTCATCCACGAGCCAGTACTCCTCCAACTCATGTCTCTTTATATGGGGCATCAAAAACATTAGTGCAAAGAACACATACAGCTCTCTGATCCCGACAGGCAACCACGACACTTGCTTTGGTGAGCCAATAGGTCCCAGCCCTTCTGCTGCACACTGAGCTGCATACCTATTGGTCTCATCGCTGACATGCTGCACGATTTCATCATCCATGAAGGCCAGGAAGTAATCAACAAAGTCATCTCCTGCGTTGCATGGGAAGGCAGGCTGTATTCCAGCATTTGTCATATCAAACGGTGGATTGTGTGGCTGAAAATCTGCACCGTCAGACCAAACAAATGCATCCACTTGCCCTGTGCGTGGTTCAGTGGCAGGGGCAGGTTGCATTGCACTCGTTTCCCCGTGAGAAGGAGCTGAGGTGGAGGCAATGGGTGAGGCAGGAGGTGAGGCAGGAGGCAAGCGGGAGGGGGGTGAGGCAGGAGGCAACGGGGAGGGGGGTGAGTGCGGGGGCGGTGAGTGGGGGGGTGGCGAGGGTGAGGGAGCTGAGCGGGAGGGAGGCGGGGGGGTTTCTGACCTGGTGCGTGGTGAAACTTGACCCTTTCTACCCCGCTTATCACCTCGCTTATCTCCTCTCTTATCGCCCAGCTTTGCCCTCCAACTGCCACGCATCCCCTTTGTTCTAGGCCTGCCTTCCCTCGCTTTGCAGGCTTTGGTAATTCGTACTCCTCAGATGATGTAGACTGAGGAGAGGGCACGACAGATGATGATGATGATGATGATGTGAGGGCAATAGGGCTAGGGGAATGGGAAATTGATGGGAAATGCTTACTAGGGCGTGGTGTGGGAGACGTGAGCCTGCGCTTCACTCCCTTCCCACGTGCAATACCAGATTTGCCCATAGGAGCCTTTCCTTTCCCAGAGTAAGTTGGGGGTGGTGGGGGGGAAACAACACGATCACTTTCATCACTGTCACTATCAATGGAAAATGGTTCACCACCAATCACTGCCAAATCATCACTGCTTGCTGTGAGTGTGTCACTTTCACTGCCACAATCAAGAGTAGTATTTACAGTTTTGTCCAGCTCAGTTCTAATTTCAGGAGTGCTCAACCCCTTCTGCCTCGCCGTCGGCAGTTCCTTTACCGGTGTAGAGGTAGAGGGAACACTAGCGCTAATCATTGTAGAGGAGGAAGCGAGTGACAATGAGTCGGGACGGAGCGCCATTATCACGCACAGAGCTGGACAGATACTGACTGATGAGGGTCAGGGCAGGGGTGGGGGGGGCCCCCTCGGGGTTGGAGGAGGGAGGTGTGGGATGGCTGGCGTGAAAGAACTCGACAGCTACTCTTGCGTGAGACAATTTGCGCGCCGGGAAAACGCGCGGTGTTCAAAATATTCACGATCATTCCAGAATGACACCCGCGGTTTGGTCCAGTTTTGTCACTGTCATTCTGGAATGACACCCGCGGTTAAAGGGTTAACAATGGCTGACATCAAAAACTCCACATGAATCACAAAAACCCCACCAGGCCTACGAATCAACACCTTATGCTATACAGTACAAGAAAAAAAAAATGTAATAACACTTATACTCAAATTACACAGCAGCTAGATGGTTGGAGACTTCCTGAGCACTCACAAAAATAATAACAACTGTACAGGGGAGGACAGAGATGTGAACAAAATGAGGAGTAGATCTAAGTGGCAATTAATGGAGAGACTGAGCTCATTATATAAGGGCCGGCAGAGCTTGATACAACTTGTAAGAAGGACGTGCAAATGAAGCCATAGGGGACAAAGAGTTGACAATCCTGCTCTAAACAACAGAAAGAACGACTTACTCTACTATAAGAGGGAGAAGGGGGAGTGAGGTAAAACACGCTAGCCTGGTCACTGTGGAAGCCACGAGGCGAAGCGTGATCAAACATGCAGCATACTGTACGTTAGAATTATACAAAGGATGATGAAATCATAGGCTATGTAACACCTCCCCACAAAAAAAAAAGAAATTTACAAAGGAAATTTCTTATTACTCTAAAACAATCTGTCTAAATTCTAGATAAGCAATCTGCAATAACATTTTCTTTCCCCTTGACATGTTGTATGTCTAATGAATACTCCTGAAGAAGTAGACTCCATCTTGTCAATCTCTGATTTTTATTTTTAAACTTACTAAGGAATTTCAGTGGGTTATGATCGGTATAAAGGACTATGGGGTCAAAACCAGAACATAAATAAAATGAAAAATTCTGTAAACCCAAAATCAAGGCCAAAAGCTCTTTCTCAATAGTTGAGTAGTTCTTTTGAGGTGGAGTGAACGTCTTACTGTAATAAGATACAGGGTGTTCAATACCCTGATCATCCTCTTGCAGCAAAACAGCCCCAGCTCCTGTATGACTTGCGTCAACAGCCATCTTAAAAGGCTTAGCAAAATTTGAAGTAGCGAGCACTGGCTGACTTAATAGGATAGCTTTAAGTTTGCTGAAAGAGGATTCACAGTTATCAGTCCAGACAAATTTAACTCCATTTTTCAGTAGGTCTGTAAGTGGTGATACAAGAATTGAAAAGTTAAGAACAAATCTCCTGTAATAACCTACCATTCCCAAAAATCTTTGTAGCTCTTTCCTACTTTTAGGTCTGGGAAGATCACTTATAACCTGAACCTTAGCTCCTGGTGGTGCAACGTGTCCATCACCAATTACGTACCCAAGGTACTGAACTTTAGCTTGACCAAACTCACACTTTGATAAATTAGCTACAAGATTAGCCTGAACCAAACGCTCAAGAAATTTGCTGACATGGCATAGGTGATCTTTCCAGTTGTCACTGAAGATTAATACATCATCAATATAAACAACACACCCTGCCAAACCCTCTGTTACAACATTCATGAGATTCTGAAATGTGGCTGGTGCATTCTTCATACCATATGGCATTACAGAACATGCAAAAGTCTTTCCTAGTGTTACAAAACATGAGATCTCCCTAGCACGTTCAGTCATAGGTACTTGCCAGTATCCCTTTAACAAATCAAACTTACTTATGTACCTAGCCTTTCTGATCTTGTCTATGCAATCTTCCACGCGAGGGAGAGGGTAAGTGTCTGTTTTGGTTATCTGATTAACACGTCTGTAGTCGATGCAAAGCCGCTGTGACCCACCTGGCTTAGGGACTAGAGTGACAGGAGAACTCCACTCGCTCTGACAGGGCTCAATCATTTTGTGGTCCAACAGGTAGCCAAGCTCCTTCTGGATGAGAGGAACTTTCACTGGGTTCACACGGTAAGGAGGCAGTTGAATTGGCTTTGGGTCTCCAACATCGACATCATGCATGAACACAGTGGCTCTTCCTGGAGTGGCACGGAACACTTGCGGGTACTCCGCAGTAATGCCGAAAACTCCTGCCTTTCCTCGGGAGCTAGATGAGAAAGCTTAGTCTGGAGATCATTCATGATATCAGGATTCTTCCCCAAACTATCACTCAGGCTCATGCTGCATGGGAGAACTTCTCTTTTAGACTCGGGTGGAACAGCTACAGTGCAGACTGGGTTATTTTCGTCCCGCCTGTGATATAAATTTAGCATGGTGATGTGACAAAGTTGCTTGTTCTTTCTATGACCTGGTGTGCCGATGACATAGTTGACATCACTGAGTTTCTTCTCCACGAAATAAGGACCACTAAACTTGGCTTGAAGAGGTTGCCCATGCACCGGTAGCAGAATCAAAACCTGATCTCCTGGCTGAAAGTGGCGTAACCTGGACTTCTTATCATACCAAGTCTTCATCTTCTCCTAAGCAGCTCCTAAATTCTCTCTCGCCAGCTGTAAAGCAGTGGACAGCCGTTCTTTGAACTTCATCACATACTCCGGCAGGCTGACGTCATCTTCCTCCGACAGCCAGCATTCCTTGAGTAGCTTAAGGGGTCCTCTTACTTCATGCCAAAACAGTAGTTCAAAAGGTGAGAAGCCCAGTGATTCATTTGGAGATTCTCTTGCAGCAAATACAACAAACGGAAGACCTTTATCCCAGTCTTTCTGATGTTCCAAACAGTATTTCCTGAGCATCGATTTGAGTGTTTGATGATATCTCTCGAACGCTCCTTGGGTCTGGGGATGGTAAGCTGAAGACGTGATCTGGGTGATCCCCAACTCTTTCATAGACTGCTTGAAAACATTTGACATGAAATTACTTCCCAGGTCTGACTGTACCTCCTTGGGTAGACCAAACGTTGTGAAGAACCCTAGCATTTCCTTAACCACGTTCTTTGCTGAGATATTTCTAAGTGGAATGGCTTCAGGATAACGAGTAGCCATATCAATCAGGGTCAACACATAAGAAAATCCTGAAGAAGTCTTAGGAAGAGGGCCGACAATATCCACCAACACACGGGTGAATTGCGCCTCAAAAGGAGGAATGGGAACTAGAGGTGCAACCTTTTCGGTCTGATTACACTTCCCAACAACTTGACAGGTGTGACAAGACTTACAATACCAGGAAACATCCCTGAAGATACCTGGCCAGTAGAAGTGTTTCAAAATGCGTGCCACAGTCTTCCTCACTCCTAGGTGTCCTGCCAAACTGGAATCATGAGCCACTCTAATGATATCCTGCCTACAAACACGAGGGATGACAACTTGATGTACAACCTCCCATTCACAGTCGGCTGATGCTGTTGGGGGTCTCCACTTCCTCATAAGTACTCCTGACTTTATATAATAACAAGTAGAAGCACCGGCTGACTCTTCCTCACTGCAAGCAGAGTTAGCTAGACCTTTCAACTCAGGGTCAGCAACCTGCAACTGAACCAACTCTTGACGAGACAAATTATCAACACTACGGGGTACTGCCTCATCTGGTGAGTGGTCCAAATTAGCAAGAAAAGTGTCAGCTAGGATAACATCATCATCATCATTATCCTCTAAGTCACCAGTAACTTTAGACTTAGCCTTAGTGACAGCACATGCAGAGAACACATCAGGGACATCACAATCCTGGGTCACAGCCACTGGCTCACTAGACAACTGAGGAGCTGGACACACTTGACTTCCACCAATATCATTTCCAAGTAAGAAAGTTACACCTGACATTGGGAGTGTCTCAACCAACCCAACCATAACGGAACCATTAACAAAATCAGACTCTAAAATCACTCTGCACAGAGGGACAGAGAAGTAATTATTCCCTCCACCTTTAAGATTACACTTTCATCAGAGGAATTAACATTAGAGCCTAGAACACTGGTCGGCATAAGGGATTGGCAAGCACCTGTATCACGATATATTTTAACTGATTTCCTGTCATTACTGTCCAGAGGACTGACAAAACCATCAGACAGGAAATTAGCACATGAACTTTTGGGAGTGTCACCCACGTTACTGCTCAAAAGAGGAGCTTCATCATGAGGATTTAATTTACCCCTCAAAGCAGGTTCAGTTAACTCGGTTAAAGAATTCTGGGAACTCTCAAGGGTGGACACTAGACCAATTGACTGAATATTTAAAGACTCCTTTTTGTTCACATCACGCTGTCTCCTGAAACATTTCTCCGTAGTATGACCAAGCTTACTACATTAAGTACATTTACTTTTCTGAAATCTAGAGGTGGAGCTGGTATTTACTTCCTGAGAAACATCATCTTTATTCTCTTTTCTGTTACCTGTACTCTGAGTAGAGGCAACGTACTTACTCTCAGCTTTCCTTTTTTCTTTAGAATATCTCTTGTGAGTGAGAACATATTCATCAGCTAAAACTGCAGCATCAGACAAATTATCTATTCTTTTCTCATCAAGATATAGGCTTAAATCATTATTAATACACCTTTTGAAGTCCTTCAGCAAAATTATCTTAAATTTACCAAAATCAGAATCCACATTCTTAGAATTTAACCACTGCTCTAACAGATCTTCTTTGATTTTTGCATACTCAACATGGGATTGCTTATCTTGCTTATAAGTTTTCCTAAATTTTACTCTATAGGCTTCAGGAACAAGCTCATAGGCCTTAAGAATCAAGCTCTTAACTACATCATAATTATCAGATTGATCCAGAGGCAAAGATGCATAAGTTACTTGAGCTTTACCGGTGAGAACAGTTTGAAGGAGTACTTGCCAATACCTTTTGGGCCAATTAAAACCTGTAGCTACCCTCTCAAACACCTGAAAATACTTTGTTAAATCAGATTCATTAAAAGGAGGGAGAAGTTTAACATTTTTAGCCACATCAAAATCATCAGAGCTAGATGATCCAGTTCCACCTTGTTTCATGCGATACTCATGGTCTGCCTGAATCCTAGCAAGTTCAATTTGTGCCTGAGCCTGTGCCTCCTGAATACGAGCCTGAGACTCAGCCTCCTTAGAACGTGCCCGATACTCAGCCTCCTTAGCACGAGCCTCCTGCAGGGTTAGCTGTAACTTAGCTATTTCAATCTGCGTTTGCTCATCTGGAAGAGTTACATTAAACAAGCTTTCATTAATCATATCAACAATTTGATCTTTAGAATGATGAGAGCGAACAGCAATTCCCAATTGTTGAGCAACAAGCTTAAGTTCATTCTTTGTTCTGTTTACTACATCACACACTGTTTGCACATTTGACAAAAAATCTTTGGCTTCATCAAGCGTAGTAATAGTAGACATCATGAATAAATCACAGTCACAAAATATCAAGCAATATCCTTATGATAATATCCTGAATATCCTGATAAGAGGTCGCCAAATTTGTGTTACGGAACAGAGAGAGATAATGAACACTTCAAGTGAGAATACTAAAATCACTACTCTCCCACAAATTTCCAGGTTCAAAACAAAAGAGTTAGGTAAAATTACAAGTTAAAGTTTAATGCTCAAACTAACAACTAAACATTCAGGACTCATACGGATAATGTAATGGCAAAAAACAGGTTAAATATAAGGTTAAATGCAATAGCCTCTATTAACACGAAATTAGCAAGAGGAAATTTATCTAAGTCAGCCCTGATAAAACGAGAAAACCGGATAATGCTCAGTTAATGCAAGATATATTATTACAGACACAAAATATTATTAACCCTTTAACCGCGGGTATTGTTTTGGTCTGACTGTCCTCTCCCGCGGGGGTTTCAGCCAAATGTAAACAAACCTTTAAACCTTAATGACTCTGCACAGAATAAAGCTAGAGAAAAAATAAGGTACCATTAGAAAGTACTAACCTTCAGCTTTCCATTGATGTAGGTTTCATGACTTTGTTGACTTTCACAGGACGGGGAGAGCCGTTAGAAGTGAGGGGTGTGAAATAACTATTTTACGCCCCACACACCAGTACCAAATGCCAACCACTCTCTCATAATAGTAATATAAACATATATGAACACTGTACATACGATAAACACCCACTCTGTGTTCACTGAGGTAGGTAAAAGGCACTTCCCTGCAGCTGCGCCCGCTCTTCACTGCGGCTGCGCCTCACTTCACTACGGCGGCACCCGCTCACTGACGTTTCATGCGATCTTTTCATTCTTTCTAACTTCTAATATTATTTTACATATAATCTGGGCAATATACATTATATTTACAATGCACTTATTACTATATTGCGTCACTGGCGCATCACAGAATTACATAAGTGCCGCAGAATTCCACAAGTGCCGCAGATTCTCTTATTACAATATCACTTATTATACTGGCCAATATTTCCTTTTTTTTCTAGGGAAAATATCCCTTATTACTACATTATCCATTATACAATTATTGGCAAAGCACGTCACTGTCGCATCACTATATATCACTGTCACTTTCAGTATTTACTCAGAGAGTGGTACTCGGCAAAGCACGGAGTTACACATAGAGCGACTTGGCATTCCAGGCACTGGTGTGTGCTCATTTTTCTCGTCCTAGGCCTCCGTGTGGTGGTAGAACATACTCTGCAGCGGCCCTGTGACAACCTGCCGCCTGCTGTAAGAGGCAATTTCACAAGCTGGTGCCGGCTCATGTAATTGCGGCACCCAAGACGGTCAGGTTGTGTGTCAGAGTGTCGCCTCGGGATCAGTGCCGTCACCTGACCAAATCGTGCAAGTAGCTGCTGCACAACAGTCTTGGAAAACTGTCAAAGTGATGGTTGCCTTATGCCCCCGACTTGTGTCTTGTAGAGAATGAAGGCGTTGAGCATGCACATATCGAGCATGTGCAGGCAAGCCTTCCTGTACCATCGGGTGTTTCTCCTGAGACAGTCGATTTCGCCAATCATCATATCAGACTTATCAACAAGTCTCATATTTACATTATAATCAATGACGGCATCAGGCTTCATGATTGGCTCTCCCGTCCTGTAGCTGACCTTCCCAGTTCTCTGCAATTCCCCCTTGTGGATGGTGCTGATCATATTCACGACCTTCTTGTCATGCCACCTGATCGCAAGAAGCTTGTCTGACTTCTTCAGGTGAACATCTCCCCTGGATGATGATGATGCTTCGGGGAAACTAGGCCACTCTTTCCTATAGCTCCGTACAGTGCCAACAGTGCCAATGCCGTGTTCAGCAAGGTATTTGGAGAGTTCCGGTGCTGTGTAGTAATTGTCTGTGTACAGCACATGATTACCACCAAAATACCTCTCCATCAGCACTTTTACAACGGAGCCAGAGAAGCCAAGGGGTCTTTCCTGTTCACATCCATTGTGCTAGCAGAGTAGATGACAAAATCCAGGATATACCCCGTCTCACAGTCACACAGCACAAAGAACTTTATCCCAAAGCGGTGGCGTTTGCTGGGGATGTACTGCATGAATTTGAGACGTCCTCTGAACAATACCAGGGATTCGTCTATGACGACTTTCTGCATAGGCCGGAAAAATCGCATAAATCGATCCCTAATCCTGTTGAGAAAATCCCTCACTTTCCACAAAGGGTCAGTTTGGGACGGGTTTGCATTGTCAGCGAAGTGCAGGTATCCAAGCACCTGTCGGAACCGATCCCGTGACATATACTTCCCGAATATTGGAATAGTAGTTATGTCATCCACGAGCCAGTACTCCTCCAACTCATGTCTCTTTATATGGGGCATCAAAAACATTAGTGCAAAGAACACATACAGCTCTCTGATCCCGACAGGCAACCACGACACTTGCTTTGGTGAGCCAATAGGTCCCAGCCCTTCTGCTGCACACTGAGCTGCATACCTATTGGTCTCATCGCTGACATGCTGCACGATTTCATCATCCATGAAGGCCAGGAAGTAATCAACAAAGTCATCTCCTGCGTTGCATGGGAAGGCAGGCTGTATTCCAGCATTTGTCATATCAAACGGTGGATTGTGTGGCTGAAAATCTGCACCGTCAGACCAAACAAATGCATCCACTTGCCCTGTGCGTGGTTCAGTGGCAGGGGCAGGTTGCATTGCACTCGTTTCCCCGTGAGAAGGAGCTGAGGTGGAGGCAATGGGTGAGGCAGGAGGTGAGGCAGGAGGCAAGCGGGAGGGGGGTGAGGCAGGAGGCAACGGGGAGGGGGGTGAGTGCGGGGGCGGTGAGTGGGGGGGTGGCGAGGGTGAGGGAGCTGAGCGGGGGGCAGGCGGGGGGGTTTCTGACCTGGTGCGTGGTGAAACTTGACCCTTTCTACCCCGCTTATCACCTCGCTTATCTCCTCTCTTATTGCCCAGCTCTGCCCTCCAACTGCCACGCATCCCCTTTGTTCTAGGCCTGGCTTCCCTCGCTTTGCAGGCTTTGGTAATTCGTACTCTTCAGATGATGTAGACTGAGGAGAGGGCACGACAGATGATGATGATGATGATGATGTGAGGGCAATAGGGCTAGGGGAACAGGAAATTGATGGGAAATGCTTACTAGGGCGTGGTGTGGGAGACGTGAGCCTGCGCTTCACTCCCTTCCCACGTGCAATACCAGATTTGCCCATAGGAGCCTTTCCTTTCCCAGAGTAAGTTGGGGGTGGTGGGGGGGAAACAACACGATCACTTTCATCACTGTCACTATCAATGGAAAATGGTTCACCACCAATCACTGCCAAATCATCACTGCTTGCTGTGAGTGTGTCACTTTCACTGCCACAATCAAGAGTAGTATTTACAGTTTTGTCCAGCTCAGTTCTAATTTCAGGAGTGCTCAACCCCTTCTGCCTCGCCGTCGGCAGTTCCTTTACCGGTGTAGAGGTAGAGGGAACACTAGCGCTAATCATTGTAGAGGAGGAAGCGAGTGACAATGAGTCGGGACGGAGCGCCATTATCACGCACAGAGCTGGACAGATACTGACTGATGAGGGTCAGGGCAGGGGTGGGGGGGGCCCCCTCGGGGTTGGAGGAGGGAGGTGTGGGATGGCTGGCGTGAAAGAACTCGACAGCTACTCTTGCGTGAGACAATTTGCGCGCCGGGAAAACGCGCGGTGTTCAAAATATTCACGATCATTCCAGAATGACACCCGCGGTTTGGTCGAGTTTTGCCACTGTCACTCTGGAATGACACCCGCGGTTAAAGGGATAACAATGGCTGACATCAAAAACTCCACATGAATCACAAAAACCCCACCAGGCCTACGAATCAACACCTTATGCTATACAGTACAAGAAAAAAAAAATGTAATAACACTTATACTCAAATTACACAGCAGCTAGATGGTTGGAGACTTCCTGAGCACTCACAAAAATAATAACAACTGTACAGGGGAGGACAGAGATGTGAACAAAATGAGGAGTAGATCTAAGTGGCAATTAATGGAGAGACTGAGCTCATTATATAAGGGCCGGCAGAGCTTGATACAACTTGTAAGAAGGACGTGCAAATGAAGCCATAGGGGACAAAGAGTTGACAATCCTGCTCTAAACAACAGAAAGAACGACTTACTCTACTATAAGAGGGAGAAGGGGGAGTGAGGTAAAACACGCTAGCCTGGTCACTGTGGAAGCCACGAGGCGAAGCGTGATCAAACATGCAGCATACTGTACGTTAGAATTATACAAAGGATGATGAAATCATAGGCTATGTAACACCTCCCCACAAAAAAAAAAAAGAAATTTACAAAGGAAATTTCTTATTACTCTAAAACAATCTGTCTAAATTCTAGATAAGCAATCTGCAATAACATTTTCTTTCCCCTTGACATGTTGTATGTCTAATGAATACTCCTGAAGAAGTAGACTCCATCTTGTCAATCTCTGATTTTTATCTTTAAACTTACTAAGGAATTTCAGTGGGTTATGATCGGTATAAAGGACTATGGGGTCAAAACCAGAACATAAATAAAATGAAAAATTCTGTAAACCCAAAATCAAGGCCAAAAGCTCTTTCTCAATAGTTGAGTAGTTCTTTTGAGGTGGAGTGAACGTCTTACTGTAATAAGATACAGGGTGTTCAATACCCTGATCATCCTCTTGCAGCAAAACAGCCCCAGCTCCTGTATGACTTGCGTCAACAGCCATCTTAAAAGGCTTAGCAAAATTTGAAGTAGCGAGCACTGGCTGACTTAATAGGATAGCTTTAAGTTTGCTGAAAGAGGATTCACAGTTATCAGTCCAGACAAATTTAACTCCATTTTTCAGTAGGTCTGTAAGTGGTGATACAAGAATTGAAAAGTTAAGAACAAATCTCCTGTAATAACCTACCATTCCCAAAAATCTTTGTAGCTCTTTCCTACTTTTAGGTCTGGGAAGATCACTTATAACCTGAACCTTAGCTCCTGGTGGTGCAACGTGTCCATCACCAATTACGTACCCAAGGTACTGAACTTTAGCTTGACCAAACTCACACTTTGATAAATTAGCTACAAGATTAGCCTGAACCAAACGCTCAAGAAATTTGCTGACATGGCATAGGTGATCTTTCCAGTTGTCACTGAAGATTAATACATCATCAATATAAACAACACATCCTGCCAAACCCTCTGTTACAACAGTCATGAGATTCTGAAATGTGGCTGGTGCATTCTTCATACCATATGGCATTACAGAACATGCAAAAGTCTTTCCTATTGTTACAAAACATGAGATCTCCCTAACACGTTCAGTCATAGGTACTTGCCAGTATCCCTTTAACAAATCAAACTTACTTATGTACCTAGCCTTTCTGATCTTGTCTATGCAATCTTCCACGCGAGGGAGAGGGTAAGTGTCTGTTTTGGTTATCTGATTAACACGTCTGTAGTCGATGCAAAGCCGCTGTGACCCACCTGGCTTAGAGACTAGAGTGACAGGAGAACTCCACTCGCTCTGACAGGGCTCAATCATTTTGTGGTCCAACAGGTAGCCAAGCTCCTTCTGGATGAGAGGAACTTTCACTGGGTTCACACGGTAAGGAGGCAGTTGAATTGGCTTTGGGTCTCCAACATCGACATCATGCATGAACACAGTGGCTCTTCCTGGAGTGGCACGGAACACTTGCGGGTACTCCGCAGTAATCCCGAAAACTCCTGCCTGTCCTCGGGAGCTAGATGAGAAAGCTTAGTCTGGAGATCATTCATGATATCAGGATTCTTCCCCAAACTATCACTCAGGCTTATGCTGCATGGGAGAACTTCTCTTTTAGACTCGGGTGTAACAGCTACAGTGCAGACTGGGTTATTTTCGTCCCGCCTGTGATATAAATTTAGCATGTTGATGTGACAAAGTTGCTTGTTCTTTCTACAATCTGGTGTGCCGATGACATAGTTGACATCACTGAGTTTCTTCTCCACGAAATAAGGACCACTAAACTTGGCTTGAAGAGGTTGCCCATGCACCGGTAGCAGAATCAAAACCTGATCTCCTGGCTGAAAGTGGCGTAACCTGGACTTCTTATCATACCAAGTCTTCATCTTCTCCTAAGCAGCTCCTAAATTCTCTCTCGCCAGCTGTAAAGCAGTGGACAGCCGTTCTTTGAACTTCATCACATACTCCGGCAGGCTGACGTCATCTTCCTCCGACAGCCAGCATTCCTTGAGTAGCTTAAGGGGTCCTCTTACTTCATGCCAAAACAGTAGTTCAAAAGGTGAGAAGCCCAGTGATTCATTTGGAGATTCTCTTGCAGCAAATACAACAAACGGAAGACCTTTATCCCAGTCTTTCTGATGTTCCAAACAGTATTTCCTGAGCATCGATTTGAGTGTTTGATGATATCTCTCGAACGCTCCTTGGGTCTGGGGATGGTAAGCTGAAGACGTGATCTGGGTGATCCCCAACTCTTTCATAGACTGCTTGAAAACATTTGACATGAAATTACTTCCCCGGTCTGACTGTACCTCCTTGGGTAGACCAAACGTTGTGAAGAACCCTAGCATTTCCTTAACCACGTTCTTTGCTGAGATATTTCTAAGTGGAATGGCTTCAGGATAACGAGTAGCCATATCAATCAGGGTCAACACATAAGAAAATCCTGAAGAAGTCTTAGGAAGAGGGCCGACAATATCCACCAACACACGGGTGAATTGCGCCTCAAAAGGAGGAATGGGAACTAGAGGTGCAACCTTTTCGGTCTGATTACACTTCCCAACAACTTGACAGGTGTGACAAGACTTACAATACCAGGAAACATCCCTGAAGATACCTGGCCAGTAGAAGTGTTTCAAAATGCGTGCCACAGTCTTCCTCACTCCTAGGTGTCCTGCCAAACTGGAATCATGAGCCACTCTAATGATATCCTGCCTACAAACACGAGGGATGACAACTTGATGTACAACCTCCCATTCACAGTCGGCTGATGCTGTTGGGGGTCTCCACTTCCTCATAAGTACTCCTGACTTTATATAATAACAAGTAGAAGCACCGGCTGACTCTTCCTCACTGCAAGCAGAGTTAGCTAGACCTTTCAACTCAGGGTCAGCAACCTGCAACTGACCCAACTCTTGACGAGACAAATTATCAACACTACGGGGTACTGCCTCGTCTGGTGAGTGGTCCAAATTAGCAAGAAAAGTGTCAGCTAGGATAACATCATCATCATCATTATCCTCTAAGTCACCAGTAACTTTAGACTTAGCCTTAGTGACAGCACATGCAGAGAACACATCAGGGACATCACAATCCTGGGTCACAGCCACTGGCTCACTAGACAACTGAGGAGCTGGACACACTTGACTTCCACCAATATCATTTCCAAGTAAGAAAGTTACACCTGATATTGGGAGTGTCTCAACCAACCCAACCATAACGGAACCATTAACAAAATCAGACTCTAAAATCACTCTGCACAGAGGGACAGAGAAGTAATTATTCCCTCCACCTTTAAGATTACACTTTCATCAGAGGAATTAACATTAGAGCCTAGAACACTGGTCGGCATAAGGGATTGGCAAGCACCTGTATCACGATATATTTTAACTGATTTCCTGTCATTACTGTCCAGAGGACTGACAAAACCATCAGACAGGAAATTAGCACATGAACTTTTGGGAGTGTCACCCACGTTACTGCTCAAAAGAGGAGCTTCATCATGAGGATTTAATTTACCCCTCAAAGCAGGTTCAGTTAACTCGGTTAAAGAATTCTGGGAACTCTCAAGGGTGGACACTAGACCAATTGACTGAATATTTAAAGACTCCTTTTTGTTCACATCACGCTGTCTCCTGAAACATTTCTCCGTAGTATGACCAAGCTTACTACATTAAGTACATTTACTTTTCTGAAATCTAGAGGTGGAGCTGGTATTTACTTCCTGAGAAACATCATCTTTATTCTCTTTTCTGTTACCTGTACTCTGAGTAGAGGCAACGTACTTACTCTCAGCTTTCCTTTTTTCTTTAGAATATCTCTTGTGAGTGAGAACATATTCATCAGCTAAAACTGCAGCATCAGACAAATTATCTATTCTTTTCTCATCAAGATATAGGCTTAAATCATTATTAATACACCTTTTGAAGTCCTTCAGCAAAATTATCTTAAATTTACCAAAATCAGAATCCACATTCTTAGAATTTAACCACTGCTCTAACAGATCTTCTTTGATTTTTGCATACTCAACATGGGATTGCTTATCTTGCTTATAAGTTTTCCTAAATTTTACTCTATAGGCTTCAGGAACAAGCTCATAGGCCTTAAGAATCAAGCTCTTAACTACATCATAATTATCAGATTGATCCAGAGGCAAAGATGCATAAGTTACTTGAGCTTTACCGGTGAGAACAGTTTGAAGGAGTACTTGCCAATACCTTTTGGGCCAATTAAAACCTGTAGCTACCCTCTCAAACACCTGAAAATACTTTGTTAAATCAGATTCATTAAAAGGAGGGAGAAGTTTAACATTTTTAGCCACATCAAAATCATCAGAGCTAGATGATCCAGTTCCACCTTGTTTCATGCGATACTCATGGTCTGCCTGAATCCTAGCAAGTTCAATTTGTGCCTGAGCCTGTGCCTCCTGAATACGAGCCTGAGACTCAGCCTCCTTAGAACGTGCCCGATACTCAGCCTCCTTAGCACGAGCCTCCTGCAGGGTTAGCTGGAACTTAGCTATTTCAATCTGCGTTTGCTCATCTGGAAGAGTTACATTAAACAAGCTTTCATTAATCATATCAACAATTTGATCTTTAGAATGATGAGAGCGAACAGCAATTCCCAATTGTTGAGCAACAAGCTTAAGTTCATTCTTTGTTCTGTTTACTACATCACACACTGTTTGCACATATGACAAAAAATCTTTGACTTCATCAAGCGTAGTAATAGTAGACATCATGAATAAATCACAGTCACAAAATATCAAGCAATATCCTTATGATAATATCCTGAATATCCTGATAAGAGGTCGCCAAATTTGTGTTGCGGAACAGAGAGAGATAATGAACACTTCAAGTGAGAATACTAAAATCACTACTCTCCCACAAATTTCCAGGTTCAAACAAAAAGAGTTAGGTAAAATTACAAGTTAAAGTTTAATGCTCAAACTAACAACTAAACATTCAGGACTCACACGGATAATGTAATGGCAAAAAACAGGTTAAATATAAGGTTAAATGCAATAGCCTCTATTAACACGAAATTAGCAAGAGGAAATTTATCTAAGTCAGCCCTGATAAAACGAGAAAACCGGATAATGCTCAGTTAATGCAAGATATATTATTACAGACACAAAATATTATTAACCCTTTAACCGCGGGTATTGTTTTGGTCTGACTGTCCTCTCCCGCGGGGGTTTCAGGCAAATGTAAACAAACCTTTAAACCTTAATGACTCTGCACAGAATAAAGCTAGAGAAAAAAAATATGGTACCATTAGAAAGTACTAACCTTCAGCTTTCCATTGATGTAGGTTTCATGACTTTGTTGACTTTCACAGGACGGGGAGAGCCGTTAGAAGTGAGGGGTGTGAAATAACTATTTTACGCCCCACACACCAGTACCAAATGCCAACCACTCTCTCATAATAGTAATATAAACATATATGAACACTGTACATACGATAAACACCCACTCTGTGTTCACTGAGGTAGGTAAAAGGCACTTCCCTGCAGCTGCGCCCGCTCTTCACTGCGGCTGCGCCTCACTTCACTACGGCGGCACCCGCTCACTGACGTTTCATGCGATCTTTTCATTCTTTCTAACTTCTAATATTATTTTACATATAATCTGGGCAATATACATTATATTTACAATGCACTTATTACTATATTGCGTCACTGGCGCATCACAGAATTACATAAGTGCCGCAGAATTCCACAAGTGCCGCAGATTCTCTTATTACAATATCACTTATTATACTGGCCAATATTTCCTTTTTTTTCTAGGGAAAATATCCCTTATTACTACATTATCCATTATACAATTATTGGCAAAGCACGTCACTGTCGCATCACTATATATCACTGTCACTTTCAGTATTTACTCAGAGAGTGGTACTCGGCAAAGCACGGAGTTACACATAGAGCGACTTGGCATTCCAGGCACTGGTGTGTGCTCATTTTTCTCGTCCTAGGCCTCCGTGTGGTGGTAGAACATACTCTGCAGCGGCTCGGTGACAACCTGCCGCCTGCTGTAAGAGGCAATTTCACAAGCTGGTGCCGGCTCATGTAATTGCGGCACCCAAGACGGTCAGGTTGTGTGTCAGAGTGTCGCCTCGGGATCAGTGCCGTCACCTGACCAAATCGTGCAAGTAGCTGCTGCACAACAGTCTTGGAAAACTGTCAAAGTGATGGTTGCCTTATGCCCCCGACTTGTGTCTTGTAGAGAATGAAGGCGTTGAGCATGCACATATCGAGCATGTGCAGGCAAGCCTTCCTGTACCATCGGGTGTTTCTCCTGAGACAGTCGATTTCGCCAATCATCATATCAGACTTATCAACAAGTCTCATATTTACATTATAATCAATGACGGCATCAGGCTTCATGATTGGCTCTCCCGTCCTGTAGCTGACCTTCCCAGTTCTCTGCAATTCCCCCTTGTGGATGGTGCTGATCATATTCACGACCTTCTTGTCATGCCACCTGATCGCAAGAAGCTTGTCTGACTTCTTCAGGTGAACATCTCCCCTGGATGATGATGATCCTTCGGGGAAATTAGGCCACTCTTTCCTATAGCTCCGTACAGTGCCAACAGTGCCAATGCCGTGTTCAGCAAGGTATTTGGAGAGTTCCGGTGCTGTGTAGTAATTGTCTGTGTACAGCACATGATTACCACCAAAATACCTCTCCATCAGCACTTTTACAACGGAGCCAGAGAAGCCAAGGGGGTCTTTCCTGTTCACATCCATTGTGCTAGCAGAGTAGATGACAAAATCCAGGATATACCCCGTCTCACAGTCACACAGCACAAAGAACTTTATCCCAAAGCGGTGGCGTTTGCTGGGGATGTACTGCATGAATTTGAGACGTCCTCTGAACAATACCAGGGATTCGTCTATGACGACTTTCTGCATAGGCCGGAAAAATCGCATAAATCGATCCCTAATCCTGTTGAGAAAATCCCTCACTTTCCACAAAGGGTCAGTTTGGGACGGGTTTGCATTGTCAGCGAAGTGCAGGTATCCAAGCACCTGTCGGAACCGATCCCGTGACATATACTTCCCGAATATTGGAATAGTAGTTATGTCATCCACGAGCCAGTACTCCTCCAACTCATGTCTCTTTATATGGGGCATCAAAAACATTAGTGCAAAGAACACATACAGCTCTCTGATCCCGACAGGCAACCACGACACTTGCTTTGGTGAGCCAATAGGTCCCAGCCCTTCTGCTGCACACTGAGCTGCATACCTATTGGTCTCATCGCTGACATGCTGCACGATTTCATCATCCATGAAGGCCAGGAAGTAATCAACAAAGTCATCTCCTGCGTTGCATGGGAAGGCAGGCTGTATTCCAGCATTTGTCATATCAAACGGTGGATTGTGTGGCTGAAAATCTGCACCGTCAGACCAAACAAATGCATCCACTTGCCCTGTGCGTGGTTCAGTGGCAGGGGCAGGTTGCATTGCACTCGTTTCCCCGTGAGAAGGAGCTGAGGTGGAGGCAATGGGTGAGGCAGGAGGTGAGGCAGGAGGCAAGCGGGAGGGGGGTGAGGCAGGAGGCAACGGGGAGGGGGGTGAGTGCGGGGGCGGTGAGTGTGGGGGGGGCGAGGGTGAGGGAGCTGAGCGGGGGGGTTTCTGACCTGGTGCGTGGTGAAACTTGACCCTTTCTACCCCGCTTATCACCTCGCTTATCTCCTCTCTTATCGCCCAGCTTTGCCCTCCAACTGCCACGCATCCCCTTTGTTCTAGGCCTGCCTTCCCTCGCTTTGCAGGCTTTGGTAATTCGTACTCCTCAGATGATGTAGACTGAGGAGAGGGCACGACAGATGATGATGATGATGATGTGAGGGCAATAGGGCTAGGGGAACAGGAAATTGATGGGAAATGCTTACTAGGGCGTGGTGTGGGAGACGTGAGCCTGCGCTTCACTCCCTTCCCACGTGCAATACCAGATTTGCCCATAGGAGCCTTTCCTTTCCCAGAGTAAGTTGGGGGTGGTGGGGGCAAACAACACGATCACTTTCATCACTGTCACTATCAATGGAAAATGGTTCACCACCAATCACTGCCAAATCATCACTGCTTGCTGTGAGTGTGTCACTTTCACTGCCACAATCAAGAGTAGTATTTACAGTTTTGTCCAGCTCAGTTCTAATTTCAGGAGTGCTCAACCCCTTCTGCCTCGCCGTCGGCAGTTCCTTTACCGGTGTAGAGGTAGAGGGAACACTAGCGCTAATCATTGTAGAGGAGGAAGCAAGTGACAATGAGTCGGGACGGAGCGTCATTATCACGCACAGAGCTGGACAGATACTGACTGATGAGGGTCAGGGCAGGGGTGGGGTGGGCCCCCTCGGGGTTGGAGGAGGGAGGTGTGGGATGGCTGGCGTGAAAGAACTCGACAGCTACTCTTGCGTGAGACAATTTGCGCGCCGGGAAAACGCGCGGTGTTCAAAATATTCACGATCATTCCAGAATGACACCCGCGGTTTGGTCGAGTTTTGCCACTGTCACTCTGGAATGACACCCGCGGTTAAAGGGATAACAATGGCTGACATCAAAAACTCCACATGAATCACAAAAACCCCACCAGGCCTACGAATCAACACCTTATGCTATACAGTACAAGAAAAAAAAAATGTAATAACACTTATACTCAAATTACACAGCAGCTAGATGGTTGGAGACTTCCTGAGCACTCACAAAAATAATAACAACTGTACAGGGGAGGACAGAGATGTGAACAAAATGAGGAGTAGATCTAAGTGGCAATTAATGGAGAGACTGAGCTCATTATATAAGGGCCGGCAGAGCTTGATACAACTTGTAAGAAGGACGTGCAAATGAAGCCATAGGGGACAAAGAGTTGACAATCCTGCTCTAAACAACAGAAAGAACGACTTACTCTACTATAAGAGGGAGAAGGGGGAGTGAGGTAAAACACGCTAGCCTGGTCACTGTGGAAGCCACGAGGCGAAGCGTGATCAAACATGCAGCATACTGTACGTTAGAATTATACAAAGGATGATGAAATCATAGGCTATGTAACACCTCCCCACAAAAAAAAAAAAAAGAAATTTACAAAGGAAATTTCTTATTACTCTAAAACAATCTGTCTAAATTCTAGATAAGCAATCTGCAATAACATTTTCTTTCCCCTTGACATGTTGTATGTCTAATGAATACTCCTGAAGAAGTAGACTCCATCTTGTCAATCTCTGATTTTTATTTTTAAACTTACTAAGGAATTTCAGTGGGTTATGATCGGTATAAAGGACTATGGGGTCAAAACCAGAACATAAATAAAATGAAAAATTCTGTAAACCCAAAATCAAGGCCAAAAGCTCTTTCTCAATAGTTGAGTAGTTCTTTTGAGGTGGAGTGAACGTCTTACTGTAATAAGATACAGGGTGTTCAATACCCTGATCATCCTCTTGCAGCAAAACAGCCCCAGCTCCTGTATGACTTGCGTCAACAGCCATCTTAAAAGGCTTAGCAAAATTTGAAGTAGCGAGCACTGGCTGACTTAATAGGATAGCTTTAAGTTTGCTGAAAGAGGATTCACAGTTATCAGTCCAGACAAATTTAACTCCATTTTTCAGTAGGTCTGTAAGTGGTGATACAAGAATTGAAAAGTTAAGAACAAATCTCCTGTAATAACCTACCATTCCCAAAAATCTTTGTAGCTCTTTCCTACTTTTAGGTCTGGGAAGATCACTTATAACCTGAACCTTAGCTCCTGGTGGTGCAACGTGTCCATCACCAATTACGTACCCAAGGTACTGAACTTTAGCTTGACCAAACTCACACTTTGATAAATTAGCTACAAGATTAGCCTGAACCAAACGCTCAAGAAATTTGCTGACATGGCATAGGTGATCTTTCCAGTTGTCACTGAAGATTAATACATCATCAATATAAACAACACACCCTGCCAAACCCTCTGTTACAACATTCATGAGATTCTGAAATGTGGCTGGTGCATTCTTCATACCATATGGCATTACAGAACATGCAAAAGTCTTTCCTATTGTTACAAAACATGAGATCTCCCTAGCACGTTCAGTCATAGGTACTTGCCAGTATCCCTTTAACAAATCAAACTTACTTATGTACCTAGCCTTTCTGATCTTGTCTATGCAATCTTCCACGCGAGGGAGAGGGTAAGTGTCTGTTTTGGTTATCTGATTAACACGTCTGTAGTCGATGCAAAGCCGCTGTGACCCACCTGGCTTAGGGACTAGAGTGACAGGAGAACTCCACTCGCTCTGACAGGGCTCAATCATTTTGTGGTCCAACAGGTAGCCAAGCTCCTTCTGGATGAGAGGAACTTTCACTGGGTTCACACGGTAAGGAGGCAGTTGAATTGGCTTTGGGTCTCCAACATCGACATCATGCATGAACACAGTGGCTCTTCCTGGAGTGGCACGGAACACTTGCGGGTACTCCGCAGTAATGCCGAAAACTCCTGCCTGTCCTCGGGAGCTAGATGAGAAAGCTTAGTCTGGAGATCATTCATGATATCAGGATTCTTCCCCAAACTATCACTCAGGCTCATGCTGCATGGGAGAACTTCTCTTTTAGACTCGGGTGGAACAGCTACAGTGCAGACTGGGTTATTTTCGTCCCGCCTGTGATATAAATTTAGCATGTTGATGTGACAAAGTTGCTTGTTCTTTCTATGACCTGGTGTGCCGATGACATAGTTGACATCACTGAGTTTCTTCTCCACGAAATAAGGACCACTAAACTTGGCTTGAAGAGGTTGCCCATGCACCGGTAGCAGAATCAAAACCTGATCTCCTGGCTGAAAGTGGCGTAACCTGGACTTCTTATCATACCAAGTCTTCATCTTCTCCTAAGCAGCTCCTAAATTCTCTCTCGCCAGCTGTAAAGCAGTGGACAGCCGTTCTTTGAACTTCATCACATACTCCGGCAGGCTGACGTCATCTTCCTCCGACAGCCAGCATTCCTTGAGTAGCTTAAGGGGTCCTCTTACTTCATGCCAAAACAGTAGTTCAAAAGGTGAGAAGCCCAGTGATTCATTTGGAGATTCTCTTGCAGCAAATACAACAAACGGAAGACCTTTATCCCAGTCTTTCTGATGTTCCAAACAGTATTTCCTGAGCATCGATTTGAGTGTTTGATGATATCTCTCGAACGCTCCTTGGGTCTGGGGATGGTAAGCTGAAGACGTGATCTGGGTGATCCCCAACTCTTTCATAGACTGCTTGAAAACATTTGACATGAAATTACTTCCCGGTCTGACTGTACCTCCTTGGGTAGACCAAACGTTGTGAAGAACCCTAGCATTTCCTTAACCACGTTCTTTGCTGAGATATTTCTAAGTGGAATGGCTTCAGGATAACGAGTAGCCATATCAATCAGGGTCAACACATAAGAAAATCCTGAAGAAGTCTTAGGAAGAGGGCCGACAATATCCACCAACACACGGGTGAATTGCGCCTCAAAAGGAGGAATGGGAACTAGAGGTGCAACCTTTTCGGTCTGATTACACTTCCCAACAACTTGACAGGTGTGACAAGACTTACAATACCAGGAAACATCCCTGAAGATACCTGGCCAGTAGAAGTGTTTCAAAATGCGTGCCACAGTCTTCCTCACTCCTAGGTGTCCTGCCAAACTGGAATCATGAGCCACTCTAATGATATCCTGCCTACAAACACGAGGGATGACAACTTGATGTACAACCTCCCATTCACAGTCGGCTGATGCTGTTGGGGGTCTCCACTTCCTCATAAGTACTCCTGACTTTATATAATAACAAGTAGAAGCACCGGCTGACTCTTCCTCACTGCAAGCAGAGTTAGCTAGACCTTTCAACTCAGGGTCAGCAACCTGCAACTGAACCAACTCTTGACGAGACAAATTATCAACACTACGGGGTACTGCCTCATCTGGTGAGTGGTCCAAATTAGCAAGAAAAGTGTCAGCTAGGATAACATCATCATCATCATTATCCTCTAAGTCACCAGTAACTTTAGACTTAGCCTTAGTGACAGCACATGCAGAGAACACATCAGGGACATCACAATCCTGGGTCACAGCCACTGGCTCACTAGACAACTGAGGAGCTGGACACACTTGACTTCCACCAATATCATTTCCAAGTAAGAAAGTTACACCTGACATTGGGAGTGTCTCAACCAACCCAACCATAACGGAACCATTAACAAAATCAGACTCTAAAATCACTCTGCACAGAGGGACAGAGAAGTAATTATTCCCTCCACCTTTAAGATTACACTTTCATCAGAGGAATTAACATTAGAGCCTAGAACACTGGTCGGCATAAGGGATTGGCAAGCACCTGTATCACGATATATTTTAACTGATTTCCTGTCATTACTGTCCAGAGGACTGACAAAACCATCAGACAGGAAATTAGCACATGAACTTTTGGGAGTGTCACCCACGTTACTGCTCAAAAGAGGAGCTTCATCATGAGGATTTAATTTACCCCTCAAAGCAGGTTCAGTTAACTCGGTTAAAGAATTCTGGGAACTCTCAAGGGTGGACACTAGACCAATTGACTGAATATTTAAAGACTCCTTTTTGTTCACATCACGCTGTCTCCTGAAACATTTCTCCGTAGTATGACCAAGCTTACTACATTAAGTACATTTACTTTTCTGAAATCTAGAGGTGGAGCTGGTATTTACTTCCTGAGAAACATCATCTTTATTCTCTTTTCTGTTACCTGTACTCTGAGTAGAGGCAACGTACTTACTCTCAGCTTTCCTTTTTTCTTTAGAATATCTCTTGTGAGTGAGAACATATTCATCAGCTAAAACTGCAGCATCAGACAAATTATCTATTCTTTTCTCATCAAGATATAGGCTTAAATCATTATTAATACACCTTTTGAAGTCCTTCAGCAAAATTATCTTAAATTTACCAAAATCAGAATCCACATTCTTAGAATTTAACCACTGCTCTAACAGATCTTCTTTGATTTTTGCATACTCAACATGGGATTGCTTATCTTGCTTATAAGTTTTCCTAAATTTTACTCTATAGGCTTCAGGAACAAGCTCATAGGCCTTAAGAATCAAGCTCTTAACTACATCATAATTATCAGATTGATCCAGAGGCAAAGATGCATAAGTTACTTGAGCTTTACCGGTGAGAACAGTTTGAAGGAGTACTTGCCAATACCTTTTGGGCCAATTAAAACCTGTAGCTACCCTCTCAAACACCTGAAAATACTTTGTTAAATCAGATTCATTAAAAGGAGGGAGAAGTTTAACATTTTTAGCCACATCAAAATCATCAGAGCTAGATGATCCAGTTCCACCTTGTTTCATGCGATACTCATGGTCTGCCTGAATCCTAGCAAGTTCAATTTGTGCCTGAGCCTGTGCCTCCTGAATACGAGCCTGAGACTCAGCCTCCTTAGAACGTGCCCGATACTCAGCCTCCTTAGCACGAGCCTCCTGCAGGGTTAGCTGGAACTTAGCTATTTCAATCTGCGTTTGCTCATCTGGAAGAGTTACATTAAACAAGCTTTCATTAATCATATCAACAATTTGATCTTTAGAATGATGAGAGCGAACAGCAATTCCCAATTGTTGAGCAACAAGCTTAAGTTCATTCTTTGTTCTGTTTACTACATCACACACTGTTTGCACATTTGACAAAAAATCTTTGGCTTCATCAAGCGTAGTAATAGTAGACATCATGAATAAATCACAGTCACAAAATATCAAGCAATATCCTTATGATAATATCCTGAATATCCTGATAAGAGGTCGCCAAATTTGTGTTACGGAACAGAGAGAGATAATGAACACTTCAAGTGAGAATACTAAAATCACTACTCTCCCACAAATTTCCAGGTTCAAAACAAAAGAGTTAGGTAAAATTACAAGTTAAAGTTTAATGCTCAAACTAACAACTAAACATTCAGGACTCATACGGATAATGTAATGGCAAAAAACAGGTTAAATATAAGGTTAAATGCAATAGCCTCTATTAACACGAAATTAGCAAGAGGAAATTTATCTAAGTCAGCCCTGATAAAACGAGAAAACCGGATAATGCTCAGTTAATGCAAGATATATTATTACAGACACAAAATATTATTAACCCTTTAACCGCGGGTATTGTTTTGGTCTGACTGTCCTCTCCCGCGGGGGTTTCAGCCAAATGTAAACAAACCTTTAAACCTTAATGACTCTGCACAGAATAAAGCTAGAGAAAAAAATAAGGTACCATTAGAAAGTACTAACCTTCAGCTTTCCATTGATGTAGGTTTCATGACTTTGTTGACTTTCACAGGACGGGGAGAGCCGTTAGAAGTGAGGGGTGTGAAATAACTATTTTACGCCCCACACACCAGTACCAAATGCCAACCACTCTCTCATAATAGTAATATAAACATATATGAACACTGTACATACGATAAACACCCACTCTGTGTTCACTGAGGTAGGTAAAAGGCACTTCCCTGCAGCTGCGCCCGCTCTTCACTGCGGCTGCGCCTCACTTCACTACGGCGGCACCCGCTCACTGACGTTTCATGCGATCTTTTCATTCTTTCTAACTTCTAATATTATTTTACATATAATCTGGGCAATATACATTATATTTACAATGCACTTATTACTATATTGCGTCACTGGCGCATCACAGAATTACATAAGTGCCGCAGAATTCCACAAGTGCCGCAGATTCTCTTATTACAATATCACTTATTATACTGGCCAATATTTCCTTTTTTTTCTAGGGAAAATATCCCTTATTACTACATTATCCATTATACAATTATTGGCAAAGCACGTCACTGTCGCATCACTATATATCACTGTCACTTTCAGTATTTACTCAGAGAGTGGTACTCGGCAAAGCACGGAGTTACACATAGAGCGACTTGGCATTCCAGGCACTGGTGTGTGCTCATTTTTCTCGTCCTAGGCCTCCGTGTGGTGGTAGAACATACTCTGCAGCGGCTCGGTGACAACCTGCCGCCTGCTGTAAGAGGCAATTTCACAAGCTGGTGCCGGCTCATGTAATTGCGGCACCCAAGACGGTCAGGTTGTGTGTCAGAGTGTCGCCTCGGGATCAGTGCCGTCACCTGACCAAATCGTGCAAGTAGCTGCTGCACAACAGTCTTGGAAAACTGTTTCAGTGATGGTTGCCTTATGCCCCTGACTTGTGTCTTGTAGAGAATGAAGGCGTTGAGCATGCACATATCGAGCATGTGCAGGCAAGCCTTCCTGTACCATCGGGTGTTTCTCCTGAGACAGTCGATTTCGCCAATCATCATATCAGACTTATCAACAAGTCTCATATTTACATTATAATCAATGACGGCATCAGGCTTCATGATTGGCTCTCCCGTCCTGTAGCTGACCTTCCCAGTTCTCTGCAATTCCCCCTTGTGGATGGTGCTGATCATATTCACGACCTTCTTGTCATGCCACCTGATCGCAAGAAGCTTGTCTGACTTCTTCAGGTGAACATCTCCCCTGGATGATGATGATGCTTCGGGGAAACTAGGCCACTCTTTCCTATAGCTCCGTACAGTGCCAACAGTGCCAATGCCGTGTTCAGCAAGGTATTTGGAGAGTTCCGGTGCTGTGTAGTAATTGTCTGTGTACAGCACATGATTACCACCAAAATACCTCTCCATCAGCACTTTTACAACGGAGCCAGAGAAGCCAAGGGGGTCTTTCCTGTTCACATCCATTGTGCTAGCAGAGTAGATGACAAAATCCAGGATATACCCCGTCTCACAGTCACACAGCACAAAGAACTTTATCCCAAAGCGGTGGCGTTTGCTGGGGATGTACTGCATGAATTTGAGACGTCCTCTGAACAATACCAGGGATTCGTCTATGACGACTTTCTGCATAGGCCGGAAAAATCGCATAAATCGATCCCTAATCCTGTTGAGAAAATCCCTCACTTTCCACAAAGGGTCAGTTTGGGACGGGTTTGCATTGTCAGCGAAGTGCAGGTATCCAAGCACCTGTCGGAACCGATCCCGTGACATATACTTCCCGAATATTGGAATAGTAGTTATGTCATCCACGAGCCAGTACTCCTCCAACTCATGTCTCTTTATATGGGGCATCAAAAACATTAGTGCAAAGAACACATACAGCTCTCTGATCCCGACAGGCAACCACGACACTTGCTTTGGTGAGCCAATAGGTCCCAGCCCTTCTGCTGCACACTGAGCTGCATACCTATTGGTCTCATCGCTGACATGCTGCACGATTTCATCATCCATGAAGGCCAGGAAGTAATCAACAAAGTCATCTCCTGCGTTGCATGGGAAGGCAGGCTGTATTCCAGCATTTGTCATATCAAACGGTGGATTGTGTGGCTGAAAATCTGCACCGTCAGACCAAACAAATGCATCCACTTGCCCTGTGCGTGGTTCAGTGGCAGGGGCAGGTTGCATTGCACTCGTTTCCCCGTGAGAAGGAGCTGAGGTGGAGGCAATGGGTGAGGCAGGAGGTGAGGCAGGAGGCAAGCGGGAGGGGGGTGAGGCAGGAGGCAACGGGGAGGGGGGTGAGTGCGGGGGCGGTGAGTGGGGGGGTGGCGAGGGTGAGGGAGCTGAGCGGGGGGCAGGCGGGGGGGTTTCTGACCTGGTGCGTGGTGAAACTTGACCCTTTCTACCCCGCTTATCACCTCGCTTATCTCCTCTCTTATCGCCCAGCTTTGCCCTCCAACTGCCACGCATCCCCTTTGTTCTAGGCCTGCCTTCCCTCGCTTTGCAGGCTTTGGTAATTCGTACTCCTCAGATGATGTAGACTGAGGAGAGGGCACGACAGATGATGATGATGATGATGTGAGGGCAATAGGGCTAGGGGAACGGGAAATTGATGGGAAATGCTTACTAGGGCGTGGTGTGGGAGACGTGAGCCTGCGCTTCACTCCCTTCCCACGTGCAATACCAGATTTGCCCATAGGAGCCTTTCCTTTCCCAGAGTAAGTTGGGGGTGGTGGGGGGGAAACAACACGATCACTTTCATCACTGTCACTATCAATGGAAAATGGTTCACCACCAATCACTGCCAAATCATCACTGCTTGCTGTGAGTGTGTCACTTTCACTGCCACAATCAAGAGTAGTATTTACAGTTTTGTCCAGCTCAGTTCTAATTTCAGGAGTGCTCAACCCCTTCTGCCTCGCCGTCGGCAGTTCCTTTACCGGTGTAGAGGTAGAGGGAACACTAGCGCTAATCATTGTAGAGGAGGAAGCAAGTGACAATGAGTCGGGACGGAGCGCCATTATCACGCACAGAGCTGGACAGATACTGACTGATGAGGGTCAGGGCAGGGGTGGGGGGGCCCCCTCGGGGTTGGAGGAGGGAGGTGTGGGATGGCTGGCGTGAAAGAACTCGACAGCTACTCTTGCGTGAGACAATTTGCGCGCCAGGAAAACGCGCGGTGTTCAAAATATTCACGATCATTCCAGAATGACACCCGCGGTTTGGTCCAGTTTTGTCACTGTCATTCTGGAATGACACCCGCGGTTAAAGGGTTAACAATGGCTGACATCAAAAACTCCACATGAATCACAAAAACCCCACCAGGCCTACGAATCAACACCTTATGCTATACAGTACAAGAAAAAAAAAATGTAATAACACTTATACTCAAATTACACAGCAGCTAGATGGTTGGAGACTTCCTGAGCACTCACAAAAATAATAACAACTGTACAGGGGAGGACAGAGATGTGAACAAAATGAGGAGTAGATCTAAGTGGCAATTAATGGAGAGACTGAGCTCATTATATAAGGGCCGGCAGAGCTTGATACAACTTGTAAGAAGGACGTGCAAATGAAGCCATAGGGGACAAAGAGTTGACAATCCTGCTCTAAACAACAGAAAGAACGACTTACTCTACTATAAGAGGGAGAAGGGGGAGTGAGGTAAAACACGCTAGCCTGGTCACTGTGGAAGCCACGAGGCGAAGCGTGATCAAACATGCAGCATACTGTACGTTAGAATTATACAAAGGATGATGAAATCATAGGCTATGTAACACCTCCCCACAAAAAAAAAAAAAAAAAAAAAAAAAAAAAAAAAAAATTTACAAAGGAAATTTCTTATTACTCTAAAACAATCTGTCTAAATTCTAGATAAGCAATCTGCAATAACATTTTCTTTCCCCTTGACATGTTGTATGTCTAATGAATACTCCTGAAGAAGTAGACTCCATCTTGTCAATCTCTGATTTTTATTTTTAAACTTACTAAGGAATTTCAGTGGGTTATGATCGGTATAAAGGACTATGGGGTCAAAACCAGAACATAAATAAAATGAAAAATTCTGTAAACCCAAAATCAAGGCCAAAAGCTCTTTCTCAATAGTTGAGTAGTTCTTTTGAGGTGGAGTGAACGTCTTACTGTAATAAGATACAGGGTGTTCAATACCCTGATCATCCTCTTGCAGCAAAACAGCCCCAGCTCCTGTATGACTTGCGTCAACAGCCATCTTAAAAGGCTTAGCAAAATTTGAAGTAGCGAGCACTGGCTGACTTAATAGGATAGCTTTAAGTTTGCTGAAAGAGGATTCACAGTTATCAGTCCAGAAAAATTTAACTCCATTTTTCAGTAGGTCTGTAAGTGGTGATACAAGAATTGAAAAGTTAAGAACAAATCTCCTGTAATAACCTACCATTCCCAAAAATCTTTGTAGCTCTTTCCTACTTTTAGGTCTGGGAAGATCACTTATAACCTGAACCTTAGCTCCTGGTGGTGCAACGTGTCCATCACCAATTACGTACCCAAGGTACTGAACTTTAGCTTGACCAAACTCACACTTTGATAAATTAGCTACAAGATTAGCCTGAACCAAACGCTCAAGAAATTTGCTGACATGGCATAGGTGATCTTTCCAGTTGTCACTGAAGATTAATACATCATCAATATAAACAACACACCCTGCCAAACCCTCTGTTACAACATTCATGAGATTCTGAAATGTGGCTGGTGCATTCTTCATACCATATGGCATTACAGAACATGCAAAAGTCTTTCCTAGTGTTACAAAACATGAGATCTCCCTAGCACGTTCAGTCATAGGTACTTGCCAGTATCCCTTTAACAAATCAAACTTACTTATGTACCTAGCCTTTCTGATCTTGTCTATGCAATCTTCCACGCGAGGGAGAGGGTAAGTGTCTGTTTTGGTTATCTGATTAACACGTCTGTAGTCGATGCAAAGCCGCTGTGACCCACCTGGCTTAGGGACTAGAGTGACAGGAGAACTCCACTCGCTCTGACAGGGCTCAATCATTTTGTGGTCCAACAGGTAGCCAAGCTCCTTCTGGATGAGAGGAACTTTCACTGGGTTCACACGGTAAGGAGGCAGTTGAATTGGCTTTGGGTCTCCAACATCGACATCATGCATGAACACAGTGGCTCTTCCTGGAGTGGCACGGAACACTTGCGGGTACTCCGCAGTAATGCCGAAAACTCCTGCCTTTCCTCGGGAGCTAGATGAGAAAGCTTAGTCTGGAGATCATTCATGATATCAGGATTCTTCCCCAAACTATCACTCAGGCTCATGCTGCATGGGAGAACTTCTCTTTTAGACTCGGGTGGAACAGCTACAGTGCAGACTGGGTTATTTTCGTCCCGCCTGTGATATAAATTTAGCATGTTGATGTGACAAAGTTGCTTGTTCTTTCTATGATCTGGTGTGGCGATGACATAGTTGACATCACTGAGTTTCTTCTCCACGAAATAAGGACCACTAAACTTGGCTTGAAGAGGTTGCCCATGCACCGGTAGCAGAATCAAAACCTGATCTCCTGGCTGAAAGTGGCGTAACCTGGACTTCTTATCATACCAAGTCTTCATCTTCTCCTAAGCAGCTCCTAAATTCTCTCTCGCCAGCTGTAAAGCAGTGGACAGCCGTTCTTTGAACTTCATCACATACTCCGGCAGGCTGACGTCATCTTCCTCCGACAGCCAGCATTCCTTGAGTAGCTTAAGGGGTCCTCTTACTTCATGCCAAAACAGTAGTTCAAAAGGTGAGAAGCCCAGTGATTCATTTGGAGATTCTCTTGCAGCAAATACAACAAACGGAAGACCTTTATCCCAGTCTTTCTGATGTTCCAAACAGTATTTCCTGAGCATCGATTTGAGTGTTTGATGATATCTCTCGAACGCTCCTTGGGTCTGGGGATGGTAAGCTGAAGACGTGATCTGGGTGATCCCCAACTCTTTCATAGACTGCTTGAAAACATTTGACATGAAATTACTTCCCCGGTCTGACTGTACCTCCTTGGGTAGACCAAACGTTGTGAAGAACCCTAGCATTTCCTTAACCACGTTCTTTGCTGAGATATTTCTAAGTGGAATGGCTTCAGGATAACGAGTAGCCATATCAATCAGGGTCAACACATAAGAAAATCCTGAAGAAGTCTTAGGAAGAGGGCCGACAATATCCACCAACACACGGGTGAATTGCGCCTCAAAAGGAGGAATGGGAACTAGAGGTGCAACCTTTTCGGTCTGATTACACTTCCCAACAACTTGACAGGTGTGACAAGACTTACAATACCAGGAAACATCCCTGAAGATACCTGGCCAGTAGAAGTGTTTCAAAATGCGTGCCACAGTCTTCCTCACTCCTAGGTGTCCTGCCAAACTGGAATCATGAGCCACTCTAATGATATCCTGCCTACAAACACGAGGGATGACAACTTGATGTACAACCTCCCATTCACAGTCGGCTGATGCTGTTGGGGGTCTCCACTTCCTCATAAGTACTCCTGACTTTATATAATAACAAGTAGAAGCACCGGCTGACTCTTCCTCACTGCAAGCAGAGTTAGCTAGACCTTTCAACTCAGGGTCAGCAACCTGCAACTGAACCAACTCTTGACGAGACAAATTATCAACACTACGGGGTACTGCCTCATCTGGTGAGTGGTCCAAATTAGCAAGAAAAGTGTCAGCTAGGATAACATCATCATCATCATTATCCTCTAAGTCACCAGTAACTTTAGACTTAGCCTTAGTGACAGCACATGCAGAGAACACATCAGGGACATCACAATCCTGGGTCACAGCCACTGGCTCACTAGACAACTGAGGAGCTGGACACACTTGACTTCCACCAATATCATTTCCAAGTAAGAAAGTTACACCTGACATTGGGAGTGTCTCAACCAACCCAACCATAACGGAACCATTAACAAAATCAGACTCTAAAATCACTCTGCACAGAGGGACAGAGAAGTAATTATTCCCTCCACCTTTAAGATTACACTTTCATCAGAGGAATTAACATTAGAGCCTAGAACACTGGTCGGCATAAGGGATTGGCAAGCACCTGTATCACGATATATTTTAACTGATTTCCTGTCATTACTGTCCAGAGGACTGACAAAACCATCAGACAGGAAATTAGCACATGAACTTTTGGGAGTGTCACCCACGTTACTGCTCAAAAGAGGAGCTTCATCATGAGGATTTAATTTACCCCTCAAAGCAGGTTCAGTTAACTCGGTTAAAGAATTCTGGGAACTCTCAAGGGTGGACACTAGACCAATTGACTGAATATTTAAAGACTCCTTTTTGTTCACATCACGCTGTCTCCTGAAACATTTCTCCGTAGTATGACCAAGCTTACTACATTAAGTACATTTACTTTTCTGAAATCTAGAGGTGGAGCTGGTATTTACTTCCTGAGAAACATCATCTTTATTCTCTTTTCTGTTACCTGTACTCTGAGTAGAGGCAACGTACTTACTCTCAGCTTTCCTTTTTTCTTTAGAATATCTCTTGTGAGTGAGAACATATTCATCAGCTAAAACTGCAGCATCAGACAAATTATCTATTCTTTTCTCATCAAGATATAGGCTTAAATCATTATTAATACACCTTTTGAAGTCCTTCAGCAAAATTATCTTAAATTTACCAAAATCAGAATCCACATTCTTAGAATTTAACCACTGCTCTAACAGATCTTCTTTGATTTTTGCATACTCAACATGGGATTGCTTATCTTGCTTATAAGTTTTCCTAAATTTTACTCTATAGGCTTCAGGAACAAGCTCATAGGCCTTAAGAATCAAGCTCTTAACTACATCATAATTATCAGATTGATCCAGAGGCAAAGATGCATAAGTTACTTGAGCTTTACCGGTGAGAACAGTTTGAAGGAGTACTTGCCAATACCTTTTTGGGCCAATTAAAACCTGTAGCTACCCTCTCAAACACCTGAAAATACTTTGTTAAATCAGATTCATTAAAAGGAGGGAGAAGTTTAACATTTTTAGCCACATCAAAATCATCAGAGCTAGATGATCCAGTTCCACCTTGTTTCATGCGATACTCATGGTCTGCCTGAATCCTAGCAAGTTCAATTTGTGCCTGAGCCTGTGCCTCCTGAATACGAGCCTGAGACTCAGCCTCCTTAGAACGTGCCCGATACTCAGCCTCCTTAGCACGAGCCTCCTGCAGGGTTAGCTGTAACTTAGCTATTTCAATCTGCGTTTGCTCATCTGGAAGAGTTACATTAAACAAGCTTTCATTAATCATATCAACAATTTGATCTTTAGAATGATGAGAGCGAACAGCAATTCCCAATTGTTGAGCAACAAGCTTAAGTTCATTCTTTGTTCTGTTTACTACATCACACACTGTTTGCACATTTGACAAAAAATCTTTGGCTTCATCAAGCGTAGTAATAGTAGACATCATGAATAAATCACAGTCACAAAATATCAAGCAATATCCTTATGATAATATCCTGAATATCCTGATAAGAGGTCGCCAAATTTGTGTTACGGAACAGAGAGAGATAATGAACACTTCAAGTGAGAATACTAAAATCACTACTCTCCCACAAATTTCCAGGTTCAAAACAAAAGAGTTAGGTAAAATTACAAGTTAAAGTTTAATGCTCAAACTAACAACTAAACATTCAGGACTCATACGGATAATGTAATGGCAAAAAACAGGTTAAATATAAGGTTAAATGCAATAGCCTCTATTAACACGAAATTAGCAAGAGGAAATTTATCTAAGTCAGCCCTGACAAAACGAGAAAACCGGATAATCCTCAGTTAATGCAAGATATATTATTACAGACACAAAATATTATTAACTATGGCTGACATCAAAAACTCCACATGAATCACAAAAACCCCACCAGGCCTACGAATCAACACCTTATGCTATACAGTACAAGAAAAAAAAAATGTAATAACACTTATACTCAAATTACACAGCAGCTAGATGGTTGGAGACTTCCTGAGCACTCACAAAAATAATAACAACTGTACAGGGGAGGACAGAGATGTGAACAAAATGAGGAGTAGATCTAAGTGGCAATTAATGGAGAGACTGAGCTCATTATATAAGGGCCGGCAGAGCTTGATACAACTTGTAAGAAGGACGTGCAAATGAAGCCATAGGGGACAAAGAGTTGACAATCCTGCTCTGAACAACAGAAAGAACGACTTACTCTACTATAAGAGGGAGAAGGGGGAGTGAGGTAAAACACGCTAGCCTGGTCACTGTGGAAGCCACGAGGCGAAGCGTGATCAAACATACAGCATACTGTACGTTAGAATTATACAAAGGATGATGAAATCATAGGCTATGTAACACCTCCCGTGAAAAAAAAAAAGAAATTTACAAAGGAAATTTCTTATTACTCTAAAACAATCTGTTTAAAGTCTAGATAAGCAATCTGCAATAACATTTTCTTTCCCCTTGACATGTTGTATGTCTAATGAATACTCCTGAAGAAGTAGACTCCATCTTGTCAATCTCTGATTTTTATTTTTAAAGTTACTAAGGAATTTCAGTGGGTTATGATCGGTATAAAGGACTATGGGGTCAAAACCAGAACATAAATAAAATGAAAAATTCTGTAAACCCAAAATCAAGGCCAAAAGCTCTTTCTCAATAGTTGAGTAGTTCTTTTGAGGTGGAGTGAACGTCTTACTGTAATAAGATACAGGGTGTTCAATACCCTGATCATCCTCTTGCAGCAAAACAGCCCCAGCTCCTGTATGACTTGCGTCAACAGCCATCTTAAAAGGCTTAGCAAAATTTGAAGTAGCGAGCACTGGCTGACTTAATAGGATAGCTTTAAGTTTGCTGAAAGAGGATTCACAGTTATCAGTCCAGAAAAATTTAACTCCATTTTTCAGTAGGTCTGTAAGTGGTGATACAAGAATTGAAAAGTTAAGAACAAATCTCCTGTAATAACCTACCATTCCCAAAAATCTTTGTAGCTCTTTCCTACTTTTAGGTCTGGGAAGATCACTTATAACCTGAACCTTAGCTCCTGGTGGTGCAACGTGTCCATCACCAATTACGTACCCAAGGTACTGAACTTTAGCTTGACCAAACTCACACTTTGATAAATTAGCTACAAGATTAGCCTGAACCAAACGCTCAAGAAATTTGCTGACATGGCATAGGTGATCTTTCCAGTTGTCACTGAAGATTAATACATCATCAATATAAACAACACACCCTGCCAAACCCTCTGTTACAACATTCATGAGATTCTGAAATGTGGCTGGTGCATTCTTCATACCATATGGCATTACAGAACATGCAAAAGTCTTTCCTAGTGTTACAAAACATGAGATCTCCCTAGCACGTTCAGTCATAGGTACTTGCCAGTATCCCTTTAACAAATCAAACTTACTTATGTACCTAGCCTTTCTGATCTTGTCTATGCAATCTTCCACGCGAGGGAGAGGGTAAGTGTCTGTTTTGGTTATCTGATTAACACGTCTGTAGTCGATGCAAAGCCGCTGTGACCCACCTGGCTTAGGGACTAGAGTGACAGGAGAACTCCACTCGCTCTGACAGGGCTCAATCATTTTGTGGTCCAACAGGTAGCCAAGCTCCTTCTGGATGAGAGGAACTTTCACTGGGTTCACACGGTAAGGAGGCAGTTGAATTGGCTTTGGGTCTCCAACATCGACATCATGCATGAACACAGTGGCTCTTCCTGGAGTGGCACGGAACACTTGCGGGTACTCCGCAGTAATGCCGAAAACTCCTGCCTTTCCTCGGGAGCTAGATGAGAAAGCTTAGTCTGGAGATCATTCATGATATCAGGATTCTTCCCCAAACTATCACTCAGGCTCATGCTGCATGGGAGAACTTCTCTTTTAGACTCGGGTGGAACAGCTACAGTGCAGACTGGGTTATTTTCGTCCCGCCTGTGATATAAATTTAGCATGTTGATGTGACAAAGTTGCTTGTTCTTTCTATGATCTGGTGTGGCGATGACATAGTTGACATCACTGAGTTTCTTCTCCACGAAATAAGGACCACTAAACTTGGCTTGAAGAGGTTGCCCATGCACCGGTAGCAGAATCAAAACCTGATCTCCTGGCTGAAAGTGGCGTAACCTGGACTTCTTATCATACCAAGTCTTCATCTTCTCCTAAGCAGCTCCTAAATTCTCTCTCGCCAGCTGTAAAGCAGTGGACAGCCGTTCTTTGAACTTCATCACATACTCCGGCAGGCTGACGTCATCTTCCTCCGACAGCCAGCATTCCTTGAGTAGCTTAAGGGGTCCTCTTACTTCATGCCAAAACAGTAGTTCAAAAGGTGAGAAGCCCAGTGATTCATTTGGAGATTCTCTTGCAGCAAATACAACAAACGGAAGACCTTTATCCCAGTCTTTCTGATGTTCCAAACAGTATTTCCTGAGCATCGATTTGAGTGTTTGATGATATCTCTCGAACGCTCCTTGGGTCTGGGGATGGTAAGCTGAAGACGTGATCTGGGTGATCCCGAATTCTTTCATAGACTGCTTGAAAACATTTGACATGAAATTACTTCCCCGGTCTGACTGTACCTCCTTGGGTAGACCAAACGTTGTGAAGAACCCTAGCATTTCCTTAACCACGTTCTTTGCTGAGATATTTCTAAGTGGAATGGCTTCAGGATAACGAGTAGCCATATCAATCAGGGTCAACACATAAGAAAATCCTGAAGAAGTCTTAGGAAGAGGGCCGACAATATCCACCAACACACGGGTGAATTGCGCCTCAAAAGGAGGAATGGGAACTAGAGGTGCAACCTTTTCGGTCTGATTACACTTCCCAACAACTTGACAGGTGTGACAAGACTTACAATACCAGGAAACATCCCTGAAGATACCTGGCCAGTAGAAGTGTTTCAAAATGCGTGCCACAGTCTTCCTCACTCCTAGGTGTCCTGCCAAACTGGAATCATGAGCCACTCTAATGATATCCTGCCTACAAACACGAGGGATGACAACTTGATGTACAACCTCCCATTCACAGTCGGCTGATGCTGTTGGGGGTCTCCACTTCCTCATAAGTACTCCTGACTTTATATAATAACAAGTAGAAGCACCGGCTGACTCTTCCTCACTGCAAGCAGAGTTAGCTAGACCTTTCAACTCAGGGTCAGCAACCTGCAACTGAACCAACTCTTGACGAGACAAATTATCAACACTACGGGGTACTGCCTCATCTGGTGAGTGGTCCAAATTAGCAAGAAAAGTGTCAGCTAGGATAACATCATCATCATCATTATCCTCTAAGTCACCAGTAACTTTAGACTTAGCCTTAGTGACAGCACATGCAGAGAACACATCAGGGACATCACAATCCTGGGTCACAGCCACTGGCTCACTAGACAACTGAGGAGCTGGACACACTTGACTTCCACCAATATCATTTCCAAGTAAGAAAGTTACACCTGACATTGGGAGTGTCTCAACCAACCCAACCATAACGGAACCATTAACAAAATCAGACTCTAAAATCACTCTGCACAGAGGGACAGAGAAGTAATTATTCCCTCCACCTTTAAGATTACACTTTCATCAGAGGAATTAACATTAGAGCCTAGAACACTGGTCGGCATAAGGGATTGGCAAGCACCTGTATCACGATATATTTTAACTGATTTCCTGTCATTACTGTCCAGAGGACTGACAAAACCATCAGACAGGAAATTAGCACATGAACTTTTGGGAGTGTCACCCACGTTACTGCTAAAAAGAGGAGCTTCATCATGAGGATTTAATTTACCCCTCAAAGCAGGTTCAGTTAACTCGTTTAAAGAATTCTGGGAACTCTCAAGGGTGGACACTAGACCAATTGACTGAATATTTAAAGACTCCTTTTTGTTCACATCACGCTGTCTCCTGAAACATTTCTCCGTAGTATGACCAAGCTTACTACATTAAGTACATTTACTTTTCTGAAATCTATAGGTGGAGCTGGTATTTACTTCCTGAGAAACATCATCTTTATTCTCTTTTCTGTTACCTGTACTCTGAGTAGAGGCAACGTACTTACTCTCAGCTTTCCTTTTTTCTTTAGAATATCTCTTGTGAGTGAGAACATATTCATCAGCTAAAACTGCAGCATCAGACAAATTATCTATTCTTTTCTCATCAAGATATAGGCTTAAATCATTATTAATACACCTTTTGAAGTCCTTCAGCAAAATTATCTTAAATTTACCAAAATCAGAATCCACATTCTTAGAATTTAACCACTGCTCTAACAGATCTTCTTTGATTTTTGCATACTCAACATGGGATTGCTTATCTTGCTTATAAGTTTTCCTAAATTTTACTCTATAGGCTTCAGGAACAAGCTCATAGGCCTTAAGAATCAAGCTCTTAACTACATCATAATTATCAGATTGATCCAGAGGCAAAGATGCATAAGTTACTTGAGCTTTACCGGTGAGAACAGTTTGAAGGAGTACTTGCCAATACCTTTTGGGCCAATTAAAACCTGTAGCTACCCTCTCAAACACCTGAAAATACTTTGTTAAATCAGATTCATTAAAAGGAGGGAGAAGTTTAACATTTTTAGCCACATCAAAATCATCAGAGCTAGATGATCCAGTTCCACCTTGTTTCATGCGATACTCATGGTCTGCCTGAATCCTAGCAAGTTCAATTTGTGCCTGAGCCTGTGCCTCCTGAATACGAGCCTGAGACTCAGCCTCCTTAGAACGTGCCCGATACTCAGCCTCCTTAGCACGAGCCTCCTGCAGGGTTAGCTGTAACTTAGCTATTTCAATCTGCGTTTGCTCATCTGGAAGAGTTACATTAAACAAGCTTTCATTAATCATATCAACAATTTGATCTTTAGAATGATGAGAGCGAACAGCAATTCCCAATTGTTGAGCAACAAGCTTAAGTTCATTCTTTGTTCTGTTTACTACATCACACACTGTTTGCACATTTGACAAAAAATCTTTGGCTTCATCAAGCGTAGTAATAGTAGACATCATGAATAAATCACAGTCACAAAATATCAAGCAATATCCTTATGATAATATCCTGAATATCCTGATAAGAGGTCGCCAAATTTGTGTTACGGAACAGAGAGAGATAATGAACACTTCAAGTGAGAATACTAAAATCACTACTCTCCCACAAATTTCCAGGTTCAAAACAAAAGAGTTAGGTAAAATTACAAGTTAAAGTTTAATGCTCAAACTAACAACTAAACATTCAGGACTCATACGGATAATGTAATGGCAAAAAACAGGTTAAATATAAGGTTAAATGCAATAGCCTCTATTAACACGAAATTAGCAAGAGGAAATTTATCTAAGTCAGCCCTGACAAAACGAGAAAACCGGATAATCCTCAGTTAATGCAAGATATATTATTACAGATACAAAATATTATTAATAATGGCTGACATCAAAAAACTCCACATGAACCACAAAAACCCCACCAGGCCTACGAATCAACACCTTATGCTATACACTACAAGAAAAAAATGTAATAACACTTATACTCAAATTACACAGCAGCTAGATGGTTGGAGACTTCCTGAGCACTCACAAAAATAATAAGAACTGTACAGCGGAGGACAGAGATGTGAACAAAATGAGGAGTAGATCTAAGTGGCAATTAATGGAGAGACTGAGCTCATTATATAAGGGCCGGCAGAGCTTGATACAACTTGTAAGAAGGAAAGAAGGACGTGCAAATGAAGCCATAGGGGACAAAGAGTTGACAATCCTGCTCTAAACAACAGAAAGAACGACTTACTCTACTATAAGAGGGAGAAGGGGCAGGGAGGTAAAACACGCTAGCCTGGTCACTGTGGAAGCCACGAGGCGAAGCGTGATCAAACATGCAGCATACTGTACGTTAGAATTATACAAAGGATGATGAAATCATAGGCTATGTAACACCTCCCCACAAAAAAAAAAAAGAAATTTACAAAGGAAATTTCTTATTACTCTAAAACAATCTGTCTAAATTCTAGATAAGCAATCTGCAATAACATTTTCTTTCCCCTTGACATGTTGTATGTCTAATGAATACTCCTGAAGAAGTAGACTCCATCTTGTCAATCTCTGATTTTTATTTTTAAAGTTACTAAGGAATTTCAGTGGGTTATGATCGGTATAAAGGACTATGGGGTCAAAACCAGAACATAAATAAAATGAAAAATTCTGTAAACCCAAAATCAAGGCCAAAAGCTCTTTCTCAATAGATGAGTAGTTCTTTTGAGGTGGAGTGAACGTCTTACTGTAATAAGATACAGGGTGTTCAATACCCTGATCATCCTCTTGCAGCAAAACAGCCCCAGCTCCTGTATGACTTGCGTCAACAGCCATCTTAAAAGGCTTAGCAAAATTTGAAGTAGCGAGCACTGGCTGACTTAATAGGATAGCTTTAAGTTTGCTGAAAGAGGATTCACAGTTATCAGTCCAGAAAAATTTAACTCCATTTTTCAGTAGGTCTGTAAGTGGTGATACAAGAATTGAAAAGTTAAGAACAAATCTCCTGTAATAACCTACCATTCCCAAAAATCTTTGTAGCTCTTTCCTACTTTTAGGTCTGGGAAGATCACTTATAACCTGAACCTTAGCTCCTGGTGGTGCAACGTGTCCATCACCAATTACGTACCCAAGGTACTGAACTTTAGCTTGACCAAACTCACACTTTGATAAATTAGCTACAAGATTAGCCTGAACCAAACGCTCAAGAAATTTGCTGACATGGCATAGGTGATGTTTCCATCACTGAAGATTAATACATCATCAATATAAACAACACACCCTGCCAAACCCTCTGTTACAACATTCATGAGATTCTGAAATGTTGCTGGAGCATTCTTCATACCATATGGCATTACAGAACATGCAAAAGTCTTTCCTAGTGTTACAAAACATGAGATCTCCCTAGCACGTTCAGTCATAGGTACTTGCCAGTATCCCTTTAACAAATCAAAGGTACTTATGTACCTAGCCTTTCTGATCTTGTCTATGCAATCTTCCACGCGAGGGAGAGGGTAAGTGTCTGTTTTGGTTATCTGATTAACACGTCTGTAGTCGATGCAAAGCCGCTGTGACCCACCTGGCTTAGGGACTAGAGTGACAGGAGAACTCCACTCGCTCTGACAGGGCTCAATCATTTTGTGGTCCAACAGGTAGCCAAGCTCCTTCTGGATGAGAGGAACTTTCACTGGGTTCACACGGTAAGGAGGCAGTTGAATTGCCTTTGGGTCTCCAACATCGACATCATGCATGAACACAGTGGCTCTTCCTGGAGTGGCACGGAACACTTGCGGGTACTCCGCAGTAATGCCGAAAACTCCTGCCTGTCCTCGGGAGCTAGATGAGAAAGCTTAGTCTGGTGATCATTCATGATATCAGGATTCTTCCCCAAACTATCACTCAGGCTCATGCTGCATGGGAGAACTTCTCTTTTAGACTCGGGTGGAACAGCTACAGTGCAGACTGGGTTATTTTCGTCCCGCCTGTGATATAAATTTAGCATGTTGATGTGACAAAGTTGCTTGTTCTTTCTATGATCTGGTGTGGCGATGACATAGTTGACATCACTGAGTTTCTTCTCCACGAAATAAGGACCACTAAACTTGGCTTGAAGAGGTTGCCCATGCACCGGTAGCAGAATCAAAACCTGATCTCCTGGCTGAAAGTGGCGTAACCTGGACTTCTTATCATACCAAGTCTTCATCTTCTCCTAAGCAGCTCCTAAATTCTCTCTCGCCAGCTGTAAAGCAGTGGACAGCCGTTCTTTGAACTTCATCACATACTCCGGCAGGCTGACGTCATCTTCCTCCGACAGCCAGCATTCCTTGAGTAGCTTAAGGGGTCCTCTTACTTCATGCCAAAACATTAGTTCAAAAGGTGAGAAGCCCAGTGATTCATTTGGAGATTCTCTTGCAGCAAATACAACAAACGGAAGACCTTTATCCCAGTCTTTCTGATGTTCCAAACAGTATTTCCTGAGCATCGATTTGAGTGTTTGATGATATCTCTCGAACGCTCCTTGGGTCTGGGGATGGTAAGCTGAAGACGTGATCTGGGTGATCCCGAATTCTTTCATAGACTGCTTGAAAACATTTGACATGAAATTACTTCCCCGGTCTGACTGTACCTCCTTGGGTAGACCAAACGTTGTGAAGAACCCTAGCATTTCCTTAACCACGTTCTTTGCTGAGATATTTCTAAGTGGAATGGCTTCAGGATAACGAGTAGCCATATCAATCAGGGTCAACACATAAGAAAATCCTGAAGAAGTCTTAGGAAGAGGGCCGACAATATCCACCAACACACGGGTGAATTGCGCCTCAAAAGGAGGATTGGGAACTAGAGGTGCAACCTTTTCGGTCTGATTACACTTCCCAACAACTTGACAGGTGTGACAAGACTTACAATACCAGGAAACATCCCTGAAGATACCTGGCCAGTAGAAGTGTTTCAAAATGCGTGCCACAGTCTTCCTCACTCCTAGGTGTCCTGCCAAACTGGAATCATGAGCCACTCTAATGATATCCTGCCTACAAACACGAGGGATGACAACTTGATGTACAACCTCCCATTCACAGTCGGCTGATGCTGTTGGGGGTCTCCACTTCCTCATAAGTACTCCTGACTTTATATAATAACAAGTAGAAGCACCGGCTGACTCTTCCTCACTGCAAGCAGAGTTAGCTAGACCTTTCAACTCAGGGTCAGCAACCTGCAACTGAACCAACTCTTGACGAGACAAATTATCAACACTACGGGGTACTGCCTCATCTGGTGAGTGGTCCAAATTAGCAAGAAAAGTGTCAGCTAGGATAACATCATCATCATCATTATCCTCTAAGTCACCAGTAACTTTAGACTTAGCCTTAGTGACAGCACATGCAGAGAACACATCAGGGACATCACAATCCTGGGTCACAGCCACTGGCTCACTAGACAACTGAGGAGCTGGACACACTTGACTTCCACCAATATCATTTCCAAGTAAGAAAGTTACACCTGACATTGGGAGTGTCTCAACCAACCCAACCATAACGGAACCATTAACAAAATCAGACTCTAAAATCACTCTGCACAGAGGGACAGAGAAGTAATTATTCCCTCCACCTTTAAGATTACACTTTCATCAGAGGAATTAACATTAGAGCCTAGAACACTGGTCGGCATAAGGGATTGGCAAGCACCTGTATCACGATATATTTTAACTGATTTCCTGTCATTACTGTCCAGAGGACTGACAAAACCATCAGACAGGAAATTAGCACATGAACTTTTGGGAGTGTCACCCACGTTACTGCTAAAAAGAGGAGCTTCATCATGAGGATTTAATTTACCCCTCAAAGCAGGTTCAGTTAACTCGTTTAAAGAATTCTGGGAACTCTCAAGGGTGGACACTAGACCAATTGACTGAATATTTAAAGACTCCTTTTTGTTCACATCACGCTGTCTCCTGAAACATTTCTCCGTAGTATGACCAAGCTTACTACATTAAGTACATTTACTTTTCTGAAATCTATAGGTGGAGCTGGTATTTACTTCCTGAGAAACATCATCTTTATTCTCTTTTCTGTTACCTGTACTCTGAGTAGAGGCAACGTACTTACTCTCAGCTTTCCTTTTTTCTTTAGAATATCTCTTGTGAGTGAGAACATATTCATCAGCTAAAACTGCAGCATCAGACAAATTATCTATTCTTTTCTCATCAAGATATAGGCTTAAATCATTATTAATACACCTTTTGAAGTCCTTCAGCAAAATTATCTTAAATTTACCAAAATCAGAATCCACATTCTTAGAATTTAACCACTGCTCTAACAGATCTTCTTTGATTTTTGCATACTCAACATGGGATTGCTTATCTTGCTTATAAGTTTTCCTAAATTTTACTCTATAGGCTTCAGGAACAAGCTCATAGGCCTTAAGAATCAAGCTCTTAACTACATCATAATTATCAGATTGATCCAGAGGCAAAGATGCATAAGTTACTTGAGCTTTACCGGTGAGAACAGTTTGAAGGAGTACTTGCCAATACCTTTTTGGGCCAATTAAAACCTGTAGCTACCCTCTCAAACACCTGAAAATACTTTGTTAAATCAGATTCATTAAAAGGAGGGAGAAGTTTAACATTTTTAGCCACATCAAAATCATCAGAGCTAGATGATCCAGTTCCACCTTGTTTCATGCGATACTCATGGTCTGCCTGAATCCTAGCAAGTTCAATTTGTGCCTGAGCCTGTGCCTCCTGAATACGAGCCTGAGACTCAGCCTCCTTAGAACGTGCCCGATACTCAGCCTCCTTAGCACGAGCCTCCTGCAGGGTTAGCTGTAACTTAGCTATTTCAATCTGCGTTTGCTCATCTGGAAGAGTTACATTAAACAAGCTTTCATTAATCATATCAACAATTTGATCTTTAGAATGATGAGAGCGAACAGCAATTCCCAATTGTTGAGCAACAAGCTTAAGTTCATTCTTTGTTCTGTTTACTACATCACACACTGTTTGCACATTTGACAAAAAATCTTTGGCTTCATGAAGCGTAGTAATAGTAGACATCATGAATAAATCACAGTCACAAAATATCAAGCAATATCCTTATGATAATATCCTGAATATCCTGATAAGAGGTCGCCAAATTTGTGTTACGGAACAGAGAGAGATAATGAACACTTCAAGTGAGAATACTAAAATCACTACTCTCCCACAAATTTCCAGGTTCAAAACAAAAGAGTTAGGTAAAATTACAAGTTAAAGTTTAATGCTCAAACTAACAACTAAACATTCAGGACTCATACGGATAATGTAATGGCAAAAAACAGGTCATATATAAGGTTAAATGCAATAGCCTCTATTAACACGAAATTAGCAAGAGGAAATTTATCTAAGTCAGCCCTGACAAAACGAGAAAACCGGATAATGCTCAGTTAATGCAAGATATATTATTACAGACACAAAATATTATTAACAATGGCTGACATCAAAAACTCCACATGAATCACAAAAACCCCACCAGGCCTACGAATCAACACCTTATGCTATACAGTACAAGAAAAAAAAAATGTAATAACACTTATACTCAAATTACACAGCAGCTAGATGGTTGGAGACTTCCTGAGCACTCACAAAAATAATAAGAACTGTACAGCGGAGGACAGAGATGTGAACAAAATGAGGAGTAGATCTAAGTGGCAATTAATGGAGAGACTGAGCTCATTATATAAGGGCCGGCAGAGCTTGATACAACTTGTAAGAAGGAAAGAAGGACGTGCAAATGAAGCCATAGGGGACAAAGAGTTGACAATCCTGCTCTAAACAACAGAAAGAACGACTTACTCTACTATAAGAGGGAGAAGGGGGAGGGAGGTAAAACACGCTAGCCTGGTCACTGTGGAAGCCACGAGGCGAAGCGTGATCAAACATGCAGCATACTGTACGTTAGAATTATACAAAGGATGATGAAATCATAGGCTATGTAACACCTCCCCACCAAAAAAAAAAAGAAATTTACAAAGGAAATTTCTTATTACTCTAAAACAATCTGTCTAAATTCTAGATAAGCAATCTGCAATAACATTTTCTTTCCCCTTGACATGTTGTATGTCTAATGAATACTCCTGAAGAAGTAGACTCCATCTTGTCAATCTCTGATTTTTATTTTTAAAGTTACTAAGGAATTTCAGTGGGTTATGATCGGTATAAAGGACTATGGGGTCAAAACCAGAACATAAATAAAATGAAAAATTCTGTAAACCCAAAATCAAGGCCAAAAGCTCTTTCTCAATAGATGAGTAGTTCTTTTGAGGTGGAGTGAACGTCTTACTGTAATAAGATACAGGGTGTTCAATACCCTGATCATCCTCTTGCAGCAAAACAGCCCCAGCTCCTGTATGACTTGCGTCAACAGCCATCTTAAAAGGCTTAGCAAAATTTGAAGTAGCGAGCACTGGCTGACTTAATAGGATAGCTTTAAGTTTGCTGAAAGAGGATTCACAGTTATCAGTCCAGAAAAATTTAACTCCCTTTTTCAGTAGGTCTGTAAGTGGTGATACAAGAATTGAAAAGTTAAGAACAAATCTCCTGTAATAACCTACCATTCCCAAAAATCTTTGTAGCTCTTTCCTACTTTTAGGTCTGGGAAGATCACTTATAACCTGAACCTTAGCTCCTGGTGGTGCAACGTGTCCATCACCAATTACGTACCCAAGGTACTGAACTTTAGCTTGACCAAACTCACACTTTGATAAATTAGCTACAAGATTAGCCTGAACCAAACGCTCAAAAAATTTGCTGACATGGCATAGGTGATGTTTCCATCACTGAAGATTAATACATCATCAATATAAACAACACACCCTGCCAAACCCTCTGTTACAACATTCATGAGATTCTGAAATGTTGCTGGAGCATTCTTCATACCATATGGCATTACAGAACATGCAAAAGTCTTTCCTAGTGTTACAAAACATGAGATCTCCCTAGCACGTTCAGTCATAGGTACTTGCCAGTATCCCTTTAACAAATCAAAGGTACTTATGTACCTAGCCTTTCTGATCTTGTCTATGCAATCTTCCACGCGAGGGAGAGGGTAAGTGTCTGTTTTGGTTATCTGATTAACACGTCTGTAGTCGATGCAAAGCCGCTGTGACCCACCTGGCTTAGGGACTAGAGTGACAGGAGAACTCCACTCGCTCTGACAGGGCTCAATCATTTTGTGGTCCAACAGGTAGCCAAGCTCCTTCTGGATGAGAGGAACTTTCACTGGGTTCACACGGTAAGGAGGCAGTTGAATTGCCTTTGGGTCTCCAACATCGACATCATGCATGAACACAGTGGCTCTTCCTGGAGTGGCACGGAACACTTGCGGGTACTCCGCAGTAATGCCGAAAACTCCTTGCCCGTCCTCGGGAGCTAGATGAGAAAGCTTAGTCTGGTGATCATTCATGATATCAGGATTCTTCCCCAAACTATCACTCAGGCTCATGCTGCATGGGAGAACTTCTCTTTTAGACTCGGGTGGAACAGCTACAGTGCAGACTGGGTTATTTTCGTCCCGCCTGTGATATAAATTTAGCATGTTGATATGACAAAGTTGCTTGTTCTTTCTATGATCTGGTGTGGCGATGACATAGTTGACATCACTGAGTTTCTTCTCCACGAAATAAGGACCACTAAACTTGGCTTCAAGAGGTTGCCCATGCACCGGTAGCAGAATCAAAACCTGATCTCCTGGCTGAAAGTGGCGTAACCTGGACTTCTTATCATACCAAGTCTTCATCTTCTCCTAAGCAGCTCCTAAATTCTCTCTCGCCAGCTGTAAAGCAGTGGACAGCCGTTCTTTGAACTTCATCACATCCTCCGGCAGGCTGACGTCATCTTCCTCCGACAGCCAGCATTCCTTGAGTAGCTTAAGGGGTCCTCTTACTTCATGCCAAAACAGTAGTTCAAAGGTGAGAAGCCCAGTGATTCATTTGGAGATTCTCTTGCAGCAAATACAACAAACGGAAGACCTTTATCCCAGTCTTTCTGATGTTCCAAACAGTATTTCCTGAGCATCGATTTGAGTGTTTGATGATATCTCTCGAACGCTCCTTGGGTCTGGGGATGGTAAGCTGAAGACGTGATCTGGGTGATCCCCAACTCTTTCATAGACTGCTTGAAAACATTTGACATGAAATTACTTCCCCGGTCTGACTGTACCTCCTTGGGTAGACCAAACGTTGTGAAGAACCCTACTGTAGCATTTCCTTAACCACGTTCTTTGCTGAGATATTTCTAAGTGGAATGGCTTCAGGATAACGAGTAGCCATATCAATCAGGGTCAACACATAAGAAAATCCTGAAGGAGTCTTAGGAAGAGGGCCGACAATATCCACAAACACACGGGTGAATTGCCCCTCAAAAGGAGGAATGGGAACTAGAGGTGCAACCTTTTCGGTCTGATTACACTTCCCAACAACTTGACAGGTGTGACAAGACTTACAATACCAGGAAACATCCCTGAAGATACCTGGCCAGTAGAAGTGTTTCAAAATGCGTGCCACAGTCTTCCTCACTCCTAGGTGTCCTGCCAAACTGGAATCATGAGCCACTCTAATGATATCCTGCCTACAAACACGAGGGATGACAACTTGATGTACAACCTCCCATTCACAGTCGGCTGATGCTGTTGGGGGTCTCCACTTCCTCATAAGTACTCCTGACTTTATATAATAACAAGTAGAAGCACCGGGTGACTCTTCCTCACTGCAAGCAGAGTTAGCTAGACCTTTCAACTCAGGGTCAGCAACCTGCAACTGAACCAACTCTTGACGAGACAAATTATCAACACTACGGGGTACTGCCTCATCTGGTGAGTGGTCCAAATTAGCAAGAAAAGTGTCAGCTAGGATAACATCATCATCATCATTATCCTCTAAGTCACCAGTAACTTTAGACTTAGCCTTAGTGACAGCACATGCAGAGAACACATCAGGGACATCACAATCCTGGGTCACAGCCACTGGCTCACTAGACAACTGAGGAGCTGGACACACTTGACTTCCACCAATATCATTTCCAAGTAAGAAAGTTACACCTGACATTGGGAGTGTCTCAACCAACCCAACCATAACGGAACCATTAACAAAATCAGACTCTAAAATCACTCTGCACAGAGGGACAGAGAAGTAATTATTCCCTCCACCTTTAAGATTACACTTTCATCAGAGGAATTAACATTAGAGCCTAGAACACTGGTCGGCATAAGGGATTGGCAAGCACCTGTATCACGATATATTTTAACTGATTTCCTGTCATTACTGTCCAGAGGACTGACAAAACCATCAGACAGGAAATTAGCACATGAACTTTTGGGAGTGTCACCTACGTTACTGCTCAAAAGAGGAGCTTCATCATGAGGATTTAATTTACCCCTCAAAGCAGGTTCAGTTAACTCGTTTAAAGAATTCTGGGAACTCTCAAGGGTGGACACTAGACCAATTGACTGAATATTTAAAGACTCCTTTTTGTTCACATCACGCTGTCTCCTGAAACATTTCTCCGTAGTATGACCAAGCTTACTACATTAAGTACATTTACTTTTCTGAAATCTAGAGGTGGAGCTGGTATTTACTTCCTGAGAAACATCATCTTTATTCTCTTTTCTGTTACCTGTACTCTGAGTAGAGGCAACGTACTTACTCTCAGCTTTCCTTTTTTCTTTAGAATATCTCTTGTGAGTGAGAACATATTCATCAGCTAAAACTGCAGCATCAGACAAATTATCTATTCTTTTCTCATCAAGATATAGGCTTAAATCATTATTAATACACCTTTTGAAGTCCTCCAGCAAAATTATCTTAAATTTACCAAAATCAGAATCCACATTCTTAGAATTTAACCACTGCTCTAACAGATCTTCTTTGATTTTTGGATACTCAACATGGGATTGCTTATCTTGCTTATAAGTTTTCCTAAATTTTACTCCATAGGCTTCAGGAAGAAGCTCATAGGCCTTAATAATCAAGCTCTTAACTACATCATAATTATCAGATTGATCCAGAGGCAAAGATGCATAAGTTACTTGAGCTTTACCGGTGAGAACAGTTTGAAGGAGTACTTGCCAATACCTTTTGGGTCAATTAAAACCTTTAGCTACCCTCTCAAACACCTGAAAATACTTTGTTAAATGAGATTCATTAAAAGGAGGGAGAAGTTTAACATTTTTAGCCACATCAAAATCATCAGAGCTAGATGATCCAGTTCCACCTTGTTTCATGCGATACTCATGGTCTGCCTGAATCCTAGCAAGTTCAATTTGTGCCTGAGCCTGTGCCTCCTGAATACGAGCCTGAGACTCAGCCTCCTTAGAACGTGCCCGATACTCAGCCTCCTTAGCACGAGCCTCCTGCAGGGCTAGCTGTAACTTAGCTATTTCAATCTGCGTTTGCTCATCTGGAAGAGTTACATTAAACAAGCTTTCATTAATCATGTCAACAATTTGATCTTTAGAATGATGAGAGCGAACAGCAATTCCCAATTGTTGAGCAACAAGCTTAAGTTCATTCTTTGTTCTGTTTACTACATCACACACTGTTTGCACATTTGACAAAAAATCTTTGGCTTCATCAAGCGTAGTAATAGTAGACATCATGAATAAATCACAGTCACAAAATATCAAGCAATATCCTTATGATAATATCCTGAATATCCTGATAAGAGGTCGCCAAATTTGTGTTACGGAACAGAGAGAGATAATGAACACTTCAAGTGAGAATACTAAAATCACTACTCTCCCACAAATTTCCAGGTTCAAAACAAAAGAGTTAGATAAAATTACAAGTTAAAGTTTAATGCTCAAACTAACAACTAAACATTCAGGACTCATACGGATAATGTAATGGCAAAAAACAGGTTAAATATAAGGTTAAATGCAATAGCCTCTATTAACACGAAATTAGCAAGAGGAAATTTATCTAAGTCAGCCCTGATAAAACGAGAAAACCGGATAATGCTCAGTTAATGCAAGATATATTATTACAGACACAAAATATGATTAAAAACGTGTTTGTAAAAATTAGTACCATAAATCGCTCAGAATGCAGTATTCTTTATATCTGATTAGCTAAAAATGTGCAAAAAACGACAGATGAATGTTGTCGAATGATGAAACTTCTGTTCTCTCCCTAGTACCAATCCCATGTTCCTCCACACCCTCCCCTCCTCCTTACCCCTCCCGCTCTCCTTCATCTCCACCTCTCTCTCTCTCTCTCTCTCTCTCTCTCTCTCTCATCGTCCTGTCTACCTTATTTTACCCACGGCAATTATCTACATAATAAACTGCAATCTTCTCTATTTCTTGTCTATTCCTGTAACCTTTTTGCTTCTCAACATTCGAGAGTTTCTTGCCATGCAACAGTCTATTTCTTCCACTCTTTACTCCAGACATGATGTAGTAGTTCGAAACATTATTGGTTCTGATACTGCTTCATGATTCAGTGAACAGTATGAGGAGAATGGGAACACTTTCCTAGGGAAGAGAGAGGGCGAGAAGTAGGAGTGGGCACAAATGTTTGTTTAATTTCGCCATCTGAAATAATAGCCACCGACTGTCAGGTTCAAACAAATACTAGCAAGGAATACATCACAAGAACGAGACCTCAATGTTTCTATATCTCTCGGCTGCTGGTAGTGACAAAGGGTGGAGAATAGAAAGACAACCGGAGAGGAGTGGAAAGGAGACGAGGAGGGTGAGAATGGGACTAGAACAGGAAAGAATATTAATAATAAACCTTGAATATAGTTAGAAGTACTGTAAACAACTGGGGATAAGGCAGACTGGGTTTAGTAGGCTAAACAGTCGAGAGAGAATTGCGATGCTCCATTCAGGTTAGTGCCGTGGAAAAATTAATGAAGGTAGAGAGGGAGGAGTAGCAATGTCCAGACAGCCCAAATTTGCCCAATCCAATGGGCCACGCTTCCATTCACTCATCATTCAAGCCCCCGGAATCCTGCCTCCATCGGATATGCCAAAAACATTCTCCACGCTCTGCAGCTTCACACAAATGTATCCGACTGAGTCAATCCGGACGCTGCCACGTTCAAAAAGGGTGCCAAGATCCCTGATCATGCACTTCTCCTCACAACATTCATCCAGCCAGCTTGATCTCTTGTCAGTTCCCTAGCCTCACCGACTTCCAAACCTCTCTTCCCCACACACTCATCCACCATATCTCTCCACCTTCTCCTTGGCCTTCCTCGCCTCCTCCCTCCTTCAAATTCACTCAGATATACCCTTTTCACCACTCTATTGTTAGCCATTCTCTCCACATGACCATACCATCTCAGTACACTTTCTTCAATTCTGGGTGTCCACTGACTTCCTCACGACACCTTTCACGAATAACATTATTTTGTATCCTATCCACCCTCTGTACTCCACATATATTCCTCAGCAGTCCCATCTCCACTGTTCTTACTCTTGACTTTTCATTTTCATGCCACACCATAGTCTCACACCCATATGTTAAAGCTGGCACTAACACTTCCTCAAGTAAGCCTCATGCAGCTGAGACACTCAAGCCTCTGCTTCTTATCAAGGCTACATTGCACCAGCTACTTTTCTTCCTTGTGTCACTCTACTTTCAACTTCTTTTGCATATTTTCCTCTCTTTTTTATCACTGTACCCAGGTATCTGAACTCTCTCACCAATTCCAGTCTCTCTCCATTCACTGTAACATCACACTGGGAGTCACCTTCTGTCTCAGTAACCGTAACTTTACTCTTTTCTACATTTACTCTCAAGGCACGATGCTCACAGACATCAGCAAAACTCTGCACCAGCCTACCAAGTTCTTGTCCGGTACTTGCAAGCAGTACTGCATCATCAGCATATAACAAATTTGAGATATTCCATTCATCACCATTCATTACCAACGCCATCCCTCTCTCCATCACTCGCGTTTTTACTTCTTTCATCACCCCATCCATATATATATTGAACAACCATGAGGACATCACACAACCTTGTCACACGCCCACACCGATCGTGAACCATTCACTTAGCTGCCCATTAACCCTTACACGTGCTTCACTTTCATCATAAAAACTCTTGACAACGGTTGTTGTTGTTGAGATATTCGTCCCAGGATAATTTACTAGGACACGGGCAAATTGAGAGCCCGTCAGAGGTGTGCATGACTCGTGTGAACTTGAATTAGCGAGGGGGAGGATAGTCCATGACCGTGCTAAGTAAAATGTTGAAGGGAGCATGGGCAACAATGCCAGCAACATCCATAAAGTCATCCCCAGACCGGGCCAGGGCCGTGCCAAGGTGAGACCTGAGCATGGTAGTGGCAGGGCAATGAAGAAGATAATGAAGGAGTGGCTCCTCAGATCTGGCCAAACAATGGGTGCACGGGTCTGGCTCTGTACCAACAATCTGTTTATAACAGGGAAACCCCAGACTCAAGCGCCGGAACCTCACTAGAAGATAATTAGGTAGACCTGGTGGGGGCAACAGCAAAGAATAAGATGTGGCGGTGGCATACCACATAACAGAGCAAGAGCCCTCCGTGACCCAAAGCTGATGGTCCTCTAGAAACAGCCTGTCAATGGTAGCAGTGAGAGTGCGAATGAGGTGCAAGGGTCTGGGGCGCAATGGGAATGTGATGTCAGGGAAAGAGCAAGCTGATCGTGCTGCCTCATCAGCAAGCTCATTGCCGCTGATTCCAACATGTCCCGGAAGCCAGTGAAGGATAATAGTTGCGCCCCTGTGGACAAGAAGGGAAGCAAATGTATAGATCGCCGTCAGAAGAAAGACGTTGTCCTGAAGTGAGAAAGAGTGTAGTCTCTCAAGGGAGGAAAGAGAATCAGTGTGAATTATGACTCAGTGGTGATGATGGTGATGAGCATGGCGCAAAGCACCCAGGATGGCAGCAGGCTCTGCCTGGAAAGCGGATACACCCGTGAAGAGTCGCCAAGATTCCACCATTTGCCCAGAAACAAAGACCACTCCAGCAGTGCCATCAGAGGAAACTGAGCCATCAGTAAAACAGATGGCCAAGTCCGGCAAATCCAGAGCTGCTACCCAACTTAGACCCCGCTGACAGAGGAATGCCGGAATGGAGGAGCAAGATTTAGCCTCTGAGGGACTGACAATGGGAAAAGAGGAGGATCCCATGGTGGTGGATCAGTGTATCCAGGAAAGGGAGAGTCAGGATCCTGACAGAGGCTTGCAGCAGCTCCCAATCCATGGATGACAGCTGCTGTATTGCGGGCCCAGTCACGCTGAGGGGGTGGCTCAGGTGGGTGGCACAGAAGGCGTTTTAGGAGGGAGACAGGCAGGTGGGGCTGGCACTGTAACAGCTGCAGAGTGGTAACACCCGCTCGGAGCGCAATACTATTTACAGAGATGGCAAACCACCCTCCAAACGCAGATTGATGACCAGGGTCCAGCGCGGAGCACCCAGCACAACATGGAGGGCATCATTCTGGATGACCTCTAGAGATCTAGAGACTGGTGGAGCAAGTCCAGTCAGACAGATGGCGCTGTAGTCCACCAGAGATCGGATGGCATGGATATAAAAGGTCTGGAGGATGGAATACGACACCCCAAAACTCTGCTTGGAGAGATACCGAAGAGCAGCCATGTGGGTAGAAGCATGTTCCCTCGGGTATCGAATGTGGCAGGCAAAGGTAAGACCCCCGTCTAGCCAGACCCCCAGATACTGGTGGACAGTGACAAAGGAGAGCTGATGGCCCCTAAGCAGCATTGGAAAGTCTGGGGGGCGGAGTCCAAATGGCAGACACTTTGTCTTGGCGAAATTAATCTTCAGCCTTAGCTCGGTGCACTTGGCATGCAGCCGAGAAAGGGCCGAGTCTGCCTGTGTAAAGCAGTCCCTCCTTGTAAAGACGAGGGCCAGATTGTCGGCATAGCAGAGGAGAGTTATGCCAGGCCCATAGTCCACAGTCAGGAGCCCCTCCATAAGGATGTTGAATAGGAGAGGGCTCAATATGCTCCCTTGAGGGGTGCCATTGAGATGTAGACGAAAACGGGAGAGGTGCCCCTGAAAGCGGACCCCCGCAGTGCAATGATGAAAAAAGTCTTGGACCCAGGATAAAAGCATGCCTCCCACACCCCTGGCCGCAAGAGCCGCCAGGATGACAGTGGGGCTTGCCAGTTCAAAGGCCTTCTCAAGGTTGAGGAAGATAGCCATTCCCCATCCTCCCCTCAGCTTCCCAAGGAATGACACAAGGCAGTGAGTGGCACTTCTGCCTGGATGGTAAGCGTAAATCCTTGGGTTCAGCGGTCCCAGCTGCCAAGCAAGACGAGCCCGCACAACCCTCTCAGCTGTCTTAGCAACAGAGCTGAGCAGGGAGATGGGGCGCATGGCGGCGGGATCGCGAGGCTTCGGAATCGGGTGGATGACAGCCATCTTCCACGACCTCAGCAGACGCCCCTCAGACCATGAAAGGTTGAGTAGATTAAGCAGACACTCACTACCGCAATCTCCAGCATGGGACAATAGAGTACGTGAGCCCATCGAGCCCCGGCGCAGTGTCCTCCTGGCACCGCAGTGCTTTCTGAAGCTCTCCGCTGGTGATTGGACAGTCAGCAGGGTCAGGGCTATCACACGCTGCTTGAATAGCTGCAGCATGAGAGGCAGACAGCTGCGCCTGCAGGGCCCTGACGGAGTGCGGGAGATTGGAAAAGGCAGAGCAGTCAGCAAACTGCTGAGCAAGACGGCCGGCCTCAGCGGCAGGGTCAGGATGGGAGGGTGGACGAGGAGGACGTGGATCAGGGATGGACCTGATTCTCCTACACATCTCATGGAGAGTGGAGTGAGAGTCTAGGGTACAACACTATCTGATCCACCCCTCCTCCTTGAGGCGGCACTTCTCGGAAGCCACATGCCGAGTGACAACAACCAGGTACCGGTGGTGCAGAGATGTACGGCGCTGCTGGTACTGCTTGCGTGCTGCATTAAGCCTCCGGTTCAGTTCCTTCACCCTGTCACAGTAGAGCCAGTCATCTCGGTAGCACCTCCCCGAGGGCCGCTGCAATGGAATTGCAAGAGAGACAGCTCGTGAAAAAATACTTGCTACCTCATCTGCTCGGCTCTTGAGGTCTGAGGCAGGAGGGGACGTCACAAAGGCCGCCGTGAGAGCACGGTCAATGGCTGCCCAATCAGCCTTGCGTAGGTCCCACCTTGGCAGGGGTGGTGGGGGGGGCAGGAGAGGGGTGAGAGGCAGGCTAACAATAAGGGCAAAGTGGCCACTTGCAAGGTGGGGGTGGAGTGACCACGAAGCCAAGCCCGCGAGTGGGGCTGAAACAAAAGAGAGGTCAAGGCTACCTCCCGCAATATGGGTGGGCTCTGCCACATCATTTAATTGGGAGACACCACCCATCTCCTCCAGAACTAAAGAGATGTGCCGTCCTGCTGCACTGGACTGAAGACGTGAAGATAGAAGGGTGTGGTTGGCATTAAAGTCACCCCCTATATATACAGCTCCCCTGGCAGCCTGGGAGAACAGATCTCCCAACTCCAGGGTGCCCCTCTGGCTCTGGCATACATTATATACCGTCAGGGCGACGTTGCCAGGTGGAGAACCACGCCCTGGACCTCCACATCAGGTCCACAGAAAGGAGGGGGCTCACAATCCGTGCACGCAATGTGATCCTGAACCAGAATGGCACATCCCCGTGTGACGCCATGAGCATACGGGACGAGATGGGAGGTGTAGCCCGAGAGACAAAAAGTGGAATTTTCTGGGAGCAGGGTCTCCTGCAGGAGAATAACATGAGGGCAGTCCCTGGCGGCCGCCTCCTGCAAAAGTGGGAGCTTATGCCGTGCTCTCAGACAATTCCACTGTAAGAGTCTGAGGTAGGGGTCTACTGGCCATCCAGCGACAGTTGCAGATGGTCATCCTCCTGCAGCAGTGATGAGGCTGTGACCATCCTGGTGGCTACAGACGGTGTCGGTACTTGCCCCAGATGGAAGCGATGATGAGGCAGCTGAGCAGTGGAAGGCTGGGAATTCAGAGGTCTGGGCTTGACCCATTTGGACGGGCGAGCTGGCCTGCGAGAGGTGGGACGTGTTCTCCCAGCAAAGTGAGCTGGGTGGCTAGGGGAAAGAGGGGCACCGAGGCGTGCCTTCTTCCACTCGACTGCCTGGTCTACAAGGCAATCAGTAGCTTCGGCGAGGGGCTCTGTTAGGAGAGGAATGTCCAGGGTTTGTGCTATTGTTCTGGCAATGGTCATTGCCAGCTTTGTTGCAAGGTTCCTGAGCTCCTCCGTCGTGAAAGAGATCACTGGAGGAGCAGGAGCGGGGGGCTGGCTGGGTGCCGAGCAGGATGGTGGCGGCGGGACGGATGTCGGCAGTTGGTGGACTTCCACCGTGGTCTTGCCCACAGCGAGGGCAGAAGGCAAGGGTGGAAACTCCTGCTCACTGAGAGTGGGAGGGCTTGAAACAAGAGGGCGGTGCTGTTGTACCCAGACGAAGGTGCCTGGGGGAGCTGGAGTGGCACTGGTGTTTTGCCACTCTCGCACCCACGCAGCCTGCCTCTCCCAACCTTGGTTTACCCACTGGACCCTCGCAGGGCAACTGCGGTGCCAGGCATGGTGTCGCCCTGAGCAATTGGGGCACTTGGCGGTTGTTGGCTCCTTTGCCTTGAGCCGCTGCAGACACTGTTCTGTGTCGTGCGCTCCACTGCATACTCTGCAGACGATGGAGCGGTTGCAGGTGGCACGATGGTGTACGTAACAATGACACCTGTAACAGTGCAGTGGCTTGGGTGTGAAGGGGCGGAGATAGAACACTCCCCAATTGCCCAGGTCGACAGATGCCACGAGAGGGCCCCACAGCATCACACAAACCTGCAGTGTCTCCTCCCGTGTCCGCTGATTCTGTCACCGTACTGCCTCCTCGATTAGGTCGTGTTGCAGTAGGATATCCACCGGCATGCGCCGAGGATATCCCATTACAACCACTTTGGTTGTCTGGCTGCCCTGAGGCAGCTCCATGATCCTGAAGATTGGGGCCTCCTCCTCCGCCACCTCCTTCAAACAAAGATATGATCCCTCTTCGGTGGGGATCAGCACACAACTTTCGTCACGGCCAAAGCAATTCATGGCAGCGAGGCCGGGCAGGTGTTGCTCCAGAGCCATTACCGCTTCATAGCTGGTGTTGTATCCCTCCTGAAGAGGGACGCAAAAGGCCACAAAAGCAGAGCATGGAGGCGTAGGAGCCACGACCGAGACCGAGGGGCATGCAGCTGGGGGTGGCCGTTGAGACCCTGGAGGCTTCGATGCAGATGGAAGGGTGTTTCCCTGTGGTGCTCGCTGTGTCTTCCGCATCACAGTGATGAAGCCTTCATCATCAGGAGAGGCAGCAGGTGCAGCAGAAGAGGGAGCTGCAGCGAGAGCAAGCACAGCTAGGGGTGGCTCGTCAGCACCGATGCCGTTGTGCACATCTGAAGTGGCAGTAGGAGACAACGTGGCAGGGCAGGGTGCTGGACACGAGGGTCCCTGGAAGGAGGGGCGGCCTTACATGCAGCACCAGTAGAGGCCTTGCTGCAAGAGGTGTTAGGAGGAGGAGGAGCCGAAACATCCTCCTCCATCACCTCATGGACACGTGCAACCTTGGCTGCACGTGCTAAGGTGGAAGGGGGGGATGAGGCAGCAGCTCGTGCACGGGAAATGGTCCCCGTAGGCCTAGGAGAGGGAGAGGAGGCAGAAGCCTTGCCAGATGTCAACAAGTGAAAGCTAGCATCAGAAAGGCACCGCTCTCACTTCGTACCTGCCAAAGTGGCAGGGCCAGTAGGCCGCTGCTGAGGAGGCTTAGGAGAACAGGGGGAGGCAAAGGCCTTGCCAGACATCGACGAGTGAGAGCTGGCGTCAGAGAGGGGCCGCTCTCGCTTCGCGCCTGGCACAGTAGCATGGCGGGAAGGCCTCTGCTTGGAAGGCGAGGGGCGGGCTGGCCCTGTAGGTCTAGGGACCTGGGTCCCCTTCATCGTCCCTGAGAGACAGACACACAGACAAACACCTACAGACACCACTCACATAGACACACATAAATAAATAAACAGTAAAATCCAGCAGGTCCCTACAGTGACGGGCTACCTATGTTCCCCACCCTCTAAAGGGCGACGTAGGAGGCCCCGCCACTGCCCCATTCGGGTCTTCCCTAATCTACCAGAGCCGCTCTCTGTGCTTCTTATAACCAGGCCCTAATGGTCCCCCCTCATGGAAATGCCCTAACGGCACCCCTTCAGGGTTTGGCTTCATACCACACAGAGAGACACTAACGGCAGACAGAAAAAAAAAAAAAAACACCCCCACACACACCAACAAATACACACACAAGCACATCCACACACACACACAAGAGGGCAGGGTCTATATGTCAAGGACAGAGTCTCGGCAAAAACGAGAAAAACAACAGAAAATCTCCCTCAGTAAATAAGGCTAAGTCCAGCAAAGCCAAAAAGCTGGAAAAACTCCAGAAATTCGTTCTCAGCAAATGAGATAGAGTCCACAGCTTGAGAGAGACTGGCCGGAGGTCTGCTCGCGACGAGAGCTAGGCAGGAAGTGTCTTGACAGCACCTAGCAGCTTACCATCTACACCGTACATGTGCAAAACTTTCCACAATCCTTCTTTGTCTACTTTGCTGTATGCATTTTCCAGATCCATGAATGCCACAAACTTATGGTCCTGCTCACAAGCCTTCTCTGCTATCTGCCTCACTGCAAATATTTGATCCACATATCCTCTGCCACTCCTAAAGCCACCCTGCTCATCACTCACTAGGACATCTGACATCTCTCTTACTTTCTCTATAATATACCTTCCCTACCACACTCAATAAACTTATGCCATGATAATTCTTGCACTCATTTCACTCACCTTTATTTTTTACAGGGGTACAATCAAAGCCTTTTTCCACTCATATAGGCACAGTTTCACTCATCCATGCCTTCTTACATATCTCCAACAGGCACTTCATTTCACTCTCCAATACATTTAAGCATCTCTGTATACACCTCATCAACCCCAGCTACTTTCCCATTTTTCAGCCGCCCCACAGCACTCTTCACATGTGCGAGTGTCACATCTCCTGGCACTGCATTCCTTCTCTGCACACCCCCAAAACCAATCATGTTCACAGCCGCTTTGCTCTCTCTATTCTCATTCATCAGACTTTAAAAATATTCTTTCCATCTGTTCCTTACTTCATCTCAATGAGTTAATATTCTACCACCTGCATCCTTCAAGCCATCACATTTCTTTTTGCTTTCTCATCTACATTTCTGCACCTCGTTCCAGAATAACTTCCTATTTTCAGAGTAGTTCGCATTCATTTTTCTTCCTAGATCCTCATTTACCTCCTTCTTTTTCCTCTTCACTAGTCTCTTTACATGCTTCTTGCTCTCAATATATTCAGTTCTTAATTCAACTGAACCCCTATCCTGTAACCACTTTAGCCACGTTTTCCTTTTTCCTCCACCGCTGTCTTAACCTCCTCATCTCACCATGCCGTACCTTTCTTCATTGTTGTTACTCTTGCCACACCACACACCACTTTAGCATTCTTAACTAAGCAATCCCTACATGCATTACACAGGCTGTCCAGATCCATTTCATTCCAGTTCACTGATTCTAACTCCTCCTCTGTTTTGGTCCTGTAATCATCTGCCATTTCCTTGATCCTCAACTTCTCAACTTTCAGTCTCTCTCTCTGACTGCTCCTCTCTTTCCTGATCCACCTTACTCCTCTCAGCTTGATCTTGCATACCACAGTCATATGATCTGACAGAGCTGTCTCGACAATGCCAGTATTAACTCCTTTAGGTTCCTCTACTATGCTGAATACAATCGTCTGACGTTAACTGGAATAGAATATCAAGAGTTGCCCAGGCTATGAGAAAGTTAATATTTTCTGAAACTTGGTTGTAAAATGTTATGTAACTTTATAAGTTTAGATGAAAGTGTTAACAAATTATATTAACACAAAGCTTTCAGTCCCGTAATCTTCCTTTATCCACTTATTAATATCTGCAGATGATTTTAACAGCTCTTGGGGGAAGACCTATTACAGTGGAGTTAGTGAAATTTCCAAGTCTTTTGTTCAAAACGTATTTCGTAATTGAAAAACCTTATATGGAGACAGCAACAATGAAATATACTCGCAGACTACGCCATGGGCTTGAAGGGGGTACAGCTGAAGAAAGTTACAGAATACGGCCTTAGATGTTTGTACAAGGGGAAGCCGTCGGTGACGTTAATCATCCAGGCTGTTTACTCATGTTGGTTGCGAAAAGTGGATGGACTGATTACAACACCTGATCCTGCCAGCGTGACATCACAGGTTACAGCAGCGTTTACAAATGGGCCACATTACACCAGGTTTGGATGTTAGGCTTAGGTTGGGTTAGGTATAGTTAGCTTTGCTGTTAGGGTTCAGTTGATTTTTTTTTTTTTGATAGGGTTAAGTTAGGTTAGGTAGGTTACGTTACGTTACGTTAGACTATGGTTATTTTTGGTTTGCCATCTGAAATGGATTAGGTTAGATTAGGTTAGGTTAGGTTACGTTGTTATGTTACGTTGTTATGCTAGGCTAGGCTAATCTAGGCTGTGTTATGCTGTTATGGCTACGAACCAGAGGTTAGCTTAGGTTAGGCTTGACTAGGCCGTTAGGACTTAATTAGATTAGGTTAAGTTAGGTTAGTATTGGTTATGCTAGACTAAGCTCCGCTGTTAGGTTTAGATTAGGTACACCAAGCTAGGCTAGGCAGTTAAATTAGGTTATGTTATGTTAGTTTAGGTTAGGTTAGGTTTAGTTAAGTTAGTCTAGTTTAAGTTAGGTTAGGGTGTTAGATTTGGCTGGGTAAGACTTTTATTTTAGATTTGCCTTTGTTTGGTATGGCTAGATTTGGGCTGTAAATGTTAAGCTAGACTGTTAGCTAAGATTACGTAAGGTTGTTAGGGAGGTGGTGGTCTAGAGGCTAGAAAATTTGTCTGCTGTTCGAAAGAGCGCGAGTCTGACCTTATGCTTAGGGAGTGAAATGTTTATTTCCGTTACAACAAATTTTACTGATTACTTAAAAAACCCATCGAGACACCAGCCTTAAATGAGACCGCCAGTGGGCGTCATCGATATGCAATCATAAGGATATTGCAACGCCACCACCCGTGACTTGTGTCCCACGAAATGGATATTAGTTGAAACTTTTGTATACATCTGATTCATGTTACCAAAAAAATCAAACACACCCGCTTCTGCTTTTCTCATCTGGTGTGAAAACGGAAAAGAAAGTTAGACTACAGTGCTGACTGTGATTATACGGACCCATTACCCCACAGGAACTAAAAAATTTCCCCACATGGGGTGATTTACACCAGATTGGAACCACCTTGTCTAGGGCTCCAGCCCTAGGGATTCTCTCGAATATTTTCATGGAAACAAGGAGTGTGCTCAGAGAAATGCTAAGAACCATTGGAATGTGGCAGTGCTAAGCGGTGAGGTTGCAATATTCTTAAAGCAACACTTTACGATACTAGAAGGTGAAGGACTCGACTCCCAAAATAAGATTTCTAAAACCGCATTTTTTAGACATGCAAGGGTTACTCGGGCATTTTTTTTTCTTCCCTGCACAGAAATTTTGTCATATTCATATGGATATTAGAATCTATTTTCCTTACTGATAAACATGCCAACAGAGTCGTTCCTAATATAGAAACCTCGTTAAGCTCCAGCTAAACCAATTCTCAGGCCGTCAGTTAAGAAAATATTTTCACTGTGGGATAAGGGGTCAGTAAAGAAATGGAAAATGGAACAATGGGCAGAAAAATAAATGGAATCCCGGCCTATACCAGAATACAGTACGAAATCCCTTGCCATTTTCATCTGCTGCAAGAGATAACTTAGATGCTTGCTTGTACTCGTATAGCAGCACTGGTTATTCAGCTTACGTATCTAAACACAATTAATATTAACGTATGTCCAGTTTGCTGGGGCTGATGCATACTAATTGCCCAGAAAAGTAATTAGTAAACCAGACATCGGATTTAAGATTTACTTACGTTGTAACAGTTGACCTTTATGCAAATAAATTATAAAGATCAAGTAGTATTTGAAATCAGTGGAAGAAAATAAAGGAAATTATTACTCGGTCAAGGATAAACAAATTTTTGCTGCTTGTTAAACAATGAAACAAAGACTTTTTTTTTTTTTTTTTTTAAGACATAAAAATACAATATTTACTTGTATTGAGGTGTCTGAGGAGTATGTGTGGAGTGTCGCGTATGGATCGAGTGAGAAATGATGAAGTGCGAAGGAGAACTGGAGTTGTGCGGGAGATGGCTGATCGAGTCGAGCAGAGAGTGTTGCGATGGTTTGGGCACATGGAGAGAATGGTTAATGACCGATTGATGAAAAAGATAACTAGGTCTGATGGGAGAGGTGTAAAGCTGAGAGGGAGACCACGAATAGGATGGATGGACAGTGTGAAGAGAACTCTGGATGCGAGAGGGATGTCTGTTGAGCAAGGAAGAGTGGCTGTGCGTGATAGAAATAAATGGAGATAAATTGTGAATGAATAAATGATGAGGCAGCCCGAAGTGGATATTCTCCCGCATTTGTCTGATCAGCTGATCAGGTCAGGTGCAGGTAAGGGGATGGGTCTATTATGATGTGGCAGGGGTAAACCAGCTCAGCTGTCGGGCCATGCTATGGATGTCACTGATTGCACTGTGCAGTTGTGGTGCGGTGAGGATCTGTCCATTCTCGCCTTTGGGGCTAAGATGCGAATGAATGTGTTTGAATGGATGAGTAAATTGGGAGTGTGTCATCCTGTCTCGGCTACCTCTCTTTCCTTGGGGGAAGCAGCCTAGGTATATAGACAGATAGATAGACTTTTATAGCTTATCCAGTCTGTATAACTAAAAGTCTCGTATATCAGAAACATCATCTATGAATGCATAGAACTATTGACCCCCCTTTTTCTTACGAACACCCTGTGACTGGACAGCATAAATTTATATGATCAATACACATATTTACATTCATACATGAATCAGGTTAAGATTCTAATGCCCTTGAATGACTGATGACACGACTAAGGCATATACTGCTTTACTACTTCATCATATTTTATTTTCTGATCAATATGAGGCTAACTAGCAACAAATCGGCCAGAATCTCAGTACTGCTGGATGGAAATAATATTTTTCACACATTTAGCTTTAACTCAACTACAAGTTGTTCCAGATTTACCACCAATATGCAGTTAATTTCAGTCGCATCCAAGTTTCGATTCCCGCCGAGAAGTTTCTCAGCTTTGTCCGGAGGCAATACTTTCCCAATTGATATTCTTACATGTATATATACCTGCAAAAAAACTATCGTTACACTTGTCCATGATAGATACGTGGCTTTGCAGACAACCCGCTTATAAGAGGTTGGTACTTATACATACATGGCCTGTGAGTATGAATGCGTCTATTCCTTCCCCGAAAATGCGAATCCAACCATGTTTCAGTTCATACATTAGACGAATCAGAGGTAATGTCGTTGGAGAGTGAGGCATAGCCAATGCTTACATCGACTAGAAAATGTTGATCATGGAGACATCCCAAGACGTTGGAGCATACAACAGTTACTAAGACGGGATGGAAATATATGAAGGATACTCATCTCATTTCTATTCTTTACTCACAGAAGAATGCATTGGGAGGTTTTGGATGGTAAAATATATTTTATATAATATTACCATTCACTCACTCGGTGTACAGCACCTTGTAGTTGACACAACACTAAGTGACAAGAAAGTGATTCCTGTAATCCTTGGAACCACCTATTTTGTTGAGGGATAACCATACAACCAGATGGTTGGCTTGTGGTCTAGGGAATTAAGGTGTCCCAACAAGCTGAAGGTATTTCAGTGGGAGAGATGGTTGCTTTTTAGTGCTCAGATAATGCCACTCTGGGGTGAGTGAGGCCTGTCGTCCTTGCCTTTAATTCAGGACTTAGCAACCTAGCCCCAGGCCTCTACGCACCTGATGGGGCAAAAAAAGATAGCTGTTAGACAAGCTAATATTAATAATATTAGTCTCGAGAGGCAGGATGGTATCATTTTTGGCAACGGGCCCTTATACCTGTGCCCTAGATTCAGGCTGTGTGTGTGTGTGTGTGTGTGTGTGTGTGTGTGTGTGTGTGTGTGTGTGTGTGTGTGTGTGTGTGTGAACTTCTGCTAGGCTTCTGATGGATTTAAATGAAACTTCTCATGTTAGTTTGACTACTTAAGTTACTGGGGAGGGTTTCCACTATATACAGTTTTGCAGCCATGATTTTCTGGGGGTCAGCCCCTTTACCAAATAAAAAAATTCTTAGAAATAGTGAAACGAGGGCACATATGGTTCTGATATCATATCACATGTACAATGGACTCTCATTCGTAATGCTATATTGAGAAGCGTGACTCCCCTTAACGATTCCTGGGTCTCAGCCCCTCCTTCCAAGAATATAAACGATCAGAAATAGGGGAAAGTGGGCATATAGATTTCAATGAAACAGTTCGGATCAGTTCGTCTGTTCCTTGATAATGTCTTCCACAAAATGAAGTTTTCCACGATAATTCATTGGGGATATGACCGAGTAAAAAAATCTCAAAAGTAGTGGAAGGAGGGTGATTATGTCTCTGATATCTTGGTACAAGTTGTACAATCGACTCTCAACTAAAATCCGATACTTGGGGATCGTGATCCCTCTCCCCGGTGATTCGTGTGGGGGTTTTGTCCCTTCACCGAAATAAAAACTATTAGAAATAAGAGGAAAATTTTAAAGAAACTTCCCAGGTTAATTCGCCAGGTTACTCTGAAGATTTCCAACCATATTAAAATTTCCAGACATGATTTTTAGGAGGTCAGCCCTCCTCACCTAATTTGACATTCTCAGAAACAGTGAATAGAGGGCAGGTATGGTTTTGATAATCTCAGCACATGTTGCAAAATGAACTTGCATCCATAATGCGATATCTGGGAGGTCCCCCACCTCAGTGATTCTTGCGGGAGTCAGCCCCTTTTGCAAAAATGAAAATATCAGAAACAGGGGACACTGAGCACATGGATTTCAACAAAATCGGCATACATAATTATCACAGGATTGGGTATGCGTTTGCATGATCCTCTGAATGCACAAGAAGAAACTGCTCATTTACTTTAGTAGTAGATGTAGTCGTGGTACACTAAGCGCGAGGACGTGTATCCCAGGCGTTTCGTTTTTCGTCTTAAAATCATAGTGAAAAGATCATTGATCTTAGAAATTTATACCCACCACCGGTACATCAAAAAGTGGACAACGATTTTTCTGTGACAGAAAATTTTAAGTATCATTGATAAAATCCCGGGAAAAAGTAAACAACTGTTAAAACTACGGCGTGAAAGGGAATGAGGATGTGGAGTTGTGTGGAAAAGACTGTTGTGAGCAAGATGCTGACCTGTGAGTTATCATCATGCAGTAGATCACCTGGCACCACATCTGCGCAGCCCCTACGTCTGCATTGTATGTAACCTCACCCTCACTTACGATATAAGTATTTCTCTGAAGTTTATATTTTAGTTCTTGACAATGTCAACATATACCAATGTGACCTGGAAGCCTGTCACATACCTCTTGCCCATGCCATTGTCCTAAGAGCATTATTATTATTATTATTATTATTTTTTTATGAGAGGAAGAAGGAACCAAAGGCTATGAGCCCGCAATAAGAGTTCACTCCAAGGGAAAAACAAAATACAAGAGAGCCAAATTCAAGATCCATTCATTTCGAGATGCCTGGACACACTGCGTTTGAAAGACTGGAGATCATAGGCAGCAGGAAATACAGACAGAGGGAGACAGTTCCAGAGCTGACCTGTTGCATAAATGAAGGACTGGTAGTAACGGTTAACTCTTGCATTAGAGAGTTGCACAGAAAAGGGATGAGAGTTTGCTGCTAGACGGGTGCTACGCGCCCGTCGTAGAGGTGGAGGATTGCATGCAGACAGTTCAGAGGAGCAGTGACCATTACAGTAGCGATAGAAAAGAGATAAAGATGCAACAGTACGGCGAAGCGACAGAGGTTGAAGGGAGTCAGTAAGAGGAGGAGAGTTAATGAGACGAAAAGCCTTTGACTCCACCCTATTGAGAAGAGCTGAATGTGGGGAGCCTCCCCACACATGAGAGTTTTACTCCACACAGGGGCGGATAAAACCCCTGTATAGAGTCAACAATTGTGCAGGGGTAAAGGAAGAATGGAGTCGGCATAGCACACCCAATCTCTTGGAAGCAGATTTTACAAGAGATGTAATATGATCTTTCCAAGATAAGTCCCGAGTAAATGAAACCCCAAGCATGTTCAAGGATGATGCAGGATTAAGCTGAATATTATTAAACGTTAGTGGGTATACCTGTGGAAGATTTTGACAGGTTGATAGGTGTAAGAACTGAGTCTTAGATGCATTAAAAACAACCAGATTATTTTTACCCCAGTCAGAGATACGAGCCAAGTCAGACATTAGGTGTGCCATAGCCTCATCCCTTGTTTGTTGAAGTAACTGCTGAGATGGGCGTTGTGGGAACCGAATGGAAAGGTGAAGGGTGGAGTCATCAGCATATGAGTGGATAGAGTTAGATGTACAGCTTAGAAGGTCATTGATGAATAAAAGGAAGAGAATTGGTGATAGGACAGAGCCCTGAGGAACACCACTGTTGATAGATCTAGAAGAACGATGGCTGTCTACAACAGTGGCTATAGAACGACCAGAAAGGAAGCTAGCGATGAAGGCACAGATAGAAGGACAGAAACCGTAAGAGGGTAGTTTGGAAATTAAAGTTTTATGCCAGACTCGATCGAAAGCCTTTGAGATGTCAAGTGCAATGGGAAAGCTTTTGCCAAAGTCCCGAAAGAAGGATGACCAGGAGTCTGAAAGGAAGGTGAGAAGATCGCCAGTGGAGCGTCCCTGACGGAACCCGTACTGACGATCAGAAAGAAGGTTGTGATAGGAAAGATGCCTTAAAATTTTTCTATTGTGAATTGACTCGAAAACTTTTGAAATACAGGACGTTAAAGCAATTGGACGATAGTTGGAGGGTTGGGAGTGGTCACCCTTCTTTGGGACTGGCTGAATGAGAGCAAACTTCCAGCAAGAAGGAAAGGTACACGTTGACAAAGGCGAAAGAGTTTGCCTAGGCAGGGTGTAAGCACAGAAGCACAGTTCTTGAGAACAACAGGAGGGACCCCATCAGGCCCATATGCCTTGTTAGTACTGAGGCCAGTGATGGCAGAAAATACATCAGCTGAAGAAATTTTAATGTCAGCCATGAGGAAGTCAGAGGCGGGAAGTGATGGAGGAACAGCACCGGAATCGTCTAAGGTAGAATTGGAGGAGAAAGTCTGTGCGATGAGATCTGCTTTATCAGTAGAAGAAATAGCTACAGAACTTCATATTTCCTAACACATCAGCTATTCACCATACACTGTATATCACAAGCATCATACACACATTGATCATTTGCATACTTTTGAAATACAGAATGTTAAAGCATTTAGGCGATAATTAGAGGGCTGGGAATGGTCACCCTTGTTTGGGACAAGCTGAATGACAGAAAACTTCTAGCAAGAAGGTGAAAGAGTTTACCTAGGCAGGGTGTAAGCATAGAAGCACAATTCTTGTGGACAACAGGAGAAACTCTATCAGGCCCATATGCCTTGTTAGTACCGAAACCAGTGATGGCAGAAAATACATCAAATGAAGAAATTTTATTATCAACCATGAGGAAGTCAGAAGGGGGAAGAGTTGGAGATACAGCACCGGAATCTTCTAAGGTGGAATTGGAGGAGAAATTCTGAGCGAAGATTTCTGCTTTATCACAAAGCAGAAATCTTCGCTCAGACTTTCTCCACATGGTAGAAGAAATAGCTCCAGAACCATCAGAGTGGAAAAGAGGAGGGAAGAATGATGAGATAAAGTTGTTAGAAAGGTTTTTGGCAAGGTGCCAGAAGGTGTGGTAAGAATTCGAGTTGGAGAGTTCAGAGGATTTAGTAATGTAAGGTCTGCAGATCAAATAGTTATTTTCGTTACATTACCATTAGTAATAACGAGTGTTTTTCATAAGTAGGTTCAAATAGTTTTTGGGTTTCTCTATAATACTAATTCAGTATATAACATTTTTACACGCTTAATATCAGTAAAACTTAACCTTGGTTGGAAGGTTATGCACCACGTATATTACCAATAAAGGGTTTCTGGAACTTATTCTTTTTTTCATTTTTTCTCTTCGGGTTTGTTGGACCCAGCGCTACTTATGGTGTTACTGACATGGAGTGCTACTGTTCTGGGTACTAACAGTTCACTCCAATACAACATTTAGTACCATTTCATCAACTAGCTTAAAATTACAGTATAAACAAGTGCAGCCTACATCTGAGGGAGGTGGTGGCTGAATCGGTAGAGAGACAGCCTGCAGTCCTGATGGTCCTGGGATCGAATCCCGGCTGGGGCAGGGAACAGTTTAAGGATATGAATTTCCTAAAAGCAGACTTTCCTGATCCACCAGATGACCCGCCGACATGTCATAAAAATACCCCCGCTAATACCAATACACTAGTCCTGTATGAGACATCCCTAGCATGTATTCAATATGGATGGTGGGTGTTAGCGCCGAAGTGGTGACATATGGAGATGTAGGAGGACTACTGGGCCTTAGGATAGGTCACTGCCCCCTAGAAATAGGCCCTGAAGCCTGCCCAGAGTCGGACACGTAAAAAAAAAAAAAAATCCTAATCAAACATACAGACTTGTTCACCTGTATGCATAGTTTCAGTTACTCCCGATTATATAAATATGAACACTCAATACATTTGTGATTTCTTATAATTAAACATTAACAACATACATCTTGTGATACCACCAGAAAAGCATGGGATTCGGACAAAAGGACAACATCCACGCACTCTTCGCTATGTCGTCCTTGGGTAGACACCTGTTATCCAGTGAGCCACACTGCCACACACCCGAGCTACTGCGTTACTTTTTTCTTTTTTAATATAGCTAAAGAAATGACCATCACCTGAAAGGGACATAGGCAAGTAAGAATCGATGATCAAGAAACTCAAAAGAGTGATATGAAAAATGTGCATCTACAGTAGTTCATATCAGTATTAAGTTATGATTCATGATTTTAACACAAGTAATAAAGAATACATTAGTTCACATGGATAGTTCAGGACAAATACTTTCATCTATACATCATATGTAAACTCATTATTATACTGCTACAATTTAAACATAACAAACTTATGTAAAAAATACGTAAAAAGGAACAGTTACGAAATTAATAGTCCTGAACAAAAGAAAAAGAATACACAATTATATAAATGTAATCTCGTCCTGCGATTCACAAAAATTAAAAGTGTACTGAAGTGCAGTAAAAGTTCTTTAATCCGGAATGCAGTAGCTTACGAACCTTCTGGATTATCAGATTTTTCTGGACTATCAGACAGATACCTGAAAATGTTCAAAACACCCCACCCCCCGAAAATAATAATAAGATTATAATAATTAAAAATTGATAGTTTACATACCTTTGTAACGCAATGCAGATGTAGGCTGTTTGAGGTCATATGAGTGCTAGTAGTGTTGGGGTGGTACAGTAGTACCATCGATTATTTTCATTTTTTTCTCGATTTCTCGAGTTTTTTTTACCCCCAAAAGCTAAAATTGACCCTCGGCTGAAAATTTCAGCCATAACCCTATATACAAAAAAGAAATAAAACTGAAGTAAAAAAAAAATACCATATATATATATATATATATATATATATATATATATATATATATATATATATATATATATATACAGTAAAGAAGTAAACCATAAGTAAGTTCACAAAATAAATGACAACTCACTGAGCAGTCTGGTCTCTTTCAGGAAAGTCATCAGTTTATTAGTTAAACCAAAGTCCCCATCACCCAAGACAGAATCAAGTGTGAAAGGGAGCCCATTTGTCCTACCAGGCCACTCAAACTTACTCTGAATCCCAGCCAGTGTCTTTTGACTCCCCAAATCTCCAGCCATTATAGGTGTGTGTGTCAACTCCATGACAGCTCCCCTTAACTCTCGTGGAACCACGAGCTGCTTACTAATGCAACCATCAACTTCAAGTCTACGGTACAATACCCATTATTCTCTACAAAGTAGTGCTTGTCTCTATCTGACTTCTGAAATACTCTGTTCAAGTCTACATGTTTTCTTTTATTATCCAAGGTACTGTCACGATGTTGCTGAATCTTATAATCAGGATTGGTTAAACTCTTCATAACATCCTTAACCTTCAGCTTAGGTGGTTTCCTGGCCCCTTCTCACTGTCTCTGTTGTCGTGTTACAGCTGCACCAACTCTTGATTCTTCACCATCAGTCACACCATCATTCTATCCTATAAGAAGATTGTACACTGGTTTCTTTATGCACGCTGCCAAAGCCTTTCCAGAAAAGTATGGAGTGTCTACCATAATTTCTGAATCAGGATAATTTATCACCATGCCATTTGCAATTTGTAACTTAGTTTCAGCACTATAGTCTCAATGCACAACTCTGAAGTTGTTATTATCGTGCTCTGGCAACCTACCCCTCAGCAGCGCGTCTGATTTCGTATATAATATGAGATACATGTGATTCGTGTATAATATGTTCGTGTATAATAATATTCGTGTATAATATATTCGTATAAAGTGATATGATTCGTGTATAAGAAATCGGATGCACTTTTGACTGGTAGGTTGCCAGGGTACGATAGTGACAACCTCAGATTTCTTTTTTTTTTTTTTCGCCTATCGACCTCTGGGGCCAAAGCCCCTGGTCATTAAAGCCAGGGTACGATAGTGACAACCTCAGATTTCTTTTTTTTTTTTGGCCTATCGACCTTTGGGGCCAAAGCCCCTGGTCATTAAAGCCATATATATATATATATATATATATATATATATATATATATATATATATATATATATATATTGTTACGGAACAGAGAGAGATAATGAACACTTCAAGTAAGAATACTAAAATCACTACTGTCCCCCAACGTTCCAGGTTCAAAACAAAAGACTTAGGTAAAATTACAAGTTAAAGTTTAATGCTCAAACTAACAACTAAACATTCAGGACTCATAAGGATAATGTAATGGCAAAACAGGTTAAATATATGGTTAACTGCAATAGCCTCTATTAACACGAATTTAGCAAGAACAAATTTATCTAAGTCAACCCTGATAAATGAGAGAACCGAATAATACTCAGTTAAAGCAAAATATAATATTATTACAGATACAAAATATTATTAATATTGGCTGACATTAAAAACTCTACGTGAACCACAAAAACCTCACCAGGCCTACGAATTAACGCCTTATGCTATAGAGTACAAGAAAAAATGCAATAACAGTTACACTCAAATTATACAGCAGCTAGATGGTTGGAGACTTCCTGAGCACTCACAAAGATAATACACTATACAGGGGAGGACAGAGATGTGAACCAAATGAGGAGTAGATCTAAGTGGCAATTAATGCAGAGACTGATCTCATTATATAGGGGCCGGTAGAGCTTGATACAACATGTAAGAAGGACGCGCAAATGAAGCCATAGGGAACAAAGAGTTGACACTCCTGCTCTGAACAACAGAAAGAACGACTTACTCTACTATAAGGGGGAGAAGGGGGGAGTGAGGTAGAACACGCAAGCCTGGTCACTATGGAAGCCACGAGGCGAATCGTGATCAAACATGCAGCATACTCTACGTAAGAATTATACAAAGGATGATGAAATCATAGGCTATGTAACACCTCCCCACAAACAAAAAGACATTTACAAAGGAAATTTCTTATTACTCTAAAACAATCCGTCTAAAGTCTAGATAAGCATCTGCAATAACATTTTCCTTCCCCTTGACATGTTGTATGTCTAATGAATACTCCTAAAGAAGGAGACTCCATCTTGCCAATCTCTGATTTTTATCTTTAAACTTACTAAGGAATTTCAGTGGGTTATGATTGGTATAAATGACTATGGGGTCAAAACCAGAACACAAATAAAATGAAAAATGCTGTAAACCCAAAATCAAGGCCAAAAGCTCTTTCTCAATAGTTGAGTAGTTCTTTTGAGGTGGAGTGAACTTCTTACTGTAATAAGATACAGGGTGTTCAATACCCTGATCATCCTCTTGCAGCAAAACAGCCCCAGCTCCTGTATCACTTGCGTCAACAGCCGTCTTAAAAGGCTTAGCAAAATTTGGAGTAGCAAGCACTGGCTGACTTAATAGGATAGCTTTAAGTTTACTGAAAGAGGATTCACAGTTATTAGTCCAGACAAATTTAACTCCCTTTTTCAGTAGGTCTGTAAGTGGTGATACAAGAATTGAAAAGTTAAGAACAAATCTCCTGTAATAACCTACCATTCCCAAAAATCTTTGTAGCTCTTTCCTACTTCTAGGTCTGGGAAGATCACTTATAACCTGAACCTTAGCTCCTGGTGGAGCAACGTGTTCATCACCAATTACGTACCCAAGGTACTGAACTTTAGCTTGACCAAACTCACACTTTGATAAATTAGCTACAAGATTAGCCTGAACCAAACGCTCAAGAAATTTACTGACATGGCATAGGTGATCTTTCCAGTTGTCACTGAAGATTAATACATCATCAATATAAACAACACACCCTGCCAAACCCTCTGTTACAACATTCATGAGCTTCTGAAAAGTGGCTGGTGCACTCTTCATACCTTATGGCATTACAGAACATGCAAAAGTCTTTCCTAGTGTTACAAAACATGAGATCTCCCTAGCATGTTCAGTCATAGGTACTTGCCAGTATCCCTTTAACAAATCAAACTTACTTATGTACCTAGCCTTTCCAATCTTGTCTATGCAATCTTCCACGCGAGGGAGAGGGTAAGTGTCTGTTTTGGTTATCTGATTAACACGTCTGTAGTCGATGCAAAGCCGCTGTGACCCACCTGGCTTAGGGACTAGAGTGACAGGAGAACTCCACTCGCTCTGACAGGGCTCAATCATCTTGTGGTTCAACAGGTAGCGAAGCTCCTTCTGGATGAGAGGAACTTCCACTGGGTTCACACGGTAAGGAGGCAGTTTAATTGGCTTTGCATCTCCAACATCGACATCATGCATCAACACAGTGGTTCTTCCTGGAGTGGCACGGAACACTTGCGGGTACTCCTGCAGTAATACCGAAAACTCCTGCCTTTCCTCGGGAGCTAGATGAGAAACCTTAGTCTGGAGATCATTCATGATATCAGGATTCTTCCCCAAACTATCACTCAGGCTCATACTGCATGGGAGAACTTCACTTGCAGACTCGGGTGGAACAGCTACAGTGCAGACAGGGTTATTTTCGTCCCACCTGTGATATAACTTTAGCATGTTGATGTGACAAAGTTGCTTGTTCTTTCTACAATCTGGTGTGGCGATGACATAGTTGACATCACTGAGTTTTTTCTCCACGAAATAAGGACCACTAAACTTGGCTTGAAGAGGTTGCTCATGCACCGGTAGCAGAATCAAAACCTGATCTCTTGGCTGAAAGTGGCGTAACCTGGACTTCTTATCATACCAAGTCTTCATCTTCTCCTGAGCAGCTCCTAAATTCTCTCTCGCCAGCTGTAAAGCAGTGGACAGCCGTTCTTTGAACTTCATCACATACTCCAGCAGGTTGACGTCATTTTCCTCTGACAGCCAGCATTCCTTGAGTAGCTTAAGGGGTCCTCTTACTTCATGGCCAAACAGTAGTTCAAAGGGTGAGAAGCCCAGTGATTCATTTAGAGATTCTCTTGCGGCAAATACAATGAATGGAAGACCTTTATCCCAGTCTTTCTGATGTTCCAAACAGTATTTCCTGAGCATCGATTTGAGTGTTTGATGATATCTCTCCAACGCTCCTTGGGTCTGGGGATGGTAAGCTGAAGACGTGATCTGAGTGATGCCCAACTCTTTCAGAGACTGCTTGAAAACATTTGACATGAAATTACTTCCCACGTCTGACTGTACCTCCTTGGGCAGACCAAACTTGGTGAAGAACCCCAGCATTTCCTTAACCACGTTCTTTGCTGAGATATTTCTAAGTGGAATGGCTTCAGGATAACGAGTAGCCATATCAATCAGGGTCACACATAAGAAAATCCTGAAGAAGTCTTAGGAAGAGGGCCCACAGTATCCACCAACACATGGGTGAAAGGCGCTTCAAAAGGAGGAATGGGAACTAGAGGTGCAACCTTTTCGGTCTGATTACACTTCCCCACAACTTGACAGGTATGACAAGACTTACAATACCAGGAAACATCTCTGAAGATACCTGGCCAGTAGAAGTGATTCAAAATGCGTGCCACAGTCTTCCTCACTCCAAGGTGTCCTGCCAAACTGGAATCATGAGCCACTCTAATGATATCCTGCCTACAAACACGAGGGATGACAACTTGATGTACAACCTCCCATTCACAGTTAGCTGATGCTGTTGGGGGTCTCCACTTCCTCATAAGTACTCCTGATTTTATATAATAACAAGTAGAAGGACCAGCTGACTCTTCCTCACTGCAATTAGAGTTAGCTAGACCTTTCAACTCAGGGTCAGCAACCTGCAACTCAACCAACTCTTGACGAGACAAATTATCAACACTACGGGGTACTGCCTCATCTGGTGAGTGGTCCAAATTAGCAAGAAAAGTGTCAGCTAGGATAACATCATCATCATCATTACCCTCTAAGTCACCAGTAACCTTAGACTTAGCTCTAGTGACAGCACATGCAGAGAACACATCAGGGACATCACAATCCTTGGTCGCAGTCACTGCTTCACTAGACAACTGAGGAGCTGGACACACTTGACTTCCACAAATATCATTTCCAAGTAAGAAAGTTACACCTGACATTGGGAGTGTCTCAACCAACCCAACCATAACGGAACCATTAACAAAACCGGACTCTAAATTCACTTTGCACAGAGGGACGGAGAAGTAATTATTCCCTACACCTTGTAAGATTACAGTTTCATCAGAGGAATTAACATTATAGCCTAGAACACTGGTCAGCATAAGGGATTGGCAAGCACCTGTATCACGATATATTTTAACTGATTTCCTGTCATTACTGTCCAGAGGACTGACAAAACCATCAGACAGGAAATTAGCACATGAACTCTTGAGAGTGTCACCCACGTTACTGCTCAAAAGAGGAGCTTCATCATGAGAATTTAATTTACACCTCAAAGCAGGTTCAGTTAACTCGGTTAAAGAATTCTGGGAACTCTCAAGGGTGGACACTAGACCAATTGACTGAATATTTAAAGACTCCTTTTTGTTCATATCACGCTGTCTCCTGAAACATTTCTCCATAGTATGACCAAGCTTACTACAATAAGTACATTTACTTTTCTGAAATCTAGAGGTGGAACTGGTATTTACTTCCTGAGAAACATCATCTTTATTCTCTTTCCTGTTACCTGTACTCTGAGTAGAGGCAATGTACTTACTCTCAGCTTTTCTTTTTTCTTTAGAATATCTCTTGTGAGTGAGAACATATTCATCAGCTAAATCTGCAGCATCAGACAAATTATCTATTCTTTTCTTATCAAGGTATAGGCTTACATCTTTATTAATACACCTTTTGAAGTCCTCCAGCAAAATCATCTGCTTAAATTTATCAAAATCAGAATTTACATTCTTAGAATTTAACCACTGCTCTAACAGGTCTTTGATTTTTGCATACTCAACATGGGATTGCTTATCTTGCTTATAAGTTTTCCTAAATTTTACTCTATAGGCTTCAGGAACAAGCTCATAGGCCTTAAGAATCAAGCTCTTAACTACATCATAATTATCAGATTGATCCTGAGGCAAAGATGCATAAGTTACTGGAGCTTTACCGGTGAGAACACTCTATAGGAGTACTGGCCAATACTTTTTGGGCCAATTAAAACCTGTAGCTATCCTCTCAAACAACTGAAAATACTTTGTTAAATCAGATTCATTAAAAGAAGGGACAAGTTTAACATTTTTAGCCACATCAAAATCATCAGAGCTAGATGATCCAGTTCCACTTTGTTTCATGTGATACTCATGGTGTGCCTGAATCCTAGTAATTTCAATTTGTGCCTGTGCCTCCTGAATACGAGCCTGAGACTCAGCCTCCTTAGCACAAGCCTCCTGCAGGGCTATCTAGTTTTCTACATCACACACTGTTTGCACATTTGACAAAAAATCTTTGGCTTCATCAAGAGTAGTAATAGTAGACATCATGAATAAATCACAGACACAAAATATCAAGCAATATCCTTATTATAATATCCTGGATATCCTGATAAGAGGTCGCCAAATTTATGTTACGGAACAGAGATAATGAACACTTCAAGTGAGAATACTAAAATCACTACTGTCCCTCAACGTTCCAGGTTCAAAACAAAAGAGTTAGGTAAAATTGCAAGTTAAAGTTTAATGCTCAAACTAATAACTAAACATTCAGGACTCATAAGGATAATGTAATGGCAAAACAGGTTAAATATATGGTTAACTGCAATAGCCTCTATTAACACGAATTTAGCAAGAACAAATTTATCTAAGTCAGCCCTGATAAATGAGGGAACCGAATAATGCTCAGTTAAAGTAAGATATAATGTTATTACAGATGCAAAATATTATTAATATTGGCTGACATTAAAAACTCTACGTGAATCACAAAAACCTTACCAGGCCTACGAATTAACGCCTTATGCTATAGAGTACAAGAAAAAATGCAATGACGCTTATACTCAAATTATACAGCAGCTAGATGATTGGAGACTTCCTGAGCACTCATAAAGATAATACACCATACAGGGGAGGACAGAGATGTGAACCAAATGAGGAGTAGATCTAAGTGGCAATTAATGCAGAGACTGAGCTCATTATATAGGGGCCGCCAGAGCTTGATACAACTTGTAAGAAGGACGTGCAAATGAAGCCATAGGGGACAAAGAGTTGACAATCCTGCTCTGAACAACAGTAAGAACGACTTACTGTACTATAAGGGGGAGAAGGGGGGAGTGAGGTAGAACACGCAAGCCTGGTCACTATGGAAGCCACGAGGCGAATCGTGATCAAACATGCAGCATACTGTACGTTAGAATTATACAAAGGATGATGAAATCATAGGCTATGTAACAATATATATATATATATATATATATATATATATATATATATATATATATATATATATATCGGCTTGTAGTTGAATTCCTCAACTAGTCACTAATATATCAGCTTATTGGAACCCCACACCTGATCACCAATTATATATCAGCTTAGATGTGACTACTGTTCTAAGCAAGGTTAATAACGCTCCGCCTGGTCGAAGTCACTTCCGGCTGACACACTCCACCAAATGTCTTTCTCACACACTGGAGATGGTGGAAATCGGCGTAGATCCTGTTGAAGGAATTGTAGAGGTAGGCAGCGTGTGCAGGTGAATTCAAAACTGAGCAGATTTATCTCTTTATTGGCCATAGAAAGATACAACTGCGATACAGAGAGAGAGCTCAGAGTTAATATGTCCCTCTTGTTTGAATGATAAGTGCGTTCTGCTCTAGCTGGCTGGCGTCCCCGGTGGGAGTGGCGCTGAGGTCAGCATAAATACAGATGTGCCAAACCCCACAGACAACTGGGATTTATACATGAACAGAAGCATCATAACTTTACCATGCACATAATACACCTCAGTAAAATAGTATTGATTACATTAAAGTATACCAACAAGGTAAATATTTTCCTCAAGACTTTAAACATATATACAATTCATATTTTTCTATCGCCTTCCCTTTACCCTCGTGTTTATGATAGAAAATCCTGGGCTCTGCAAAATCTAGTGCTCATTTCGTTCCCACACCACACTACACTAAAGTGGTATTTGGCTTCTTATCTCAACTCTACAACACATATTCTCTAAATATGAATAATATAATGTGTACAGTAACGAGAGACATGCTCCAATGTGGAAAGATGTCAGACACTAGAACATTGCTCGGCCACACCTTTTCGACATCTCCGTCAACATTATTGTCCTAACTACCGTGTAGCCTAACCAATGTGTAGGGTAGCTAACTATGCAGGCAAGTCCACTTGTGATCCGCGAGTACGTACCCGTGGTTTTAATGGGTTTCTCATTCGGCCTCGTAGATAGTAGTCCCAAACACAAACGCAGGACAAGACCACAAGATGCAGAAGACCAATGCAAGGACCAAAATAGGAAGGAGAAAGGTATGAAGGGAGATAGGACAGTACATATGGTTCTAAATCAGTCTTGTTCAGGTGGAAGAGGAACTGTATCTCTTTGAGCACATGAGACAGCCTAGTCACATTCAAGGCAGAAACACTGAATGAAGGTAAAAAGGGTCGTAACTGGGACGAGATTCACTGACAAGGCTAGATGGTGCTTGTTAGGTAGAACTGCTATCTCTTTACTGTACAACACACAATAATCGGGTGCAACATAGTAACCCTTTACCGTAAGGAACTGGTTTTGTGAGGCACATGTGAGTGTTACATCCTCTGTCTCAGGAAAGAAGTATTGTTTCGCATGTACATGAGCATGGAAAACTGACTTCTGTTGAATGGGTTGGAAAGTGCAATGTTGCAGTGCAGAGGAAGTGTTTGTATCCAACAAGGCCATCTTACACTTCTTTACCCCTGATGGAATGAGGACAAAATGGAAAGCAGGACATACATGGAGATCAAGAAATGAGGCCTTACACTTCTCAAATTCATCCACAGTCATTTCAGCTATATACCCTTTGTCATCCAACACAACTAGCACCTCTGGTCCCTCATTCAGAATGACAAGTGTATTGTTAGTAGTAGCAAAACAGAAAGTAATGAACCGCCATCTCCTTTCACTGATCCACCTAGTGAACAAGCCTACATCTTTTCTATCCTTAATTACCTAGAGCAGTTTGTACAGTACCCTACCCGTATCCCAGACCGCCTTGGAGAGAGCTCCAACATACTTGACCTCTTCCTCACAACTACTCCTTCTGCTTACACTGTTAATCTTTTCTCTCTGTTGGGCTCCTCCGATTACAACCTTATCACCTTAACCCGCGGCGTCCCGGGGACGTACTTCCACGTCCTCACGTTTTGTCACAGCTAATCCCGGGGACGTACTTCAACGTCCTGCAATTGCAAGGTTCATAATTTCCACAATTTTCAAAATTTGCGCGAGATTTTCGTTTCGCCCAAGTACCCAAGCCTCCCCTACCTGCCGCCAGGCGGGCAGCATCCTAGACCCCGCGTGACCCGTGCTCGCCCTTGTCTCGGTCACTCATCTGCTAGCAGTGACCCAGGTCAGACATGGCGCGGAAAGGTCTCTCAGACGAGGAAATCGCATCCGTCCTGGAAGCCTTCACTGGAGACAGTGATTCTCCACTCGATGATGATGTGGTGGATCGCGATTACGTCCAGCCAGAGGAAGAAATAAGTAGCAGTGATGAGGAGGTCCCTTCGCCCCCAAAAACGCGGTATGTGACATACCGTAAGGCAAGGGAAGGCCAGCCTGCTCCCCAACCACGTGCACAGCTATCTCTCCATCCCGAATCTGATGAGGACGAGGATGAGGACGATGAGGATGACGGAGGCCTAGGACGTGATATCACCGCGTGGTTGGGAAAAGAGAAAATATCACCACGAGGATCAGAAGGTGGGGCGAGACGACACATAAGGTATGGTGAAAGTACTTTGTCTGGGGAAGTGGCAAGTGGTGTGGTGGGATTGCTGGAAGAAAGGGAAAGTGTTGTGGCGGCAGCGCGGGGTGAAAGTGAGAGTGGTGTGGGGGTAGTGCGGGGTGAAGGGGCAAGTGGTGTGAGGGAGGCAGCACGAGTACGTGGTGCTCGTAGGCCTAGGGGAGAGGAGGTTGAGTCACTCCCCAGCACTTCTTTCGCCCCTGAATATTCCCAAACTTCCTCCCCACAGCCCCAGGATGTGGGGAAAGGAAAGAAAGGGAAGGGAAAGGGTAAAGGAAAATGGAGAGGGAAGAGAAGTGCGAGTGATGAGAGGCGCCGCTCTCCACCTCCCCAACCTCCCCCACCACCCTCACCTCCCCACCCTTCAGCCTTGTTTCAAGGAGTATCATAATTTCTTACACTACTGAAACTGTGTGGGAAGGCGAAATGACGCTCATGATAATGGTAAGGCCAGTCAGTAGGTGCTAAGTCAAATATAAAGTTGAAACGGGTGTTATTTTTTCAGAAAAGTAATGTATAAGATGAGAATTAGTGTAAGTGGAAAGAATTGTTATCAAAACTACACCCACTGTGTAAATCTGGTTAGTAAATATGTGATAGCAAGGAAATAAAGTGGAAACGGGTGTAATGTTAGCATGAATAAAACGTATAAGTTGAACATTAGTGTAAGTTGTCATAATTGATGTCACGAGTACACCCACATTCTGGTCAGTATGTGATAGGAATTATATACAGTGGAAGATGTTGTAATGTTAGTAGTAAGGTATTTTATAAATTGAATACTAGTGTAAGATGAAACAAATGATATCGCGATAACACTCCCTGTGTAAGTACGCGCAAATATGATGCTCAGTTCCATCGTAAGTTCAGAAATGATGTGATATCAATTATACCAAGTGTAAACATGTGCAATGTTAGTGGAGAATTATTATATAAGTACAAAAATAGGTTGTAAGTTGAAATAGTTGTCATAGCGACTTCACCATGTGTGTTATTATGCACTATTATTACGCTATATATTTACGTAAGGCCTGAAATAATCTCAAAACAGTTCTATAAAGTTGAAAAGTGTATAATAATATTAGAAAAGTATTATGTAAGTAGAAAAAGCACAATACGAGTTGAAACAACAGTCACAGCGAGTTCACTCACTACGTAAATAAGCGCTAACATTACGTTAAATGTTATCAAAAGGCCTGTGAATACGTAAAAACAGTTCAATAAAATGTAAAACGGTATAATGTTATTGTAGAAGTATTATGTAAGTTAAAAAAATTATATGTATCATGATTTTAGAATGTTAGCGATTCATCGTGACCAAGTTGGCCGATTTTGCTCGTTTCGCACGATGGTACAATGCTTATTTCTGCTCTATTTTTGTATAAAATCCAATATACTCTTTTATCACATGTTTTTATGTTTGTAAAAATTCATTTCTACTTACTTTCATTGGTTTCCCAGACTTATAATACCATAGAAAACGTTTGAGGCTCAGACCGCCTAGGGAGAACACGGGGCCAGGTGGGACCAAGGCATACCTGGTTAAGCTAATTAGGGACCCCAGGGACCAATTTCTTTGCCACCGACCATTGTTTCTGACCAAAAGCGAAAGTTTAAGCCAAAAAAAAAAAAGGTCGAAAAATGGTCGGGATTGGGGGGTACCAGTGGTCGAAAAGTGGTCGGGATGGGGCGGGTTAACCTGTCTTATCACTCCAGTACGGCCTGTGGACCCTCCAGGGAAACGTCGTCTGTGGCATTTAGGAGCCTCGGATTGGGAGGCCCTCAGGCAGTACTTCTTTGATTTTCCCTGGAATGATTATTGCTTCCATGGCCAGGAGCCATCCGAGTGTGCCGTGCGCATTACGGAGGTTATTCTCTTGGGCATGGAAGCATACATTCCTTTCGCTTATCCTTTGACTAACGCAAGAAAGCCTTGGTTTAATCATGCTTGTTCTAATGCTGTCCACAACGAGGAGAGGGCCTACAAAAGGTACCGGAGCCAACTCACCCCTGAATCACATCATCTTTACGTTTCTGCCCGGAATTGTGCTAAGTCTGTTCTTCGCTTTGTTAAAAATAATTTCATCAGTACTAAATGCTCTCAACTCTCCAACTCGAATTCTTCCCACTCCTTCCAGCACCTTGCCAAAAACCTTTCTAACAACTTTAACTCATCATCCTTCCCTCCTCTTTTCTACTCTGATGATTCTGTAGCTATTTCTTCTACTGATAAAGCAGATCTCTTCCCACAGATTTTCTCCTCCAATTTCACCTTAGACGATTCCGGTGCTGTTCCTCCATCACTTCCAGCCTCTGACTTCCTCATGGGTGACATTAAAATGTCTTCAGCTGATGTATTTTCTGCCATCACTGGCCTCAATATTAACAAGGCATATGGGCCTGATGGGGTCCCTCCTGTTATTCTCAAGAACTGTGCTTCTGTGCTTACACCCTGCCTAGGCAAACTCTTTTGCCTTTGTCTGTCAACTAGTACCTTTCTTTCTTGCTGGAAGTTTGCTCTCATTCAGCCAGTCCCAAAGAAGGGTGACCACTCCCAACCCTCCAACTATCATCCAATTGCTTTAACATCCTGTATTTCAAAAGTTTTCGAGTGAATTCTCAATAGAAAAATTTTAAGGCATCTTTCCTATCACAACCTTCTCTCTGATCGTCAGTACAGGTTCCGTCAAGGACGCTCCACTGGCGATCTTCTCACCTACCTTTCAGACTCCTAGTCATCCTCCTTTTGTGACTTTGGCGAAAGCTTTGTCATTGCACTTGACATCTCAAAGGCTATCGATCGATCTGGCATAAATCTTTAATTTCCAAACTGCCCTCTTACGGTTCTATCCTTCTATCTGTGCCTTCATCTCTAGCTTCCTTTCTGGTCGTTCTATAGCCGCTGTTGTAGACAGCCATCGTTCTTCTCCTAGATCTATCAACAGCGGTGTTCCTCAGGGCTCTGTCCTATCACCACCTCTCTTCCTTTTATTCATCAATGACCTTCTAAGCTGTACATCTAACCCTATCCACTCATACGCTGATGACTCAACCCTTCACCTTTCCATTCGGTTCCCGCAACGCCCATCTCAGCAGTTACTTCAGCAAACAAGGGATGAGGCTATGGCACACCTAGTGTTTGACTTGGCCCGTATCTCTGGGGTAAAAATAATCTGGTTGTTTTTAATGGATCTAAGACTCAGTTCTTACACCTATCAACTCGACAAAATCTTCCACAGGTACAACCACTAATGTTTAATAATATTCAGCTTAATCCTGCATCATCCTTGAACATGCTTGGGGTTTCATTTACTCGGGACTTATCTTGGAAAGATCATATTACATCTCTTGTAAAATCTATTTCCAAGAGATTGGGTGTGCTAAGCTGACTCCATTCTTTCTTTATCCCTGCACAATTGTTGACTCTATACAGGGGTTTTATCTGCCCCTGTGTGGAGTAAAACTCTCATGTGTGGGGAGGCTCCTCACATACAGCTCTTCTCAATAGGGTGGAGTCAAAGGCTTTTCGTCTCATTAACTCTCCTCCTCTTACTGACTCCCTTCAACCTGTCACTTCGCCGCACTGTTGCATCTTTATCTCTTTTCTATCGCTACTTTAATGGTCACTGCTCCTCTGAACTGTCTGCATGCATTCCTCCACCTCTACGACGGGTGCATAGCACCCGACTAGCAGCAAAAACTCTCATCACTTTTCTGTCCAACTCTCTAATGCAAAAGTTAACCGTTACTCCCAGTCCTTCATTTATGCAACAGGTCAACTCTGGAACTGTCTCCCTCCATCTGTATTTCCTGCTGCCTATGATCTCCAGTCTTTCAAACGCAGTGTGTACAGGCATCTCGAAATGATCGGATCTTGAATTTGGCTCTCTATTGTATTTTGTTTTTCTCTTGGATGGAACTGTTATTGTGGGCTCATGGCCTTTGGTTCCTTCTTCCTCGCATAAAAAAAAAATGTTACAGCATTCCTCGTAGGTATCAATATCAGGATGCCATCATGGGTCAACTGGGCCTCTAACAATGGGTAATAATATTCCAGTTGACTCATACCAAAAAGTGAAGTAAATCCATGCTTCACCATAGCTGCGTAAAGAGCATTGATTAAAATGTGAGTAGGAAGCAATAAAGCATTAACCCTATTCAAACATGCATCGATCAAGCCGTCCACCATATTGGATGCATGAGACTCCAAAGCAGTGGTTGACTCATCAAGAGCATGTAAGTACTCAGTGATTAACACTAAGTTAACCAGGGTTGGTAGGTTGGTTTGGATGTTGTCCACAACTCCTACGAGATGGTTGGTAGTCTTAATTATCTCATTGGCTTTGTTAGTGAACTCACCTAACTGTTCATACATGTGTATGATTAGCCTGTTATTTGCCTTAGCCGCCAATGCCAAATCATGCATCTATCTACCCAATTGAACTACGTCCTTGTCTAGCACTGTACCAAAGAGCTTTTGAGACAGGATACCTAGGAGATCCACAAGTCCTCTCTTAGTGCGTGCATGGACATGCTTGGAAAGATCAGAATTTGCATTAGGTAAAGCGACATGCAATTTAGTGAGCCTGTCTATATGTCCAGTGTGAAGCTCAGTTATATCATGCAAGGTTTGTACCAAAGCTTCACTGTCATAAGGTCGACTTAAAAAGTACTTTCTTTCATAAGGCTTAACTTAGCAAGTAACACAGCTAGGTGTTTACCCAGATACAACCAGGATCTATCTGACTAAAATGCTAAAAGACTTCTTCCCGCTCCAAACTGCCCCGAACAAATCGAACAAAGAACTCAGAAACAGTCATAACGAATCCAACCCTTTTGAAAATGAAGCATTCACAGTAAACCCCAGTTTTATACCACATCCACCCCATCCAATAAAGTTCCAAGCAAATATTTAGTACAACTCAGTTCAATAATTAGATCTACTTACACAATTATACACACAAAAATTAGGCTACAAATCTAATTAGTAGTAAGTAAGCCTAACTACAGGTTTTTAAATTCTGGTAGAACGACGAACAGGTTCTGGCATGCTAGAAGTAGGCTGCTCGTCGGGAACCAGGGAAGCCTGTTGGGGAGAGAGAGAATCCTTCACTTGTGATGTCTGGAGATCTGGCACAGAGTCAGACGAACCCTGGGCAGTAGGTTGGTTCCTTGAAGGCTGATCAGGCAGAGGGGGTAAAGACTCTTCAGAGGGCACCAGAGCCTTAGGGGAAGGTGCCAGGTCCCTTGTGGAGACCATAGTTTCCCTCCCGTCAGGATAACGGACCCGGGCATAGTGAGGAGTGGCATTCACAAGGTCGACACGCTCCACCAGAGGATCAGACTTAGACTGACGGACAAACTTGTGGAGGAGAACAGGCCCAGGGGAGGAAAGCCAGGTTGGTAGAGAGTAACCATTACAGGATTTTCTGGGGTAAGTAAACAGTCTTTCATGAGGGGTTTGATTAGTGGCAGTGCAAAGAAGAGATCTGATAGAATGAAGAACACTGTCTAGTACTAGTTCCCAGTAAGTCTCAGGAAGATTCCGGGATCTAAGAGCCAAACGCACAGCTCTTCACATAGTCCCATTCTCCCTCTCGCACTGACCATTACCCTGAGGATGATAAGGGGTGGAATGATTGATTGATTGTAGTAGAAACTGGCGGCGCAACTGCTAAGGTCATATGCCGCCGGACAACAAGCTAAAACACATGGCAAATAAATTGTGCATAGTTAATAACTTTTTCTAGAAATAATACACTGAAAATAATAAAAGAATAGTTAAAAGAGAAAACAATTTCTTATAAAAGTGGAAGGAGGCCCGCCTCCTGAAGAAAACCAAAAATATCAGTAAAAACTCTATGGGCTCCACCAAGCATCGAGGAGAGACAGTAGGCACCATCTACCCCTGTATGCCTATGGAGGAATCTCCGACGCAGGTCCCCCAAACTTGGACACTCGACCAGCAAGTGACGAACAGTAAGGGGAACAAAGCAATCATCACAGTACGGTTGAGTCTCGCCACTCATCAGGAACCCACGTGTAAGCCGAGAGTGCCCAGTGCGAAGCCTAGCAAGAGCTACCTCCAATCGCTGAGGCATGGAAGGGAGAACCCTAGGCACAACCACTCTCTGGAAGACCTCTTTCAGCTTATTATGAGCAACACCATCCCAGTGTCTCTGCCAACACACATGCATTCTGTCCCGCAAGTAAGGTGTTAGATCAGATTCAGGAAGCGGATATTCTGTTGGGGGCTGTTGAGTAGCCGCAGCCTTGGCCAATGCATCCGCAGTCTCATTGCCCACCACACCAACATGTGCGGGAACCCAGCAAAAATCCACTCTCTTTCCCCGACGACGAATGAGGAACAGCCACTCCAAAATAGCTAAAACTAAGGGATGGGAAGAGTTAAAAGAGTCCAAGGCCAAAAGCGTCCCTTGAGAGTCGCTAAAAATAGTAAAATAATTGTCAGGATGAACAAACACCAACTTCAAGGCTAAAATGATGGCTGACAACTCCACAGTAAAAACTGAGGCAACCAAAGGAAGACTACCTCCACGGCTAAAATTGGGAAATACCACTCCAAAACCAACACCTGATGCGGATTTAGAGCAATCAGTATACACAGGCACAGAACCACCATGACTAGAAGAATGTTCTAAAAATAACCTTAAAAGACACTGAGGAGCAACAAAATCCTTTGAACCTGCAATAGGCCTGCAGAAAGTTACCTTGGGCAATATCCAAGGCACAAACCTCGGGATCCGAAAAGAACTGACAAGTACTGCCGACAAACCAAACCCCTCCATTATATCCTGAACCCTATAGCCAAATGGACGAGGCATGCGAGGGTGTCTACTATAACACAAAAGACAAGACTGTTTCCTCACACCCTCACAGACAAGTGAGTCTGGAAGGCGACGAATCCGGAGCAGCACCGTACTGCAACAGACTGACGCAGTAGATCTAAGGGAGGCACACCAGCTTCCACTAATAAGCTGGGAATTGGAGAGGGCCGAAAAGCCCCAGTTGCAAGGCGAAGACCAGTATGATAGATAGTATCTAGAGTTTTTAGTCTTGACTCTGTGGCAGAGGAATATACCTCACAGCCATATGACAGCTTAGAGGTTACAAATACCTGAAACAAATGCAAGAGTGTCCTTTGATCAGCACCCCAAGAGGTATGGGACAGAACCCTCAATAGATTGAGAGCCTTCATACATTATGTTTTAAGATCTGCCAAGTGTGAGACCCATGTCAAACGACAATCAAAGGTCAGGCCCAATAATTTCGTCTCTGTCACACAACGGAGTCTCCTGCCACAAAGCTGGAGATCAGGGTCTGGGTGTACCCCTCTCATCCTACAGAAGTGCATAGCCACAGTCTTTGAAAGGGAAAACCGAAAACCCTTGGAAGTGGCCCAGGCAGAAATCTTGTCCAAGGCAAGTTGCATCCGCCGCTCAATAGCAGACATGCGGGAGCCAGAAAACCATATAGCTAAGTCATCCACATAAAGGGATGAGGATACCCCAGCATGCACAGTGTCAATGATACCATTAATGGCCACTGCAAACAGGGAAACACTTAAGACACTCCCCTGTGGGACACCTTCCTCCTGATACAATGGTGCAGAGAGGGTAGAATCCACACGGACCTGAAATGCACAATCAGTCAAGAAGTCTCCAAGCAACACAGCCAGGCGGCCACGTAAACCAAAAGCATGAAGTTGTTGGAGGATGCCATGGCACCAGGCAGTGTCATAAGCCTTCTCAAGGTCAAAAAACACAGCCACAAGATGTTGCTTGGAGGCAAAAGCTTCACAGATTGATGCCTCGAGCCTGGTAAGGTTGTCTGAAGTGCACCGTAATTTACGGAAACCACTCTGTGACGGAGAGAGAAAGCAACCCTTCTCCAGAAACCACATAAGCCTGACATTGACCATCTTTTCAAACATCTTGCACACACATGATGTTAAAGTGACAGGACGATAGTTGGAGACTTGGGAATGGTCTTTACCAGGCTTGGGAAAGGGGAGGACAATACCCAACTTCCAACTCCTCGGAATAGAGCCCTCACTCCAAACCATGTTAAAAAGGTCCAATAAAAACTGAAGTGAATCAGTCGGAAGATGACACAGCATAGCGTATGGAATATCGTCAGGCCCAGGAGCAATGTCACGACACTCTGAAAGGGCAGCACGTAGCTCGCAGAGGCTGAAATCTAAATTATACAGCTCTCCGCCACGAGAGTGAAAGTCAAGACCCAGCCTCTCCTGATTCCTACGAAAGGTGGCAAATGGCTGAGAAGGATCCTTTGTGGAGACAGCGTAAAACTGATCTGCAAAAGCAGAGGCTACTGCATCTGGTGCAGACACAAGTTCTCCGTGAAGGAGCAACACCGGAGGGGAGTGGGGTGAGAACCTACCAGAAATCTTGTTCACCTTTTTCCACACCACAGACATTGAAGATGTAATTGTAGAAACATACGACCTCCACGAGTTACGGCGAGCATTCTTCATGACCCATCTATAGTGAGCACGTGCTTTGTGAAACTGTATTTTTAGAAAAACAACATTAAGATTGGCAAAATACCGATGAGCAGCTGCTTTGTAAGTTCCCTTTGCTATGGAGCAGTCATCATTCCACCATGGCACAGGTCTCTGGGAAAAAACACCAGAAGTCCGTGGGATATAATGAACCCCTGCTGAGAAAATGGTCTTAGTAAAATAACATTCGGCATCATCGATAGTTGAAAAATCAGTAACCCTGTTGGCAAATACACATAGTTCCTCAAAGAGAGACCAATCAGCCCTGTCCAGACACCAGTGTGGCAGACGGGCTACAGGAACAGGGCGAGTAGGCTGGACCACTACAGGATAATGGTCACTACCATGTAGATCATCCAAAACCTCCCAAGAAAAATCAAGGGCACAATTAGAGGAGGAAATGGTAAGGTCAATGACAGAATACGTGCCATGAAATGGGTCGGCCTTCCATCATTTAGGACAACCAAATCTAAATCCCCAACCAAAGAGGCAAGAAAACCACTCCGGGGATTTGAAAGTGAGTCAAACCACAAAGGATGGCGGCCATTAAGGTCACCAAGGAGTAGGAAAGGGGGTGGAAGTTGGCTGATAAGGGTTTCTAGATCAGCACGTATAACAGGAACGGAAGGTGGAAGGTACAGACAACAGATGGTATAGCACTTCCCAATGTGCGGCTAGAACTTGAAAGGGGGACTGAATCTCAAAGGAAATAAAGGGGACATCAGAACGGCACAAAATTGCACATCCACCGCTGTGACCACCAGGAGGAGATGCAAGGAAGGCCTTATACCCCCTAATGGAAGGGAACTGTCTGTCCCCCACCATTGTCTCCTGATAACACACACATAGTGGGTTTGGAGTAGAGAGTAATAACTGCAATTCCTCCCAATTTGCCATGGCACCTCTACAGTTCCACTGAAGACAGATTGGTACCGATTGAGCCATAGTGATTAGTATTAAATATTATGAACTTAGAAAGCTATGTAGCAACCTCGTTGGGAAGGGAGTGAAAGCCCTTCTTCCTAGGCGTGGAGCTCTGCCTCACCAACCGAGAAGGCAATGAAGATTTAGAATTTCCGTGGGTGGAAGTACCCTTACCCCGAGACATGTCCTGCCCATCGCCAGAATGAGTCCGAAGCACAGAGACCTTCTTGGAAGACCCACGTGCCCCGTCCGCACACCCAAGTGATGGTTCAGCTGGCACCTCAGGGCCAACCAAACCCACCTCATCCAAATCATCCAAAGGTTGGTTGCTGGATGATGGATCAGAGGAAGCAAGCGACTGAGCTCTATGATTATCTAAAGACACAGGCCCCACCACACCTGAGGAAGAGGCAGGGACGGGAATCCTAGAAGGGCCATCATGAACACCCACAGACTTAGACACGACCACTGGCTGGGTTGTCGAGCGAAGAGCCCCCTCAGAATCCTCATATGGTACAGAAGTTTGAACCTTAGAAGGAGGGGAGTCACCCAAAAACTCCTCACTCCTCACTCGTTTGAGGTTGGCAGATGCAACCTCCATCTCTGCACCAGAACTTAAAGCATTAGAAACTATAGTGCCACACTGTAAAGAAGAGTGAGCAACAGTAGCAGAGCGGGCAGATGGTACAGGAGCAGCAGTCGGTACGGAAGCAGCAGCTGATACAGAGGTATGAGAGATGCTGTTTTTTTTGGATATGTCAGGACAAGGATGCACAGGAAGGACATCGGGAGTTTTGAATGTGTCAAAGCAAAGTGTAGCATCGACACAGGTGTTTGTCACAGGAGGAACCGGAGGAACTGGGATGGGGGAGGCACTCCCAGACGCTGGAAGAACCACCACAGAGGGGACACCCCCAGAGACAGGAGGCACCTCCCTGGAGGAAGTATAGCTGCTTCCAGGCTGCACTCCCTCAGTGGAACCCCCCAGGCGAGAAGGCCGGGAAGTAGAACCCTGAGAATTTGATGGGGCATTGTGTGATGGCAGGGGCACCTGCCGGGTAGCTTTATGGCGAGACAACGTAGCAGCAAAGGTAACCCCAGGGCGAATGAACCGCTCCCTTACCCTGGCCTTTGCCTCAGAAAAGGAAATTTTCTCCTTCGTTCGGACAGAAATGATCTCGTATTCATATTTGTATACTTCACAATCCCTTGAGGAGGCTGCATGTGCTCCTCCACAGTTCAAACATTTAGAGGGTTGAGAACAATCATCTATACCATGAGAAATTCCACCACAATTTCCACAGACCTCAGGAAGGCCAGACGTTTCCCGCCTGCAAGAACGGCGGACGTGACCAAATCTTTGACAATAATAGCATCTTCTAGGTTGGGGAACATAAGGTTTAACCTTTAGCTTCCATCACGCAGCAGTGATAACCTCCGGCAAGGTAAGACGGTCAAATGTCAAGATAAGAGTTGGCGTGGGGGTTAAAACCCCATCAACCTTCTTCATAATTCTCTGTACTCCTACAACACCCTGAGGAGCCAGCCCCTCTAAGAGGGAAGAATCAGAATATGAGATCAAGTCACGAGAATACACAACCCCTTGGGACTGGTTTTGGACCAAGTGACGAGAGGCAGATACAGGATAACCAGTGACCATAGTCAGGGACTGGATGCGTGAACTCTCCTCTTCATTCCTAGCTTCTAGCAATAGAGAACCATCACCCTGTAAAGAGACCTTGGGGGTAAATCCACATGCTGAAACTAGACCACTGTGAATCTGAAAACAATTCAGGTTCCAGAAAGAAGTACCATTATCCATTTTAATGACTACATATTTTGCATAAGAGTTATTAACAAAAACACCAGGTAAGAGCTCCATAGAAAAGGCATCGCGATTCACAATTTTGGCAGACGACCTGGAGGGTACAGGGTCGTCGGCCAGAGAGTGACCAGTTGATGCCGACTCGTGTGGCTGGTCACCGACCACACGAGTGGGTAAAGAAAGGTTCTCTGTATCCATAAATACATTAGTGTAAAAAAATTGGCACCAGGAGCCAAGGGAAACTGCTTACCAAGGAGCGAGGGGACTGAGCGCGGTCTGATGGGAGCGGGGTAGCTCGTCCCTAGAGAGTGTCCCAAAAAGGACACCCCATGATTCGAAAGTTTGCTCCCACCAGTGCAAAGACCCCCCTCCCCAACACCCCTCAGCCCAGACACCCAACCAACAAATTCATGACAGCACTGACGCAATCCTTCTGGAGGGCGGAACTGATGACCCATACGGGTAACCTATGTTTCGGGCAGCGCCTAGTCAGACCCCTCACCCACAACCCTACCCGCATGGGAGACCCTGCCAGATGTCGTTACATCCATGGGCAGGCTTTTGGGATCACCGGAGCACGCAAGCCCCCCCACCACGACAAGGTGGCTGCCCACGGGGGGGAGGGGTGGAATGAGTCATTGCTACACCTTGTTCCATGAGAAAACTAGAAACTTCCTTGGATACAAACTGCGGTCCCCTGTCAGAGTGGATAGTGGAAGGGCAACCAAACAGAGAAAACAGTTTCAGAAGACAAGATATTACAGTCCGAGCAGACATGTCTGGACAAGGAAATGCAAAAGGAAATCTAGAGTATTCATCCACCATAACCAGAAGATATTTGTTGCGAGTAGAGGAAGGCTTAGGACCCATAAAATCAATAGAGATAAGGTCGAAGGGATGCATAGCATGAATGAGATGAGCTGAGGGTTGTCTGAAAAACTTAGGTTTCAGTTCAGAACAGACAGAGCACTGTGAACAAACTCTTTTCACATCCTCTAATGAGTAAGCCAGATTTTTAGCCCTCACAAAGTGATATAGTCTAGTGACACCAGGATGACAAAGTGATCTGTGGATCTCTTCTAGGGAAACAAAGCGAGAATTAGAGGTGGCATTGCAAACATGGGAAAGAGTATCACATGGAATATTCTCAACTCCGGGTCGATATTTGATATCATACAGGTATTCAGAGAGTTCCAGTCGCCACCACAAGATCTTGTCATTCTTAATTTTGGACGAGTGATGAGAGTTGAACATGAAAGATACTGCCTGCTGATCAGTCACAACAGTGAACCTTCTACCAATTAGAAATATTCTCCACTTACGTACTGCTTCATTGATAGGAGTAGCTTCACTTTCCACGGCAGACTGGAGCCTTTCAGAGCTAGTCAAGGTCCTCGAGAAGAAAGCTACCGGACGACCCTGCTGAGAAAGAGTGGTAGCCAAAGAAGTAGCAGAAGCATCAGTCTCAACCTGTAAAGGCAAAGTCTCATCAAATGCATCCAGAGACGCTTTGCAAATCTCGTCTTTCAAGGAGTTGAAGCACCGAGTTGCATGGGAGTCCAAGGGAAAAGACTCTGAGTTTAAGGGAGGTAGAATACAAGTAGAATAATTGGGAATCCAAAGTGAATAATATGGGAAGAGGCCCAAAGCACGCTTGAGGGAGGCAGAATCTGAAGGGACAGGCAAGTTCCTCAGGGGAGAGAGATGTTCAGGGTCAGGGCGTAGAGTTCTGTTAGATATACAGTATCCTAGGTAATTTATTTGAGTCAAGTTGTACTGGCATTTGGCCACATCAAAGTAAGATTATACTTAGAAGCAACTTCCATGAAGCTCTGAAGATTACGATCATGATCCTTTTGCCCAAATCCACAGATTATAACATCATCAGTATAAGCATAAGTGGCTTCCAGGTTATTATCAGTGATCAAAGTAGTAATCACACGCTGGAAAGCAGCCACCGCATTAGTCAGACCAAATGCGATCCTAGTGTACTGAAATAATTGCCCATCAGCCTCAAAAGCAGTGTACATTTTCTCCTCATCCCTGAGGGGAAATTGGTAATAAGCACTTTTAAGATCAAGCTTGCTGAACACCTTATACCTTGCCATTTTATGGACCAAGTCATTAATGTGAGGAACTGGGAAAGCGTCTAATAGTGTAAAACGATTTATAGTCCTAGAATAGTCAACTACCATGCGGCACTTATGGCAATCATCTCTAGTTACTAAAACCTGAGCTCTCCAGGGAGATTGGCTCTTCTCAATTATCCCTTCACGAAGCAAGGACTGAACTTCCTCGTGAATGAAATCCTCATCAGACTTAGAGAACCTACGAGTTTGAGCTGAGACAGGCTTACAATTAGAGGTCAAGTTAGGGAACAGGGAAGGAGGATCCAAGGACATACAAGCAACTCCACAAACAGTTAGCTTAGGTCTAGGTCAATGAAGGTCAAATTCAACTGATTTATGCATCTTCATAAAGTCTTTTCCTAGAATTACTTTAGGACACAGATGAGGAAGGACAGACAATTTAAATTTTGAATATTCATTTCCAAGTACATTAAGGTTAACAGTACAATGCCCCACGGTATCTGAGGATAGGGATGAAGATGCCATAGTTACGGTAGCCCTAGAAGGGGTAATGTTCAGGCCTAGTTGTTCAGCTACCTCAGCTTGCATAAAACAAGAATCACTACCACTATCAATTAGTGCATACATAATTATTAACCCTTACAGAAACAGTAGAACAGCATGGTTGTTTGAAGGAAGCAGCATCCTCTTTAACCAAGTCCGTAGTTGCAGCAGAAGAGCCACAGGGTTGAGTAGGTGCAGTCGACCCTTTGGGTGGAGTAGAAACAGTAGGTATAGTAGCCAAAATGGTAGCTACGGACTCACACTTCGCTCTGTCCTCTCTGTCTCTCTAAGATTTACATACACCGGCAAAATGACCCCTTTTAACACATTTGTAGCATACAACGGTCCGAGCAGGACATCGAGCTCGAGAGTGACGGGACCGACCACAGAAAAAACATAAGTGTTTGGAGGCAGCAGCATGTCCCTCTATATTCAGCAGCTTCTAGGCTGGGACAGGACGAATTAACTTCATTAGGAGAAGTCGAGGCATCCATTGTAGCTGAGTAGTTTTCATGGAGTTGAGGAGTAACATATACTTCGGCATTCCTCTGAGCCAAATTCAAACTTCGAGCAAGCTGCACAGCTTCATGTAGAGTTAGAGATTCTTTCTCCAAAAGTCGCTGATGAATCATACGTGAAGTGAGACCAGAGATAAAAGCATCACGCATGGCTTCCTGGGTATAAGTATCAGCAGTCACAACCTCAAACTCACACTCCTTGGATAGCAGCTTCAGCAACTGTAGAAACTGGTCTAAGAATTCACTGGGTAGCTGTTTCCGTGTAAAGAGCTGATGCCGAGCAAAGATGACGTTTGTAGGTTTCACATAAACAGCCTTCAGTACCTCAATAGCTTCAGTGTAGGTCTTGCAATCAGCAATATGAGTATAGAATGAAGGGGACATGTAGTTAAAGAGGAGCTTGAGCTTGTCAGGTGAAGTGTCGCCATTCACGGACTCAAGAAAATTAGTGAAGGTGCAGAACCAATGTTTCCACTGAGCCGGGGTAGTATCTGGAGTTCCGTTAAAACGTTCAGGTCGTACCAACGTCTCCATATTCAGTAACTTGGTCTCGGTGTCGGCAGTGAATAAAAGATTTCTTTGCTAAGTATATTGTCATAGGGTCGACTTAAAAAGTACCTTCTTTCATAAGGCTTTACTTAGCAAGAAACACAGGTAGGTGTTTACCCAGATACAACCAGGATCTATCTGACTAAAATGCTAAAAGACTTTAGACATAAGCTTCGGAACATGAAGCATAAGGCCCCAAACAAATCGAACAAAGAACTCAGAAACAGTCATAACGAATCCAACCCTTTTGAAAATGAAGCATTCACAGTAAACCCCAGTTTTATACCATATTCACCGTCCAAGGTCGTCAACTGTGGGTGTCGGTTAAATAACTTGCCAACTTCTGACAGTTGCTGTCTGAGGTGAAACAATCCCTTAGAGACCTCTTTAACAGTATCTGGAGCTTGGGGATATCTTTCCATTGGATAGTAGATGCATACTGCATCATCTACCACCACTACCTCTCCAAGTGGGCTCTTCAGTGCTCCTGGCATCAACGCAGTCGTGTCCGTGTCCAATGTCGTTCCATAGGTCCACTCCAAGCAACGCAAGAGGAGTCCAAGTGTGAGCCACTTGTCTGTAAGAGAAGATACTCTCTTAATCGCTCTTACTGTGGGATCATAGCTTGCTGCGATACTCTTGGTTAGAGACAGGTACGGACAACGACATAGACTGCGACGAAGACAGAGGGGACAACACATCAGACGATTGGTTAGTTAGGCCTAGCTCTTGACTGATTGGTTTGATCCTGTCAGCATGTACTGCCTCCTGAGTTCCATTAGCATCATCCCTTATTCGATAAGTACTGTATGTCCACATACATGTTCCACGATGGTATATGGTTCGCGGAACTTAGGTTTGAGCTTGGAAGGTCTCTCAGGGTTGTTGATCATAACCTTCTGGCCTATCTCCAACATCTTTTCTTGACTATCTTTGTGTTGTTTCACCATCATCTCTGTGCTTGAGGCTTTTAATCTTTTTCGTACTCCACTATGTATGCTTTGGAACTTTGCAAGCTGGACTTTGGCATAATTCTCTTGATTATACACTGGGGTAGGACGTCCAGCCAGCAAATAATAGGGTAACACCTTCTTCTCTCCATAAAGGATATAATGAGGAGATTTCCCCATTGACGAATTTTCTGAGGAGTTGATGGCCGCCGCTACATGTGGTAACCAGTCTTGCCAGTCCTCTTGTGAGGTAAGCGCTGGTCTCAAGACTTCCAGTATCTTCCTGTTTGTCCTCTCCACCAGGCCACTGCTCTTGGGACTGTAAGGCGTATTAAAGACTTGCCTTACCCCATATGTATGACAGATTTCCTCTAACACTTGGTTACGAAATTCACTGCCATTATCGCTGAGCAATACCTTTGGTGTGGAGTACGGACAAATCACTGAGGTTTCAAAAGCATGCACCACCTCCTCTGCAGTTTTCGTTTGTAAAGGTGCTAAAACAGTGAATCGCAAAAAATAGTCCACTGCCACCAATACATAGCTTGAGCCTTGATGATTCCTTGGCAATGCTAAGAGATCAATGGAGACAGTATCCCACGGTTTTTCCGGTAGGGGATATTCCAAAATGGGAGTCGGAGGTCCCATCATTCCTCGCATTTCTGTGCACTTGACACATTGACTAACGTGGGCTTCTATGTCCTTCCTCATGGTCGGCCAATAGTATTTCTTTCTTGCCTCACGTATGCATCTGTCACGTCCGGGATGACTCGCTTGAGGTACGTCATGAGCCAAATGTATCACGGCTTGCTGTAGTGTAGCAGGAACAACCAACTGATACACAATGTCCTTCCCTGGGGGCTGTTTATACAAAAGGCCCCGTTGAAGATGGAAGTGAGTAATCGGTACCGGAAGTTCAGGAAGACAAGACTCTTCGCCAGACCCCAAGGCATAGATGACTTGAGACCACATCGTATCCTTACGTTGTTCCACTTTTACCATGTCCGGGGAATACCCAGAAAGAGGGATATCCTCAGTTATGGCAGCAGCAATGTTTCTACTCAGCACGTCAGCAATGACATTTTGTCGGTCTGGTAAATATCTAACCTCTGGGTCAAACACCATTACCTTGCTGAACCAATGATCAACCTTACCACACAAGTTCTTCCCCTTAAACAAGTTGTGTATGGGTGCATAGTCAGTTAAGACAATTATCTGGTACCCAAAGATGATATACCGGAAATGTCCTAACGCCCACATGACTACTAATGTCTCCAAATGTGTTGCCAAATAATTCTTTTCTTGGGGTCTTAGTGCCCTACTGGGATACACAATGGTGTGCGTTTTGCCTTCCTCATCCTTTTGCTGTAACACTGCTCCCAGTCTCACACCTGAGGCATCCATGCACAGGTAAAAAGGTCGGGTATAGTCAGGAAACTCTAACATGGGTGCCTCTGTCATGGCTTTCTTGAGGTCATTGAAGCTTTTCTCTTCCGATGGTCCCCATTACCATGCATCATCCTTCTTAAGTAGAGTCGTCAATGGTGATGCGATAGCAGCATAATTGTGGACAAAGCTCCTGTAAAAACCAGTGAGCCCTAGGAATGAGCAAATGTAATCCATGGACTTGGGTGTAGGGAAATTTACCATGGCTGTAACCTTATCAGGCAGAGCCTTGATGCCATCGCCATCAACTAAGTGCCCTAGAAATCTAACATTTGCCTTAAACACACTTCGATAGCTTGATTTTCAGACCCGCGGATCTTAAGGTTTCCATCACTGTTTTAACTAAAATGAGTGTCTATGTCTTTGCGCACAATTATTAAGTCATCTAGATACGCCAGGACGTCCTGCCCAATCATGTCACCAAACAACTGATTTATCATCCTCTGAAATGTCAAAGGAGCATTACTCAGTCCAAAAGGCATCCGGAGAAATTCAAAGTGCCCACGGTGAGTGCTAAAGGCAGTGATGGGAAGCGACTCTTCGGTCAGCTCCACCTGCCAATACCCTGATGCTAGATCCAAGCAGGTGAACACGGTATTTCCTTTACCCAAGGACTGCAGTAAGTCTCTGAGATGTGGAATTGGGTAACGATCCGGTATGATTACCTTGTTCACTAGCCGAAAATCCACGACAGGTCTCACACCACCGTCCTTTTTAGGCACTAGAAAGAGTGGTGCATTCCAAGATTAGGAAGAAGGCTGAATGACTTCATCATGAAGCATCTTTTCACTTCCTCTTCCACTGCTTTCCTTCGGCTGTGTGGCAGACAGTATGCAGGCACGTATATCGGATTTGTACCAGGGCACAACCCAATATGATGCTTCACCTTGTCTGTCCTACCCAGCGGTTCTCCTGGAAGTGCCACTACATCGGAGAATTCTTTAAGAAATGCTAGTAACCGCGTTTTATGAGCAACAATATCTGTTACCTTCACGTATTGTTCTAGCAGCTTTCCTCTCCCAAGACGTGTAGGTACCGACTGAGTCATTGTTTGTGTTGTGACTATGGGTGAGATCACTGGTACGTCATTGACTTCCTCTACAGGGGCACCATAGGACATCAATTCGCCTATATAACAATCATCTCTGAGGTTAACTGCGCCACCACTCATATTTGCAATGAGGAGGGGCTTCTTTTGGTCTGGTCTGACACTACTCAGGGTGGACTCCAGCAACAATGCCTTGTGTTTTACGGTCTCTGGTAAACATGCCACATCAGTTCCCTCTAACACATCAGGTACTCTGACATGAATTTTGCAGACAGTTCGACTGGGTAAGTGGTGATTCCCACTCACTATAGCCCTGACCTGCTTCCAATCCATACCCTCTGTTTCATGTGCATCTGGGGACTCCCTTGACGCGTCACATGTCACGGTCACAACTGGTTGAACGACTCCTGATTGGAAGCCAATTCCAGCTTGTTTTGCTGAAGGATTAAGGCCTACAAACTCCTTTCCATTGAAGGAAATAGAATGTCTCTGAGGGTGTATAATCACGTTATACTCCTCCATGGATTCAAAACCCAATAACCCATCAGCTGGCAGAGGGAAATCCTCAACCACATAAAATGTAGTGCTAACACAGGAGATCGTTTATCTGCCCTCAGTGTCAATGGTACCTGGCTTACGATCTTCATTTTACTCCCTGTCACACCTGTCAAGATCACATCAGGTGCTGATGTCCAATTAGCTCGAGGCATTTCATACTTCAGCCTCTCTAGCACTTTGCTAGAAATAATATTTGCACATGCCCCGGTGTCCACTATCAAAGACACCTGGCCTTTGCCTATGATCCAAGGTATCGAGAGCAACGCCACCTTTTATGTAGCTGCCACACTCGCATCGGTGGACTGTATGATTTTATTTACTTCTTAATGTGGCCCTGAGCTTTTCCCAAATTAACCTGGTTGCTCAGTTTTTCCCAATTGGCAAGAACAACCGGCCAATAGTCCGTAGACTGAGGACACTGCCCATGGATAACACACCATCGTTGTACCTTTGGCTTTTTAGCCTTGGGCTATTTAAGATAAGTGGTTGCCATATTAGGTTCATGCCATGCTGTTAGTATTCATGCCCCATGGATTAGCAGAAGGATCCCGGGTATGCATGCCAATACTGTTGGTATTCATGCCCCATGGATTAGTACAAAGATCCTGGGTTTGCATGCCAATACTGTTAGTATTCATGCCCCATGGATTAGCATAATGAACATTAGCAAATAAATGGTCTTGTCCTTGCTGTCTAAAGGTTAATGGTGAACTGAACAAGCCTGAGGTGTAAGTGGGTGTGTGAGTGGTTGCATAGCTAGTAGAGATTATTGGACCTTGAGTATCCTGAGTGACCAAGGGTGCTGTTGCAGCCTGTTCAACGTCCAGTCTCTTCACTAGGAATACCCTCATTAGCAAGACTAGTGGCCATTTTGGACCTAACTGAACTCTCAGGAACTATAGAATAAGAACGACCAGAATGCAATTGTAAAGTGTTCAAGTCCTCACTCTTCAGTTCCTCAAAAGTGTCCTGACTATCTTCAGCCCCAATATGTCCTTCACTACGTAATGTTTGGATAATCTTAAGCAAAGTCTCAGTCCAAAGTCTCAATCCACTCACGCAATTCTGAGTCTGATTCACTTTCCGTCGTCGTTGGTTTGTCTGAATCTCTTCTTAATTTTCGTCCCCACTTCTCTGTTTCCATCTAACCTTGTCAGAATATAATCCCTTCCCAGTCACAGGAAAAATTAAACTGATACAAATAGATTAATTACGGCTTTTAGCAACAGAGAATGGTACACAGACAAGACGTACAGATAATGTGTCTATTTAGGGGAAACTGAGAAACCTTTATTTTTACACACATTACCTAAATAACATGTGCTGCTTAAAAAGTGTGTCTGAAGGTTCACTGTGCATGTACACTACCTAGGTGTCAGATGATGCTGAAGTTCCTGGTAGATTTGTACTGCAAGTCCACACACTCCGCCAGGTTTCTTCTCCAACCACACGATGATCCTCTCCCCACACTGGTCCTCAGGTGACTGCGGGACGCCGCACCACTTCACACAGCCCACACACACCACACACTCGCCCTGCCTCACTCCAGCCTCCGCACCCGGAGTTGCCACATGTGTCTAGACGATATCACCCTTCACCGCACAGGCCTCGGTGACGAGAGCGAGATAATTGCCAGTTCGCTCTTGAAGGTAGAGATATCTCGCTCAGGCAGAGATAGAGAACGAGATTAATTACTCTGATATATCTGCTCCACTTACTAGCTCCGCAATTAGTCCCTTTGCAACAGGAGCGTAAGATTATCTGTTTCGCCTGCAGGATCGCAAGCGGTTGCAAGGGGTTACTGCATATCCCTTTAGCACCTTTTCGTATCCCAGCAATGAACACCAATATTATGTGTTGGCTTGTAGTAGAATTCCTCAACTAGTCATTAATATAGCAGCTTATTGGAACCCCACAGCTGATCACCAATTATATATCAGATTAGATGTGACTGCTGTTCTAAGCAAGGTTAACATTCCGCCTGGTCGAAGTCACTTCCGGCTGACACTCCACCAGATGTCTTTCTCACACATTGGAGATGGTGGGCATCGGTGTAGAGCCTGTTGAAGGAATTGTAGAGGTAGGTAGCATGTGTAAGTGAACTGAAAACTGAGCAGATTTATCTCTCTTTATTGGCCACAGAAAGATACAACTGTGACACAGAGAGAGCTCAGAGTTAATACGTCCCTCTCGTTTCAATGATAAGTGCGTTCTGCCCTAGCTGGCCGGTGTCCCCAGTGAGAGTGGCGCTGAGGTCAGCATAAATACAGAGGTGCCAAACCTCACAGACAATGAGGACTTATACATGAATAGAAGCATCATAACTTTACCATGCACATTATACACCTCAATAAAGTAGTATTGATTACATTAAAGTATACCAACAAGGTAATTATTTCCCCTAAGACTTTAAACATATAATAAAGAGGCACTGAGTGGAATAACCTCTCGTAGGCCAAATATAGAAAATGGAGAAAAACGCTGTTAAAGTTTGTTTACTTTCAAAATGCCATATCTTTTCAACTGATAAAGATATTCTGGTGATTTTTTTTTTTCAAATTAGCTGAAAACATCTGCTTGCATGTTAGAGTATAAAAATCGATGGCATTTTGAAAGAACAATATATTAACAGCATCATTCTCCTCTTTCCTGACAAAAAGGAACTGCATTTTCCCAAAAATATGTGTTACTGCAAGATGACCTTACGATGTATGCATGTACTTTTCACAATATCCATTAATATAGCACAAAACCAGCACAAAAAAATAAAATGTAGCTAAGAAAATCTGTCCGTTGTGGCCTGTGGTGCTCGAGTGGTTATTACTAGCATTCTGACACTTCCCCCACATGGAGCTAACAAAAGATGCGTGTCTGAACGTGAATACATTAGAAAAATCGACCTTAACACCAGAGGAATAACTGAGCTTGATGTTGGTTTCCAAGTTTCAGGACCTGGGGAAGACAATGCTAAGCCACAACGATTTTCTGAGTGGATTATTCAGGCAAAAATGGACTTAATGCCCACCTAGCAGAGTATAAACACCTTCGTGTCCAGCACGGTCAGTCAATACTCTCTATAAAATGGGATTTTTACCCTTGTTGGGGGCATTTTTTCACATGATTCGTTATTGTACAAGTAGAAGAGGGTTTGGGGATTATGTTGGTGTACTTAACTCCAAAATGGCCACTGTGGTGGACAAGAGGTTATTCCACTCAGCCCCTATACAATTCATATTTCTCTATCGCCTTCCCTTTACCCTCGTGTTTATGATAGAAAATGCTGGGCTTTGCAAAATCTAGTGTTCATTTCGGTCCCACACCACACTACACTAAAGTGGTATTTGATTTCTTATCTCAATGCTACAACACATTTTCTCTTAATATGAATAATATAATGTGTACAGTAGCGAGAGACATGCTTCAATGTGGAAAAATGTCAGACACTAGAATATATATATATATATATATATATATATATATATATATATATATATATATATATATATATATATATATATATCCACACGCAGATATACCTACACACTTTCATGCACTCGCGTGTGTATATATATATATATATATATATATATATATATATATATATATATATATATATATATATGCGGTGTGGATCTGTCCGTTCTCCCCTTTAGGGCTAAGATGCGAATGAATGTGTTTGAATGGATGAGTAAATGGAGAGTGAGTCGTCCTGTCTCGGCTACCTCCCTTTCCTTGGGGGAAGCAGCCTAGGTATATAGATAGATAGATATATATATATATATATATATATATATATAGATAGATAGATATATATATATATATATTAGAGAGAGAGAATTTTTATTTTAGTTTTAGTTTTTTGTATTTTTATTTATTTATTTATTTTTTTGGTTTAATATTTTTTAGACCTTACATTTCTCAAAAAAAAAAAAAAAAGCCTAATCTAAATACCCTAAAACTAATCACAGGGGCGGATTTAGGGTGTGGGGCCCTTGGCCGGTGACTTTATGGGGCCATTAATGGGCGAGCGAAGCGAGCCCTTACAGCTGGGGGGTCTGGGGGGTCCAGGGGGGCACTGTAAGCCCCCCCGGAAAATTTTTGAAAATGAGCACCTCTAGACTCACTTTTGAGGCCCATGTAGAGATAAAAGTTATACTTTTGAAACAATAATAAATTTATTAAGAAGTAGCCAAATGACCAATTTTCACTGAAAATTGGTCAATGGTCACAACAAAACACAGGAAATTCGTGTAAACATTAAGGAAAAATAAAATCTAATAATAATAATAATAATAATATTATTATTATTATTATTATTAGCAATAAAAATAAGAATAGCTGCTTTACCTTCTTTGGCATTACACATTTGGTTTTTTGAAGATTAACAATAAAAATTAAATATTTCATAATCATATACATAACCTAATGAGTAACCAACTGACAATTGCGCATGGATGTTATAAAAGCTTTTCTGATAACAGGCACTAGAATTCAGCTTGTGCATTCTTGCTCTAAACATAAAATAATTCAATGGTTGTACAAGAGTATTTTCTACTTCACCCAGTGGGTGAAGAGAGAGGATATTCACATTTTCATTGAAAATGTGAATATCCTCTCTCTCTCTCTCTCTCTCTCTCTCTCTCTCTCTCACACACACACACACACACACACACACACACAGGGATTCAACCGAGGCCGACGTGCGACATCGGCGCTCCGTACCGAACCAACACGGCCAGTGGCATTACCTAAATTAGTATCTTTGTACCTTTGTATGAGTCAAGCTCTGTACCAGGTTAGACTAAATGATTTTTCATTATTAAAAGGAAAAAAATAATAAGTTTAAACAAGACTTGTTCAAACAGGAAAGAGAACCAAGACGAAAGAATACGCTCAGTCAGCTGAGGTTTGTTTAGACTACAACAACACAGGGATTGTAAGTACATACTCTGCACTTTTAGTATTGCAAAATGGATATATACTTTAGTAAAGCAAATTTGGAAAAGAAAAGGGATAAAGGTAAAAAGCAAAATGATGATTTCTACCAAGAACTGGTTGAAGTGGAGACTCACAATAGACTGGTTGAACGTGCAAACAAACTAGAAATGGCTTTCAAAAATGAAATTGATGAAATAAAGAAGCAGATGCACTTGTAAAAGGAAGAAACAGAAAACTAGGAAGGGAGGCCAATAAGAAAGACACAAACATCAGTGAACTAACAGTGGAATTGAGTACACTTAGGAAGAAAATGAGTGAAATGGCAAGTACAGTAGTCAATCACGAGAGTGTTATGGAATAGTTCAAAAATGACACAGAGACAATTAGGCAAGCAAGCAGTCTTATACACCAGAGCAGTGATAGTGAGAAGATAACACAGGTGAATGAAGCTGTGCAAAGCTACAAAAATGATGTGGAAACCACGTATGCTGAAATGGTGAAAGTAAAGAAAGACTTAGAAACAAGGGTGGAGGAAAAAAGCATTAAAAAGGAAGTGAAAAGAATAATCCAAAACAATCCAAAGTTAGTCAGAGATTCAGTAGATATAAACAAATCTATAGTAATCACTGGTATGGAAGAGGAAGAAGTAAAAAACAAGATCACAAGAGACAAAAAGGAGATGGCAAATGTAATGAGCTTACTGAAAGAAGTATCAGAGGAAATTAGTAGTAAAGACATAGAGGAACACAAAAGATTAGGGAAACATGAGAAAAGCAAGACAAGACCTCTAAAGGTGACTTTCCAGAGTGTAAACACTATGGAAGAGATACTAAAAAATGCAAAGAATCTTATGGAAAAAGAGGAGTTCAAAAATGTATGGATAAAAAGATGCCTAACACAAGAGGAACTGGAATTACCGAAAAAGAAAAGGGAGGAAGCAAAAACAAAAAATGAGGGAAGATCAGAAGAGGAGAAGAATTTTTTTTTTACAAAGTAATAGGATTGCAGGTACGAAAGTGGTACACAAACAGGATGGAATAAAAAGGAGGAAGGTAGTAGAACCATGTCATGACAAGTATATAAACAAGATGATAAAGTTGGTGTACTCAAATGTGGATGGAATGGTATCTAAATTACTAGAGATGAATGATTATGTCAGAGAAAATGAACCACAAATAATATGCCTAACTGAAACAAAATTAACACCAAGGATATCCAATGACATACTAAACTTAGAGGAATACAATATATGGAGAAGAGACAGAAATTTAAAAAAAGGAGGAATTATAATATTAACTAAGAAAAATCTAAGTCAATGAAATAAAACTAGATATACCATCACAAGTAGAACTGATTGCAGTAGAGATCAACACATCTGAAGGTAAAGTAATTGTAACCAATTTGTACATGCCACCAAGATCAAACACATGGGAAAGAGATGAATATGAGGACCTGGCAGAGAGTACAATTCAGAGGTTAAGATCATTACTACATAAAATGGAAGAGAAATCAGAAAGAATTATACTAACTGGGGATTTCAATACAAATATTGATTGGAATACTCTAGATATAATTAGCCAAGAAAGCTGTTAGGACCAAAAGCTCCTGGATCTCGTACAAGAGTTCTTCCCAACGCAACATGTGAGGGAAACCAGAAAAAGAGGACTTGATGTACCTTCAGTGCTAGATCTAATATTTACTAGGCAAGAAAATGATATTGACAGTTTAATATATCACCCTCCACTCGGCAAAAGCGATCATGCAGTACTAAATTATAACTTCAGGATAGCATATGACATAGTAAACAGCAATGACAGTTACAAAAAGAGCCTAAACTATAAAAAGGGAAATTATTAAGACCTAAAGAAGTATTTCTTAGAAGTTGATTGGGAAAATGATAGAGGACAAGATTTAAATGCTCTATATAAAAATTTTTGTGAATTTTATGAAATAGGAGTCCAGAAGTACATCCCACAGCACAAAGAAGCAGATAAGAAAATACAGAAATGGTTCAATACAGAATGTAAAAAATCAAAAGAAAGAAGAGATTTGTTGTGGAATAGATACAGAAGACACAATAGTGAAAGGGCGTATAATAATTACAAACAGGCAAGAAACGATTATACAAGAATAAGGAGGGAAGCCCAAAAACAGTTTGAGGAGGATATAATAAATAAAAGTAGTGATCAACCAAAGCTGTTTTACAGCTATATCAGAAGCAAAATCAAAGTAAAAGATATAATACAATCAATTACGGAGGAGGGAATCACTTATACACGAGAAAGATATTTATGAAGCACTAAATAAGAATTTCCAATTAGTTTTTACAGAAGAAAAAAATTTTGAGAGGGACTATGTGGAACATGCATGTCCACACATACTACCAGATATACAAAGAGCAGAAAATGTAATACAGGAGGAGTTAAGTAGATTAGACAGAGGAAAAGCAAGTGGTCCTGATGAAATTTCATGTTGGGTACTACGAACATGTGCAAAGGAGTTAAGTAAACCATTATTTTTAATTTTCAAGAAATCCTTGAGTCAAGGTAAACTACCTGATATTTGGAAAAAAGCAAATATTGTCCTCTTATTCAAGAAAGGAAATTGACAAAATCCACTCAACTACCGACCAGTATCACTGACCAGTGTTGTAAGCAAGGTATTTGAAAAGCTTATAAGAAAAGCTTGGGTAAATCATCTAGAAGAGCACAGTATGATAACAGAAAGACAGTTTGGTTTCAGAAAAGGAAAATCATGTGTTACTAATCTGTTGAGCTACTATGACAGAGTAACAAACACAATACAGGAAAGGGAAGGATGGGTGGACACTATCTATTTAGATTTCAAGAAAGCTTTTGACACAGTACCACACCAAAGACTTTTTATGGAAATTGTACCATCAAGGAGGAATTCGAGGCAAACTGTTTTCTTGGATGCAAGACTTTCTCATAAAAAGAGAAATGAGAACAGTACTAAGAGGAAACTACTCATCATGGAAAGAAGTGACTAGTGGAGTACCACAGGGTTCAGTGCTGGCACCAATCATGTTTTTAGTGTATATAAATGATATAAACAGTAACACTGGAAATGAGAGCTATCTGAATATGTTTGCAGATGATGCAAAAATACAAAGAAGCATTACTAACACAAACTCTTGTAAAGAACTACAAGAAGAATTAAATAAACTTCATGAATGGAGTAGTACATGGCAAATGGAATTCAGTGTGGACAAGTGTCATGTAATCAAGTTTGGTAAAAGTGGAAAAAGACCTGATTGGGATTATAAGTTAGGAAATAAAACCCTATACACATCAGAAAGAAAGACCTAGGTGTGATTATCAGTAACAGACTATCTCCGGCTGACCACATCAACGAGAAGGTACGGAACATGTATACACTGCTTGCAAATATGAGAATAGCATTCACATACATAAATGAAGACATGCTGAGAAGGATAATAACATCATTCATTAGACCAACCCTGGAATATGCATCAGTAGTCTGGAGTCCTTATCTCAAAAAGCACATAGACAAGATTGAAAAAGTTCAATGGGCCACTACAAGATGGATACCAAGCTTAAGGGACCTAAGCTACGAAGAATGACTAAATAAACTGAATCTACCAACACTACAGGAGAGAAGGAAAAGAGGTGACATGATAATGCTATATAAGTGCATATCAGGGAAGGAGAAAATAGACATAAATGATTACTTAACATATGGAGAAGCATCAGCAAGAGGACACTGCAAAAAACTGCATAAGAAGAGAGGTGATAAAGACGTAAGGAAATTCAGTTTTCCAAACAGAGCAATTGATCAATGGAATGCACTACCGAATGAAATAGTGTGTGCCAAAACATTTCACAAATTTAAGGATATGTACGATAAATATGGTTTAAGACACGGGACAGTACGAGCTTGACTCATTCCTGTAAAGATACAATTAGGTAAGAACAATTAGGTAAGAACACACACACACACGCACACAAAACACAGACACAAGCATAATGCAAAGACTAAAAATCAAGGCTATCATTACTATTGAATGCTGGAAACTAACAATATTCTATCAATAATAATAATAATAAAAATAATAACGAAGAGATGTCTAGAATCCCATTGTCCAAAGTTCAAGCTACCAAGGATAGTTTAGGATAGGGACATACAGGATTTCCCCACTAGGCTTGTAGTTGTAGGGAGGGCTAGGGCCTCGGCCTAAAGGTTTTCATATAGGAGCTTTCATATTTCAAAGACTGATGACATTTACAGCAGGGACTATTACATAAAGATCTTATAGTATAATCACTGATGGGGCCCACCACCCATACGGACTAACATCAAATGAACACCCCATTGATCTATAAATAGCCTGTGCTGTGGCTATGGGTGCCAGGGTTAAATAGACCTGCCGGCCCTGTCTTTGAGGAAGGCATGATGCCTCCCTCAAACTCTCAAAGACAGGGTCAGCAGCTCAGGCTTGACATCAAAATATCTAACCCGATAAAAATTCAAGGTTCCAATACGATTATTGATAAAATGAACTTACTATCTCTATCTGTACGGGTCAACTTGGTTCTTGAACTTCTTGGTGGCTTTTAACTTTAAGGGCTATGCAGGCAACGGGAGCCAAATGTCCTACTACTATACCCGTGACCCTTGTAAACAAACGCCATGATAAAATTCGATTCAGAAGTGAAAGAGAAAAAGTCTTTCCAAGTAGGTATAATATATAATTTACATTTAAATAAATTATAACATGAAATGCTATTATTTATTTGTGAAATAAATTCACATGGTCATTATCTACTCCAAGTATACAATAAGTCATTATCTACTCCAAGTATACAATAAGGAATCAAAAGTAATAAAAATTTTAAAGCAAAAATTATTATTGTTTAGCAACACTATCAAAAATAAAGAAAACGGAGTCGGAGACTGGGAGGTAACAGCCATTGTGATCTTTAAGGGGAAACTCGGCCACACTGACGATCGAATTTACGATTTTTGTTTCACGATTTTACATATTTATTGTAAAATTAAGACATTAAGCTTAACTATCATAAGGCTTCTTTTACGATCATATATTCAACATTTTTTGTCCAATCCCATGAAGAATGAAACCCTATTTATTTATTTTTATTTTTTTATTTTTATTTACTATTATTATTATATTTTTTTCTGAGGCGCGGGGCCCTCACAGGCGCGGGGCCCTAGGCCATGGCCTACTCGGCCCTATCCTAATCCGCCACCGACTAATCAGCTAACATACAAATCGCTAACATACACTAAATCCTAACGATACAAATACCTAAACATACAATAATGGTAAAAATACCTTAACCAAGAGAACACCATCGACTGCAGATATGTAATGCTTTTCTACATTACATACCTGGAATCATTACCTGGTGACTGTCAGTCGAGGCACAACCTAATATAGGGGACATCGATATATGAAAGAGAACCAGACGAGTCAGGAACATTTCCATATACGTCAGCTGTCGGCCCTAATTAGGACAACTTAATCAAGATGGTGCAATATATTTACATATTATATACAATATGTGAAAGACCTTGCCCAACACACCACCATCGACTGCAAGTGCCCAATACCTTTCTATATTACACACTTGCACTCATCAGCTGGTGACTGTCAGGAGAGGAACCTTGTTTAATGTAGGGGACATCTATATTAGAAACAGATTAGTCATAAGCAGGAACTATTTCAAATATGTCAGCTGTCAACACTAATTAAGAGTATAATATATACATATTTACTGTTGATAAAAACCAAAACCATATAGTAAAAAAGTCACATCACTCTGATCAATCCGGTCTCTCTCAAGAAAGCCATCAATTTATCAGTCATAACAATGTCCCCATCATCCAGGATGGTGGAAAGGGTGAAGGGGACCTCTGCTGCACCACAGTAATTTATAAATGAAGCACGTCAGCGCAGGATGATATGACTGATAGATAACACCGCATCACAGATGTCATTGCAGTGGGAAGCGTCTTTCCATACAAGATTTCATAGGAGTTAAAATGGTGGCAATAAGCTGCAAATGCGCCACCACTTTTGTTTCGGGATGACTGGGACGGTTGGCAGAGTCCCAGTCGCCCAGGTACGGCTTACAGTTGAATATTAAGTCTGGTCCACTGACCTTGCCACAGAAGATTTATTGATTTCTTTCCGAGAGAGAGACTTGACCGTAGATCACGAGGAACGTCCCAAGTCTTCTCGAGCTTTACGGCCAACTTTGCAAGTAAGTCAACCTGCTCATTGTCGTAAATATGACAATGACCAGGCACCCAGAGCAGCATGAAGGACTGGTTGAATGCAATTTATTAATAATGAGGCCCTGGATCTCATTCGAGTCCGTAGTACTAGAAGCAATTGCCTGAAGGGCTGATTTTGAATCTGAAAATATGACAAATGAATCATGCCTAGAATTGAGAGCATAGTTTATGGCTTTGTCAATAGCAAAAAGTTCGGAGGTAAACACAGATGTGTGAGTCGGCAACGGATACCTGAGTGCACATTCAGTCGACCACACACTAGCATCCACACATTCACTTGACTTGGAGCCATCGGTGTACAATTGGTGGGACCCCAGGTGACGAACGATGTTGTTACAAAACAAATGGTGGACCTCCACCTCCAGCGCCTTGGTCTTTGGTGCTGGGAGCCGCGACACATCAACAGTGAAACCGATGGCTCCCAAGACTCTATATTTTTAGTCACCAACTTGTCACAGTCACTGAGGTCCACACCAAGCTCCTGAGCTAGTAGGTGGAGGCAAACGGCAAGTGGCTGACCCACCCCCAGCAGAAGATGGTGGTATTGATGCAGGGGGGTTACAGACCACGTTGCCAATATTACTTTTCCTATATGTTCTTAGTCCATAGGACAAGGCCAGGTGGTCATGGTGAATACGGAGGGGAGGCACAGTTGCCTCCACTTCCATACAAGCTAGACAGGTACACTGGACGGCTCCAAGACACACTCGCAAACATTTATTCTGCAACACATCCAATCCTTTCAGCGTGGCATCGGATGTCGAGCCATACACCTGTGCACCATAGTCTAGCTTCAATCAACCAAGGGACTTACTGTATACACCATTAATAAAGATTTTCTGTCGGCACCCCATGTAGTACCTGCTAGATACTTGAGGACATTTAACATTTTATCACAACGAGCAAGCAAATTATTAGCATGAATTTTGAAGTTCAAACGGCGATCAAAATGTATTCCCCAAAACTTCACGGAATTTTGAAAAGGTACCTTCTGATTATCTAAACTTAAGCACAAATTAGGTACGTTACGATCAGTGAAGACTACAGTGGCATGCTTAGGGACGGAAAACTTATATCTCCATTGCTAGGCTCATTGATGGACGGAACCAAGGGCTGCTTGAATCCGCCCAGCCGAAAGTTGTGCATTACACGAAGAGTGCCATATTGCACAATCGTCAGCACAGAGTGAGTATTTAAGATTCCTCAGGATGGGAGCTGATGACAGAATATCATTGATCATAATACTAAATAAAGTGGGACAAAGCACACTTCCCTGCGGCACCCCATTTTCCTGGATAAATATATCCAATGTTACGTTACAGGGCAATTTGACAGAGAAAGTCCTGTCCCTTAAGAAATTTGAAATAAAAATAGGCAAATTTCCTCTTAAAACATATGCATAGAGCTTCATTAGGATGCCATGTCGCCATGTCATGTCATAGGCTTTATGGATGTCCAAGAACACCCCTATCATGAATTCTTTATTGGCAAATGCCTCTGCAATGCAATGCTCCAAATTCATTAAAGGATCTAGTGAACTTCTGTATTTACAGAAGCCACACTGTTGATCGTTTTACAAATTCTTCGACTCTAAAACAAAAAGGAGCCTAATGTTTACCATTCGTTCCATGACCTTACAAAGACAAGAAGTCAACATAATAGGACGAAATGAAGTGGGATTCATAAGACGATCAGCCTCTTTGGGTATTGGTATGACGTGCACAAAGTGCCATGAGTTTGGGAACATTCGGGATGCCCAAATCTCATTGTACAATGCTAACATCTTAATCAGGTTGTCCTGATTAAGATGTGGATCATACCGTACGTGATGGTGTCTGGTCTAGGGCTGGTGTCTTTACAGGATTTAAGGGCAAGGATCTAGCATAAACTCTTGGTTGTACAGGGAGTCTACGTCTTCTGTGGCAAAGTCTAATACCTGTAGCTCAGCCATGCGTTTATGATGTTGGAAACGCAGATCATAATTGGCTGAGCTATTTACTTGAGAAAAACTCCTGGTGACAATGTTAGCAACGTTCACGCGATCGTCATAGATAGTGTTGTTCACATGCAATGTGGTCACTGGGAAGTATGGGCCTTTATTATTTAGTATTCTTATAGTGGACCAGACTTTACTTAATGGTGTAGTACGGGTCACCGTGGACGCAAAGGACCGCCAGGAGTCAAGTTTGGCCCTTTTCATTATTCTCCTTGCCTCAGCCCATGCCTGTTTGTATGCAATAAAATTTTCCTCAGTAGGCTGACTATCAAAAATCCTGTATCTCCTATCACGTTTCCTTAATGTTTGTCGGCAATCCTGCGTCCGCCAATGTGCTTTATGCTTCACATGAACTGTAGAAGTCTTGGGAATAGCAGCCTCAGCCGCGTGTAATATGGAAGTGGTTAAATTTTCAACCTTAACATCTATGATCCCCCCAGATATATCTAAACTGGTAATCCTTGAGAAGGATCCCCAATCTGCTTTCTTACAGTTAAATTTTGGGGGTGGAGGGTCCGAAACGATGTCGCGTGTATAAGAAAGGCAGATGGGTAAATGATCACTTCCTAAGGAGTCGTCATAAGGGTCCCACGAGAAATCTTGATGTATACAAGGAGAGGCCATGGCCGAAAAGTTACCAGTACGATCATCCACACGAGTCGCTCTACCATCGTTCAGAAGATAGAGGTTGGACTGTAGTATTAGGTCGGCTACTTGCTCCCCACGACCATTGATCCTCAAGCTACCCCACCGATAGTGATGGGTGTTAAAGTCATCCAACACTAACTTATTCTCAGGCAGATGTTCAAAGAGTGAGTTCAAAGCTTCACTATCAATGGGGGCATGTGGAGGACAGTACAGAGAGCAAATAGATAGATACGTACGTGACCGCTTCCAGAGTAGAATTTAGAATCACATCCTGTGGGTGTTATTTGTGTGTGTGTATATGGCGACTCTGTGACCATCATCCCCCCCTGTGGTGGGGGGGACACAATCTGGCCGCACTATGGGGTTGTATTACTACTCTGTGGCCAGGTTGTATTAGGAAGAATACTGCCACCGTATTCCCCGTCTGTTGTAAAAGGCGACTAAAAGAGGCGGGGTGAGGGGACTAGGGACCCCTCCACTGTTTTTTAGTTACTAAAAAGAGAGGCCAGAGAAAGGGATGGGGGACTCAGTTATCCCGTACCCTGAAGATTCGGTCTATGAATGTGCATGGATGTGGTACGATTGAGGCTAAAAGGGAGGAGCTTGGGAGAATGTTTGTGAGAAAAAGTTGGATGTGTTAGCTTTGAGTGAAACGAAGATGAAAGGGGAGGGTGAGTCTATGTTTGGAAGTGTGAATGGAAGATTGTCTGGTGCTGATAGAGGAAGGGCAAGAGAAGTTATGGCCTTGTTAGTGAGTCCGGAAGTACAACAGTGTGTGATTGAATGGAAGGAGGTGTCATCGAGATTGATGTGGGTGAAAGCGAAGTTTGAATGAGAGCTGTGGGTGTTTGTGAGTGCATATGGGCCTGGTAGTGAAAGGAGTGAAGAAGAGATGGAGTCTTTCTGGAATGATGATGAGTGTCTGCTGAGTTTTGGAGAGAATGTAAAGTGGTAATGATGGGAGATCTGAATGCAAGAGTGGGAAATGTCGTAGTTGAAGGTGTAGTTGCTATGCATGGTGTGCCTGGAAGAAATGAAAATGGGGAACGAATGATAGGAATGTGCGTTGAGCGAGAGATAGTGATTGGAAATATCCTGTTTGAGAAGAATAATATTCATAAGTATACATGGGTGAGACAGGAGGGTGGAAGGGTTGTTGATAGAGCATTGATGGACTATGTGGCTGTGTCCAGGAATGTAATAGGAAGATTGTTGGATATGTGAGTTCTGAGAGGGGAGGGTGGAGGTATGTCCGACCACTTCCTGGTGGAGGGAAAGTTAAGAGTAGGTAAGAGATGGGTGAAAGCTAGGAGAGTTAGGTTTGGCATGGAGGTTTTGAAAGTGAGTGAGTTGGATAAAAGAGAGAAAATGAGAGAGTATCAGAAGAAACTGAAAGTTGAGTGAAATGTAGTGAAAGTTCAGGAAAATGGCAGTGTGGAGGAGGAATGGCAGTTGTTTAAGAGTGCTGTGGTGGGGCATGCAGAAGTGATGTGTGCTGTGAGACGTGTGGGTGGTGGTGTAAGAAAAGGAAGTGAATGGTGGTGCGAGAAAGTAAGTATGGCTGTGGCTGAGAAGAGACGTGCATATGAAGTATGGCTGCAGAGGAAGGATGAGGTGTCATACGAGAGGTATAAGGAAAAGAGGAATAGGGCAAGAAGGGCTGTGCATGATGCTAAAGTGGCAGCATATGAGAGAAGGGGTAGGCGGTTGACTGAGAATTTTCAAGAGAATAAGAAACTGTTTTGGAAGGAGGTGAAAAGCGTGTGAAAGAGAGAGTCTGGGAAGGAGGAGCAAATAAAAGCAGAGGATGGAAGGATTTAATTGACATGGATGCAGTAAGGAAGAGATGGGCAGACTATTTTGAAAGATTGTTAAATGTAGAGGAGGAAAGGGTGGCTGAGATTGTGGTGGATAGAAGGGTGCAAGGAATAAATGTGTTGGGAGAGTTGAATGATTCTTTGATCACGAACGAGGAAGTGCAGGAGGCAGTAAAGGAGATGAAAACAGGGAAAGCTGCAGGTATGGATGGGTGTGCTGTGGAATGCCTGAAGGGTGGTGGAGAGACTACTGTCGACTGGTTAGTAAGATTGTTGAATGTGTGCTTTGTGAAAGGTATGGTGCCGGTTGACTGAGCAAGTGCTTGTGTGGTCCCACTGTATAAAGGCAAGGGTGATGAGTATGAAAGTACTAGCTTTAGGGGTATAAGTCTGTTGAGTGTTCTAGGTAATGTGTATAGTAGGGTGTTAATTAAGAGAGTTAGAGAGGGTACAGAGGGAGTGATTGGTGATGAGTAGTGTGGCTTTAGGTGAGGGATGGGATGTGTGGATCAGGTGTTTGCTGTGAGACAATTGTGTGAAAAGTATTTAGCGAAAGGCAAGGATGTGTTTTGGGCATTCATTGATTTAGAGAAAGTGTATTATAGAATTAATAGGCAGGCTTTGTGGACAGTTTTAAGATTGTATAGACTTGATGGTAGGTTACTAAAAGGGGTGAAAAGTTTTTATGTAAATAGTAGAGCGTGTGTAAAAGTGGGAAATACTGTAAGTGATTGATTTCCCGTGAGAGTGGGGCTGCGGCAGGGATGTGTGATGTCGCCTTGATTGTTTAATATTTATATGGATGGTGTTGTAGGGGAGGTGAATGCAAGAGTTTTAGGTGAAGGTCTGAGTCTGGTGAATGTTGATGGTAGAGAGTGGAGTCTGAAGCAGCTGCTGTTTGCAGATATTACTGCACTGGGTGGCTGATTCAGAGGGGAGATTGAGACAGTTGGTAGAGGAGTTTGGAAGGGTGTGTGAAAGGAGGAAATTAAAAGTAAATGAGAATAAGAATAAAATGATGAAGTGTACGAGGTCGGTAGATGGTAGGAGGATGAATATAGTTTTGAATGGTGAGTTTCTTGAGGAGATAGAGTGTTTTAAATATTCAGGGTCACATGTTGCTGTGGATGGAAGAATAGATGTAGAAGTGAAGTTTAGAATGAATGAAGTAGGAAAGGTGCTGGGAGGAATGAAAAAAGTGTTTAGATGTCGTTCACTTAGAATGGATGTAAAGAGAAGGCTGTATGAGGGTGTTATGATGCCGGCTGCGTTATATGGGGCTGAAACATGTAATATGGGTGTAGTAGAGAGAAAAAGTTTGAATGTAATGGAGATGAGGTGTCTGAGGAGTATGTGTGGAGTGATGCTTTTGGATGAAGTGAGAAATGATGAAGTGCGAAGGAGAACTGAAGTTGTTCGGGAGATGGCTGATCAAGTTGAGCAGAGGGTGTTGTGATGGTTTAGGCATATGGAGAGAATGGATAATGAGCGATTGGTGAAAAAGATAACTAGTTCTGATGTGAGATGTGTGGCAGTGGTAAACCAGCTCAGCTGTAGGGCCCTCCTGTGGATGTTGCTGATTGCACTGTGCAGTTGAACCTCGTGCGGTGTGGTGCAGTGAGGATCTGTCCCTTCTCTCCTTTGGGGCTAAGATGTTTGAGTGGATGAGTAAAGTGGGAGTGTGTCGTCCTGTCTTGGCTACCTCCCTTTCTTGGGGGAAGCAGCCTAGGTATATAAAAAGATAGATAGTGACTTTCATATCTTCTATACGAGGTAGTGTTTGAACTGTGGAGGATCAGGATGATCCTCCAGGCGGGTCTCCTGTAAACAAACAACATCTGGCTTGTTTATGGAAAGTAAGACTGTTATATTTTGTAATTTATTCCCAAGAGCCTTACAATTCCACTGTAACACAGTTAATGCGGCAGTTTAAGATTTACTAGGGTGGCCAGTGCTTTTAGTTCTTTTATGTCGCCCGCCAACAGGCGAGCGACTACCGGGGGACCTATCCCGGTGCTTGCTGATGGAAACCCCCATTTTTTCATCAATAACGTGGCTCCTAGACTCCACCAAGGAAGAGCTACCCTTTCTCTCCCTCTCTGAACCAGAAGCAGGAAGAACATGAAGACGTGACTGTTTGGTGAGGGTGGTCATGTTACTCTTACTTGAGCTGTCTGACTTCAGTTTAGGCTTGACTGTCTGAGAGGCGGCAGCAGCCAGAGAGTAGGAAGCTGCAACAGGGATGTCAGTTTGAGAGTTGGATCAGCAGTAGGCTGAGATAGAGCGGTAGAGTGAGTGGCAAGAGGAACGTTCAGGATCAGTCTGTGTTTCAACAGAGCACATCACGGGACGGGCCATCACCGCCGAAGCATAGGACCTATTTGGCGAGGAAGTTGCATGCAACTCCCTCACCTTTTTCATAGCTTCGTAGTAGGAAATACCCTCATTTGCTTTCACTATGCAGACCTCTTTCTCGTCCTTCCACTTGGGACAATCCCTAGAGGAAGTGGACTGTGCACCCTTGCAGTGAAAACAACGTACAGTCTCTGATGTGCACTGTTCAGCATCATGTCCCTGTGTTGCACATTCGCCACACACTGACTGGAAAGCCTGACAAGTCTTATCATTGTGCCCATATAATTGACACCATAAACAACGACGTGGATTAGGGATGTATGGCCTTACATTAACAATTTCGTAGCCAATTTTGACAAGGTCTGGGAGTGAAACTTTGCCAAAGGTCAAGACAGTAGTGGCAGCCTTCATCCTCATGCCTTCGGAGTATCTTGTAATAATGTTATGAGTCCATATTATAATTACAAATCATAATAGATAGATATATAAATAGATAGATAGACAGCTCCATGCGAGCCTGGGAAAGGGAAATGATCTTGCAAGTTAACTGAGGAAATGTTGACGACACATAAGAAGTAGCAATGTCAGGAGATGATGTAAGTAGTGTGTCAGCGAGATAGCAGGGGAACAAAGCCTAGTGACATACACACATACTCACACACAGGTTTCTGGAACTTTCCAACCATAGTGTAACACGACCCCTGTTTCACCAGAATTTAGGAAAGAGAGCTCAGAAGAAGGCTAGCATTTGAACCGACAGGTAGTGGAGAGAGTGAACAAGAAAGAGGGGCTCAACTAGACTTACTTATTATATTGTCTCTGTAAGACATACCCTGCTCAACTTAGATTTCTCTGAAGATAATAAATTAAGATCAACTCCTGTATTCATCTTTAATTCCTACTACAAGAAATCGAGAGTGACAACTAAACCACAAAACTTCTCTACAAGTAACTACAAAGTCTTTTATGACATTATTTCTAATCTTTTAGGACATTATTTGGTGGCAAGCGGAACTACAGACATCGTCTCCGAATCAAAAGCGAATTTCTACAAAAGCAGGCGAGACTCTACAAGATTAGCTTCAGTTCTACAGTGAATTCCTACAAAATACAGCCTACAATGCAAATAGCCTACAAGTCTACAAAACAACTCTATAATCTTCACGTAACTTCAAGCAGCAGCAAGAAGAATAAAAAACAAAGCAAGTAAAGAAGAGGAAAAACCAAAGCAAAAAGCACACAAACCCCCACCACTCTCTCCCGCCTACCTCCATTGCTGACGCAGAGGTCAAGACACGCAGCAAAACACCAGAGCCACATTTATAACGCAACTTACTCACCTTTCTTCACCCATCTTATGCATCGCTACTCAGTATTCACCACAGCTACCAGTGTGGGAAGCTGACGTCACCATGTGCTGAGATGACATCACAACGCGAGTTTGCCACGCCAAGCAACGTGTGACTGACACCAGGCACTTCTCACCCACTACTCATTATTCATTATTCACATAGCTCCTACTCATACTCATTTATTTCTACAGTATTGAGTTGGAAATTCGACGTTCTATGCTGAGGTTTGCCTGTGACAGCTGTTAACCACCACAAGCACCAAGCCATGGAATTTCCTGAGTAATATCGTCTATCAACACAGCACTAGAATTATCAAGAGATCTTCAATCAACCCTGCATTTTTCTTCCGAGATCGACATTTGCATCGACACACCTCTACGATCTGTATCAAGTGGGTGAAATTATTCTTTCTCATTTCTTCTCAGTGCTAAAATTAGGTATATTCAACTTCTTTACTTATTTCCATATATACACTTATACACTCACGATCTATCATTTATTTCAACTCATTTACTCATCTATTTAGTTAGGACATAAATAAACAAAAGGCGTATTTCATAACAACATATCTTAATGACAGGAATATTTTCGCCACCACCCACGTTAATACCAGATGAAACACAATTAAACCCACCAAAAGATTCACAATTAGGAGAGCACCAAGGCAACACACCCGTTTTACAAACCTCACCAGAACCTAAAGACCAAGAAACAAATACGTCAGTTCCAGATGATGAGTGGGAAATCCCCCCTGACGTAGCAAGTGCGGACTTAATTTCTGCCTTGCATACCTATCAGAATATACTTGATATAATGCAACGTACAGGCGAATCCTATTCCACCATTCCCTCACACAACGATAAACAAGTCCAAGTTAAATTAACAGAGCAGTGAAAATGAATCACGAAAAAAATACCGCGGATCTAACAACCCCACCTCATGTGTACGTGTACCATGAAGATAAAACTGCCCCAAAATTCTCTGGCACAGTAAATGATCGCATTGATGTTATTTCATTAGTCAAGCAGTGCGAACAAATGTTCATCAAGCGCCACATACTGGATGAACAAGAGAAAATTGCCATTTTTTTCATCTTGCATAAGCCAGGAAAGATGTCCAGCATGCAATTTATTGCGATCTGACAAGCTCCTTAAAGCCAGGACATATGATGAATTCAAAATTGAATTTTTGAAGAAATTTTCTGGAGGTATGAACTTCTTGCCAGGTATAATTCCAGAATTACATAAGATTGTAGATCTTGTAAGGGAGCACACTACAAACCATGTGCTCAGTGAAATACAGTAACTGCTGATGTCTCCACAATGAAAAGAACATTGTTAGTTACTTTGGAAAACTCAAATTGGATAACAGATGATGGAAAGATGTCCCCAGACCTCGTCGTGGATATTATTGGTTATGTAGCTGCCTTGTGTAAATTACCTGATAGGACCCTTAAGATCGCCAAGACGATCGCGTACACCCCAGGCATGTGCTTACTAGACTTAATGAACGAGGTAGAGATGCAGTGCAGTAAAGCACGTATGGTCGACACACCCGCACATTCTAGTAGAATGAGAGTACCTGAGACAGTATCAGCTGTGAAAACATCTACACCGACCCCAAACAGAGAACAAAATCGATCGCGACCCAAAAGCAGGCAGAGCAAACAACCAAACGTGACGAGGCTCGATCACAAACACCAGGTTACAGGCAGTTTCATAAGTTTTCGCGCAGCCCGAGCAGGTCTCGCGCCATAAACAACACTACTTATGGGAAGTTACCTCGTAGGTCACGGTCAAGAGATAGGTCCATTCTATGTCATTATTGTGCAAAACCAGGACACACAAGGTATGAATGCTTTATCAAAGCAAAAGAGGATAGACAAAAGACACAAGGATTTGGTCCTTACTGTAGGCATCATAGATACCAAGGGCACTGAACCAGTGACTACAAAACAGTAGAAAAAATTGTGTCTATGTACAAATCGGGGGAAACCAAGTCATGACAAAAAACGAACAAACGTAAAGAAAAACAAGTCTAAAATTCATATAGGAGGCATGTTGGGAAATGAGTGTATCTTGATACCAGCTGTATGTGAGGATCAAAACGTTTCCTTATTTTTAGATACAGGCTCTCCAGCGAACTTAATAACACATGAAGAAATAAATAGAATTCTTAAAAATAAGAAGAAAGTAACTTTTCTGGATGAGGCTGATTTAGATTTATATACGGTAGATGGAAAACAAATTACAGTGAAAGGTATGATAAGATTAAATATCAGTTTCACAGAGACTACAAGACCATTCTCTGCATTTTTCTATATCGTTGAAAACTTAGCAATTAAAGCTCATATCTTACTGGGCTTAAGATCCATGAGAGCAGAGAACATAACTAAACTCCCACAAATGAATGGAATAGACTTTGACAATGAATTCATAGAGGAAATACCATCAGAGCCCTCACCAATTAGTAAAAGAGAACCAAAAAGAATTGGTAATATTAAAGGCTTAAACAAACATACACAAACACTCGAACAATTCCCAATGGTCAATAATACATTATACAAGATTAACTCTAAACAACCAAAACGCCAAAGAAATACTAACCAGATGGTAATACCTAATGACATGATACCTCAAGTATTACGAACTATACACGATAGCCAACATGCAGGACATCCTGGAAAGGATAAGACATTCAAACAAGCCCAGCTGTTATATTACTGGCCTTCATTAAGAAAAGATATAAACAATCATATAGACAGATGCGAATCATGTGCGAAACACAAAGGATACCCAATCACACCTGCACCGATGGGTAATTACCCTGTACCACATCAACCATGGGACGTTGTCCCTGTTGAATTACTCAAGATGCCATTGTCATACAATAATAACCTATACCTATTCGTAGCAACGGATCATTTTTCCCGTTATGTCATTTTAGCTCCAATTAAAGATAAGACAGCAGAGACAGTAGCAAAGGCAATAACAGATAATGTAATATGTCGCTTTACTACCCCAAAGGTACTAATAAGTGATAATGGAGGAGAATTTAATTCTGAGATCTTACAAAAAATATGTAAACAATACAACATCAAAAAGGTTAACGTTTTAGCCTATCACCCAGCATCGAATGGGTTGGTAGAGAGAAAACAAAAAATAATTAGATGTGCTACGACACATTCGCAGTGAAAATTATGCAAGCTGGGATGATTGGATTCCCAGAGTAGAAGCCTCAATTAATGGATCTATAAATAAATCCACAGGTGACACACCACATTTCATTATATATGGGACAGATAAAAAACTACCATATGAGCTCCTAGAAGGTGACAGTCTGCCCATATACAATTACGATGATTACTCTAAACTCCGTTTACGTGAATTCCAGGACATACACAAAAGAGTCAAAAAACAATTAACGATGTCCAAGGAAGAAATGACGGAGGTATTTAACAAGAAGGCAAGAGATTCACCTATCAGCTTAGGAGACATTGTTTATGGTATCATTCATACGAGAGACAATAAATTATCCCAAAAATTTGAGGGCCCATACAGAGTAATTAACACAAAAGCAAAGTTTTAATTAAGTCACTGTCAAGTGGCGAAGAGAAACAAGTTCATATTGACCATTTAAAACGAGTTTCAAGGGAATTATCCAATAATTATTCAGCATCGGATACAACCGAACAGGCGAACGTACCTCAAGAAACCAAGCAAGAAAACAACAATGATTACAAAAAGAAATTAAGGTCATATACCAAACAATCGAACATAGGTGCAACTGTTCCAATAAAATCTACAGTACATCATTTACGAGAATTAAATATCTATTTAAACTCCTTCTATAAATGAAATAACAATCAACCGTAACGCACATCATGACTATCATCGACCACAGCATGACCATATTAGGAAATTAATAGATTTTTTTTTTTCGGTAGGTTACGATGAAGGAACTTATGCTATGGATTCTCCTCTACATAGCAAGAGGATATGCACACTTAGACCCCCAACACATAGTACGACAAGGATGCCTCATAGCTCCAACGGCCACGACTTCAATCGTTAAGGACGTCATGAGTACTGACTCCCCTGGTGGGAACCGCCTTGTCGTGGTGGGGGGGCTTGCGTGTCCCTGTGACCTGGCGGGCGAGGCTAGAGGGGACCTCGGCCCCTGCTCCGCCCCTCTTGGGGGGAGAGGGCTACCCATGCTAGTAAGGTCGTCAGTGAGAGACCAGACTAAATGGTTCCCGGAGTTAGGCTGCCAGTGTGGGTCAACAGTGCCGCCCGCCAGAGGGATCACCTTCTGGGGTTGTCCTGTGTTGGATGGTTGGGTGTCTGGGCTGGGATGCGCTGGGGAAGGGGGTCTTAGCTCCTCCGTGGGCAAACTTGCGGATCATGTGGGGTTTCTTCTTAAACCGAGAAGCCCCCATGGGGACGAGGTACCCCGCTCGCGGCGGCCAGCGCTTGGTCCCCTCGCATTCCCGGTAGGCGGTTGCTCCTGGCCCCTGGAGCCATTTATTATCAACCCATTCTATATGGATATAAACATTGAAAATACCATGGTCCTCGAAGGGAGGTCGACCAGACCCTCGAGACGTCACCCTCTGGTCGTGATGGTGGTTCTTTGCAAGAGCAGGCTGGAGCTCGCACTCACTGCTGCTGCTACTAATGATGCTGGTAGACCCCGCGAGTCACCTATCAAGTCTTCCGAGATTTCTTATAATCTGGATACGCTTAAGCTGATTAATGTGTTTACATCTCTTTCCTACCGTGCCATTCACTCTCTTTTCAAACCATTTGGAACAGTTGTTCGTATCCATCTAAGATATGATGATGACTGTAGGTCTAATTGGTGTTACGTGACCTTTACTTCTGGCAGTGCTGCCAAAGTCGCTTTTGAGGCAAGGAATTCTCTTTCTCTAGGGGAGGCCAACTGTATTGTTGAGCTGATCCGATCAAACAACGTAATGGATTGTGAAAATGACTATTGCCCCAACATCTTTGATGATGCTGAAGAGCGAGTTCCTAAGGTGCGCCACTCCCCCACACCTTATTGGTTTGTGGCATATTATAGAGAAGGAAGAGGAAACTTCATCCACGCTGCTAGGTATCTAGAGAAAGAAATTGGAGTGCTTCCTGAGGGCAACCTCAAGAAGTATGGTAAAGGAGTGTTAGTTCGAGCAAAGGATCTGACACAGGCCATGATGCTTCTCCATCTACCTTGTCCTTCTGATGGCCTCTTTGAGGCCATCAAACCTCATCGAACAATCAATTACAGCTTTTTCAGAAGATGACATTCTTGATTTGTGCCCTGATAATGTCCAGCGAGTATCGAAGATCAGAGGAAATAGTAACATGATCGTTTTCACCTTTTATATTCCTTATCTCCCAGATCGTGTTAAAATTGGCCCTCTGTTCCTTCAAGTAAAATCTTTTGTTGACCGTCTCCTGCAGTGTTACTCATGTTATGAGTTTGGTCACGGGAGGAAGAACTGTACAAATCGTTCCCGGTGTGGTCATTGCTCTGCCCTGGACTCACATCCTACTATTGAGTGTGAGTCGGATCCCTATTGTTTTTACTGCAGGGAGGCTCATTCCCTAAGTTCTCGACAATGTAGGAGGTACCGCTTTGAGCAGGATATTCTTCAGTTGGCTAACTCACAGTTCATTAGCCTGGGTAGTGCCAGACGGGAACTTCTGTTTAGACAAGAGAAGGATGGTGGGGCTAAGACATTTGCCTCCTCCCTCTGCCCTAATTCTTCGAACTCCACATCTGGTTCGGCTTCAGCACCTTCTCACCTTCCTCAACCAACAAAAGTTTCTTCCCGCTCTCTTCCGATTGCTTCTTATATTCCTGTCCGGAATAAGTTTTCCATTTTGTCAACCGTGTCAGACAGACCCTCCACAGCATCCTCATCTGAAAGACCGGAAACATTAACTACAAGAGTTTTGTCCGGTCATAGCCGTCCTCGTCGTCCTGTCCAGCAGCAGACCCGAGTTCCTCCTGTTGTGTTAGCTCCTATGCCTTCATCTGTTGATTCCATGTCAGTGCAACAATCTCCTGCTCTTGAGACGGTTGCCGCTACAGTTCAAGTCTCGACCTCTACGTCTATGGTATCCCCTGGTAATCATGGTGCACATTCTTCATTCGCTAAACGTCATCGTGGTTCCTCAGAGTCTTTGAGTCTTGAAGATCCTCCAAGCTAGGTGTCGGTCGTGGAGTCCTCATCCTCTGTAGTTAGTCCATCTGTGCAACAGCCCTCGGACCCTGCTTCTGGGTCTTCGGGGGCTTCTGGGGTGTTAGGTCAGTCTGGCACCTCTTCCTCCGGGGTATCGGATGTTCCTTCTCCGGTTACCTCGGAGGATCCTGTCCTGCCCCCTCCACGTTTGGAGGCCAGGACCCCAATCCCTCCTGCTCGACCTCTTGGTTCACTGGGGGCCCCGGGCAGGGTTTGGAGTAGCACTTCCTCTCCTGCTGGGCAGCGACGGGTGTCTGTGAAGTCTCCCAACACTTTGCAGACCCCAGGCCCTCGTTCTAGCCATGCTGCTGCCCGTGACAAGCCCCTTAGTGGGCGTATCTGCATTCCCAAGAAGATTGTCTCCCAGGGTCGCTCAGTGGTTTCCACTAAGTGACCCTTTCTTTTGTGTATATAGTTCCTCCATTTTAATATTTTTAGTATTTTTTATGGTTTTCTGTTTGTCCCTCTCCCCTGCCCCTTTTTATTTCATTAGTTTTAATGGCTAATATTATTCAATGGAACTGCCGTGGTTTACGAGCCAACTGGGAGGAACTCCGTTGGCTTCTGGCTGAGTATTCACCTGTGTGTGTTTGCCAACAAGAGACAATGGTTGGTGATGCTGCGCCTCCCAGTCCACATGGTTACCAGGTTTTTTATTCAGATCCTCTTCCTGGACCGGGTCATGGTGGGGGTGTGGCTATTCTAGTACGCAGTGACATACCTTTCACTGCTATGAATCTTAACACTCTACTGCAGGCTGTTGCTCTCCAGATTTTCCTTCCCCATCGTTATACTGTGTGCTCTTTGTACCTCCCTCCTAGTGCCACTATTGAGAGGGTTGATCTTGAAAATCTTATTCATGCACTTCCCTCACCCTATTTCTTGCTGGCTGACATGAACAGTCATCATCCCCTGTGGGGTGGCCCCACAGCTGATGCTAGAGGTACTATGTTAGCCTCCATTGTGGAGGATGTGGATCTGTACATTTTAAATTCTGGTGAAGTTACTTACTTCCATAGTCAAACGGGTATTTTTACTACTATTGATTTGTCTCTGTGCTCTGCAGGGGTAGCCCTGAATTTTACATGGGCTGTGTTACTGGACTTACATGGCAGTGACCACTTCCCTATTTTATTAAGATCGACACAGAGTGAGCCTCGACGTCGTCTTCCTCGCTGGCGTTTGGATAGGGCGGTCTGGCCGGTTTTTGAGGAGCTGTGTTCTCCGAACCGATGTGTGGAGGATTTTGTCAGCACTGATGCTGCTGTTGGGTATTTCACAGACTTACTACACTCGGCGGCACTGCAGAGTATTCCGAGAACAACTGGTCACTTTTCTTGCCGTCCAGTTCCCTGGTGGACCAATGAGTGTACTTCTGCTGTTCGGGCTAAACGTGCTGCTTTCTCCCGACTTCGTCGTCACCGAGGTGACCCTGGTTACTTAGCGGCAAATAGGAGGGCCCGAGCTCATGCCCGGCGGGTTATGAAGGAGGCTAGGAGGAAGGCTTGGGCATCTTTTGTTTCTTCAATTTCTTCACAGACTCCGCTCACAAAAGTGTGGAAATGGGTGAGGAAGATTTCAGGGAAGTTTCCCGTTCCCTCTCCTCCTGTTTTATCTCATGCAGGTGTGGTGGTGGCTCATTCTTCGTCTGTTGCCGAGATATTTGCAGCTCATTTTGCTAATGTCTCTAGGAAGGACACCTCATCCCTGTCAGCTCGCCGTCGACGGCACCTGGAATCTTTGGGCATTAGTTTTCCATCTACTGCGAAGGAGTCGTATAATGTTGCTTTTTCTGCTTCTGAACTTCAGACGGCATTGTCGCAGTGTCGCAACTCGTCTCCAGGCTTGGATGATGTCCCATATGCCTTCTTACACCACTTGCCTGATGCAGCCCTTCATTTTCTGTTCTCACTGTATAACAGAATTTGGTGCACTGGTGGGTTTCCGACCTCATGGGGTGTTGCTGTGGTTCTCCTCATCCCTAAGCTAGGTAAGGATCACTTGCAGGCCACTAATTATCGCCCTATCTCGCTGACATCTTGCCTTTGTAAGGTCCTCGAAAAGATGGTGAATAGTCGGCTCATGTGGTACTTAGAGAAGGGTGGTTACTTGTCTCCTGTCCAGTGTGGGTTTCGGAAGATGCGGTCGACCACAGATGCTCTCCTTTCTTTAGAATCTTCCGTCTGCCAGGCTTTTGCAACTAACCAGCATCATATCACAATGTTCTTTGATTTGGAGAAGGCGTACGACACTTCCTGGCGTCATGGTATATTATAATCTCTTTATGAGTTAGGTCTCCGTGGGCGACTCCCCACTTTTATCCGGGAGTTTTTATCTAATCGTTTTATTCGGGTCCGAGTCGGGAGTGAGCTGTCTACTGCACGTCCCCTTGAGGATGGTGTGCCACAAGGGAGCATACTAAATGTTACCCTTTTTGCAGTGGCAATTAACAGCATTATTTCTGTGCTCCCTGATGGTGTTCGTGGCTCTCTTTATGTTGACGATTTATCAATCTCTGTCACGGCCTCATGGATGTCAATGGCAGAAAGGAGGATGCAGATGGCTCTCAACCGTGTCTCTAGATGGGCTGATGAACGAGGTTTTCTATTTTCCTTCAAGAAGACCGTTGCCATGCATTTTTGCCGTATTCGTGGAGTCCACCCTGACCCAAACCTTTTTTTAGATGGGCGTCGTATTTCGTGTTTAAAGGAAACCCGGTTTTTAGGGCTGATTTTTGACAGCCGGTTGACTTGGTTCCCTCACTTGAGGTATGTAAAAGCTGAGTGTCTCAGAGCATTGGGTCTCTTGAAAGTTTTAGCGCACACATAGTGGGGAGCTGATCGCAAGACCCTCCTCCTCTTGCATCAGTCTCTGATTTTATCCAAACTTCATTATGGATGTGAAGTTTATTCCTCTGCCTCAGAAGCCCAGCTTCGTATTTTAGATTCCATACATCATGCTGGTGTTCGTCTCGCCACTGGGGCATTCCGATCTTCCCCGATTTCGAGTTTGTTGGCTGATGGTGGTGTCCTTCCTCTAGACTTGCTCCGCTCTTCCCTTTTGATGCGATGTTGGTATCGTTTATCTCGTCTCCCAGACTCTGTGCCCTTTGTCAAGGTCTCTCAAGATTCTCGGTCACCTATTTTTGCCACTCGGCCATCCTTTCCAAAGCCCTTTGGTTTCAGGATGCAGTCAGTTATGTCTAGCTTCTCTGTTCCTTCTGTGCCGATCACACCCCACCGTGTCCCGAGGGTGGGCTACTGGCTTCTCCCCAGGGTGGCATTTTGTCGTTTCTTCTCATCCAGTAAAGCCTCCCTTCCTTCTCAGGTTTTATTTTCTCTGTTTTTAGAGCATGCCTCTTCTCATGGGGACTCCATACCAGTTTATACTGGTGGATCTAAGTCTGATGTGGGTGTGGGTTTTGGTGTGGTGTTTCCCACCTTCTGTCGAGGTGGGAGCCTCCCTGTGACTGCTTCTGTTTTTACGACTGAGCTGACTGCTATTTTCTTTGCCCTTCAGATTCTCTTCACTCTCCCCCACACTGCTTTTACTGTTTTTAGTGATTCACGAAGTGCTCTTTCTGCAATGGAGTCTTTTAATCCCTCTCATCCTTTGGTTTTATCTATTTTAGAGTGGCTTTTCCTTTTAGGGCGTCGTGGACGTCGTGTAGATTTCTGTTGGGTTTCAGCTCATGTAGGAGTGGCAGGGAATGAACGAGCTGATCAGCTGGCCAAGGCGGCAGCGGCTCGTCCCCCTCTTGCACAGTCCCCTCTGTATCGTCTGCCTGCTGCAGATATGCGCTCCTTTATTGCCTTCAGGGTTTGGTGCTGTTGGCAGGAGCATTGGGATCCTGTGGGTGCCAATAAGTTGCGCTCAATTTGCCAGAAGGTGGGCTCATTCAGTTACCAGGGCTTCCCTCGTCAATGGGAGACTGCTTTGTGCCACCTCCGCATTGGTCACACCCGTTTCTCTCACGGTTTTTTATTGGAGAGGGCTCCTCCTCCATTCTGTGATGACTGTCTGGTTCCCTTGACTGTTCGGCACCTGTTGGTGGAGTGACCTAGTCTTGAGGATTTGCGGCGTCGGTTCCTCTCTGACCACCAAACGGATAGTGGTGTGTATCATCTTTTCTCTCTGCTTGGGGAGGATGCCTGTGCCTTGGGAGGGGCAACCCTCTCCTTTGTGAAGGAGGCAGGACTTCTCAAGGATATTCAGAATTTCTCCATTTTGATTGTGTGGCTTATCCTCTGTTTTTTGTTTTTGCTTTTTTACTTCTTTGTTATACGGCGGCATATGACCCTGGCAGTTGCGCCGCCGTAAAAATATAAAATAAAAAAAAATCATGAGTACTGAAATAAGTCTAGATTACTTGTATGAATTACCTTCTTGTCTAGACAATCTTGCGAAACCTATGCGAACCCTGGACTTCATGATAGGAAACTATGTTTCACAAGCACATAACACAAAGGAAGTGAATGAAATAGTAAAGTTGGCGAAATGGAAACTAGAACAGGCAAAGTCAACTATGCTCATCATGATCCAAGATCTCCCATCTTATGGAACGGAGGTACTGAGCGACAGGAACAACATCACACATACCCGCCAAAAGCGCGGTTTGTTCGACCTGGGTGGCGCAGTTCTTGGGAACATCTTTGGATTGGCTACAGAGGATGACCTTAAAGAAATAAACAACAAATTTAATAAAATAGCTCAGATACTAACATACCAAGATACATTCATAACAGGACAGAACTCAGCAGTGAAGACAATTGTGAAAAATCTGAAAAAGGCAGAAAACATAGCTCTCGAAAGTGTAGATAAAATAAATGAAATGGAAGGAAACATTACACTTTTCCAACACTTCTCCATCATCACAGAGCATATTGACACGATTCTACTACAATTAGACAACACTAGAGATCGTTTCAGGGTACATATGCAAGGAAATTTCGAATGCTGGTGATGGCAAGATCACAATTGACTTACTCCCAGTTCATGAGCTACGTCAGATAATTAGTCAAGGTATACATAAACATAAATTGAAGTCTTTGTTCAGCAGTAGGGAATTCATGCAATATTATCCATATTTAGAAGCAACACTAACACCAACATCAGTAGTAGTTCATGTACCATTCATAATTGAAGACCTGTTCACAGTATACCAAATACACCCCTTCCCCTATAAAAATAACAACACTTTGGTCATCATCAACATCAACACAGACACCGAACTCATCATGGTCTCCAAGAGACGGAACACTGTCACTTTTGCAAGTGAATCAACGATTGAACGAAATTGTCGCACATCCTTACATGCTGTTCATCTTTGTCCTGCATACATTTTCACGTTTCAGCCTACTGATACAGTCCCTTGTGAAATGGCTATCATCAGAAATGACAACATTCATAATCATTGCAACTTCACTTTTGCTCCAGATAAACTTGTACACCATCAACGCATCGGACACTTAGTTTTTTTTTTTTTTTTTACTCATAACACATCAGTTTACATAGTCTGTCCAGATATACCACCATCTCATACTTCAGCCTCAGGATTATACATAGCACCAGACTACTGTGCGGTATTTACACCAGCCATGTCTACTTTATCCACCATCAATCACTACGCCATCCTCAGTCATACACACAAACATTTCCACCCACTGCCTGATATGGACTTAAACATGAGCACAAGTATTAAGTTGACTTCACCTAAGTTTGAAACTATGCAGCTGATCAATGAAACAATGAAGCCCTGGGAAGATCTGAGTTTGAGTATATTCAACCCATATTATGTGTATAGCCCAGCACCTACTGTCTTTATAATCTTCTGCATTGTATTTGCAGTACTGCTGTTCGCAATGCACAGAATGCATGCAAGAATTGCAAATTTGGAGTCAGTATTTAGTGGGGGGAGAGTTAACATGCAAGTTAACCACCCTGAATGAAGTGTACATATTTTGTATATATATATATATATATATATATATATATATATATATATATATATATATATATATATATATATTGTTACATAGCCTATGATTTCATCATCCTTTGTGTAATTTTAACGCACAGTATGCTGCATGTTTGATCACGAGCGTGTTCTGCCTCAGTCCCCCCTTCTACCGTTATAGTAGAGTAAGTCGTCCTTTCTGTTGTTCAGAGCAGGATTGTCAGCTCTTTGTCCCCTATGGCTTCATTTGCACGTCCTTCTTACAAGTTGTATCAAGCTCTGCTGGCCCCTATTTAATGAGCTCAGTCTCTACATTAATTGCCACTTAGATCTACTCCTCATTTTGCTCACATCTCTGTCCTCCCCTGTACAGTGCTCAGGAAGTCTCCAACCATCTAGCAGCTGTGTGTAATTTGAGTATAACTGTTGTTGCATTTTTTCTTGTACTGTGTAGCATAAGGTTAATTCTTGGGCCTAGTAAGGTTTTTGTAATTTATGTAAGGTTCTTGTTGTCAGCCATCATTGATAATAGTTTGTATCTGTAATAATATATCTGGCATTCACTGAGTATTATCTGGTATCTCATTTTAACAGGGCTGACTTAGATAAATTTACTCATTCTAATTTCGTGTTAATAGAGGCTATTGCAGTTAACCATATATTTAACCTGTTTTTTGCCATTACATTATCCTTATGAGTCCCGAATGTTTTGTTGTTAGTTTGAGCATTAAACTTTAACTTGTAATTTTACCTACCTCTTTTATTTTGAACCTGGACCTTTACGGGACAGTAGTGATTATTAGTATTCTCACTTAAAGTGTACATTATCTTTCTCTGTTCCGTAACATAAATTTGGCGACCTCTTATCAGGATATTCAGGATATTATCATAAGGATATTGCTTGATATTTTGTGACTGTGATTTATTCATGATGTCTACTATTACTACACTTGATGAAGCCAAAGATTTTTTGTCAAATGTGCAAAAAGTGTGTGATGTAGAAAACAGAACAAAGAATGAACTTAAGCTTGTTGCTCAACAATTGAGAATTGCAGTTCACACTCATCATTCTAAAGATCAAATTGTTGGCATGATTCATGAAAGCATGTTTAATGTAACTCCTCCAAATAAGCAAACGCAGATTGAATTAGCTAAGTTACAGCTAGCTCTGCAGGAGGCTCGTGCTAAAGAAGCTGAATTTCAGGCAAATGCTAAGCAGGCGGAGTCTCAGGCTCGTATTCAGGAGCCACAGGTACAGGCACAAATTGAACTTGCTAGGATTCAGGCAGACCATGAGTATCGCATGAAGCAAGGTGGAACTGGATCATCTAGCTCTGATGATTTTGATGTGGCAAAAAATGTTAAACTTGTCCCTCCTTTTAATGAATCTGATTTAACAAAGTATTTTCAGTTGTTTGAGAGGATAGCTACAGGTTTTAATTGGCCCAAAAAGTATTGGCCAGTACTCCTTCAAACTGTTCTCACCGGTAAAGCTCAAGTAACTTATGCATCTTTGCCTCAGGATCAATCTGATAATTATGATGTCGTTAGGAGTTTGATTCTTAAGGCCTATGAGCATGTTCCTGAAGCCTATAGAGTAAAATTTAGGACAACTTACAAGCAAGATAAGCAATCCCATGTTGAGTAACCAAAAATCAAAGAAGATCTGTTAGAGCAGTGGTTAAATTCTAAGAATGTGGATTCTGATTTTGGTAAATTTAAGCAGATGATTTTGCTGGAGGACTTCAAGAGGTGTATTAGTAAAGATGTAAGCCTATATCTTGATGAGAGAAGAATAGATAATTTGTCTGATGCTGCAGTTTTAGCTGATGAATATGTTCTCACTCACAAGAGATATTCTAGAGAAAAAGGGAAAGCTGAGAGTAAGTACGTTGCCTCTACTCAGAGTACAGGTAACAGGAAAGAGAATAAAGATGATGTTTCTCAGGAAGTAAATACCAGCTTCACCTCTAGATTTCAGAAAAGTAAATGTACTTATTGTAGTAAGCTTGGTCATACTACGGAGAAATGTTTCAGGAGACAGCGTGATGTGAACAAAAAGGAGTCTTTAAATATTCAGTCAATTGGTCTAGTGTCCACTCTTGAGAGTTCCCAGAATTCTTTAACTGAGTTAACTGAACCTGCTTTGAGGGGTAACTTAAATTCTCATGATGGAGCTCCTCTTTTGAGCAGTAACGTGGGTGACACTCTCAAGAGTTCATGTGCTAATTTCCTATCTGATGGTTTTGTCAGTCCTCTGGACAGTAATGACAGGAAATCAGTTAAAATATATCGTGATACAGGTGCATGCCAAGCCCTTATGCTGATCAGTGTTCTAGGCTCTAATGTTAATTCCTCTGATAAAACTATAATCTTACAAGGTATAGGGAATAATTACTTCTCTGTCCCTCTGTGCAGAGTGAATTTAGAGTCTGGTTTTGTTAATGGTTCCGTTATGGTTGGGTTGGTTGAGACACTTCCAATGTCAGGTGAAACTTTCTTACTTGGAAATGATATTGGTGGAAGTCAAGTGTGTCCAGCTCCTCAGTTGTCTAGTGAGCCAGTGGCTGCGGCCCAGGATTGTGATGTCCCTGATGTGTTCCCTGCATGTGGTGTCACTAGGGCTAAATCTAAAGTTACTGGTGATTTAGAGGATAATGATGATGATGATGTTATCCTAGCTGACACTTTTTTTGCTAATTTGGACCACTCACCAGATGAGGCAGTACCCCGTAGTGTTGATAATTTGTCTCGTCAAGAGTTGGTTGAGTTGCAGGTTGCTTACCCTGAGTTGAAAGGTCTAGCTAACTCTGCTTACAGTGAGGAAGAGTCAGCTGGTGCTTCTACTTGTTATTATATAAAGTCAGGAGTACTTATGAGGAAGTGGAGACCCCCAACAGCATCAGCCGACTGTAAATGGGAGGTTGTACATCAAGTTGTCATCCCTCGTGTTTGTAGGCAGGATATCATTAGAGTGGCTCATGATTCCAGTTTGGCAGGACACCTTGTAGTGAGGAAGACTGTGGCACGCATTCTGAAACACTTCTACTGGCCAGGTATCTTCAGGGATGTTTCCTGGTATTGTAAGTGTTGTCACACCTGTCAAGTTGTGGAGAAGTGTAATCAGACCGAAAAGGTTGCACCTCTAGTTCCCATTCCTCCTTTTGAGGCGCCATTCACCCGTGTGTTGGTGGATATTGTGGGCCCTCTTCCTAAGACTTCTTCAGGATTTTCTTATGTGTTGACCCTGATTGATATGGCTACTCGTTATCCTGAAGCCATTCCACTTAGAAATATCTCAGCAAAGAACGTGGTTAAGGAAATGCTAGGGTTCTTCACAAAGTTTGGTCCGCCCAAGGAGGTAGAGTCAGACCGGGGAAGTAATTTCATGTCAAATGTTTTCAAGCAGTCTCTGAAAGAGTTGGGCATCACCCAGATCACGTCTTCAGCTTACCATCCCCAGACCCAAGGAGCGTTGGAGAGATATCATCAAACACTCAAATCGATGCTCAAGAAATACCGTTTGAAATATCAGAAAGTCTGGGATAAAGGTCTTCCATTTGTTGTATTTGCCGCAAGAGAATCTCCAAATGAATCACTGGGCTTCTCACCTTTTGAACTACTGTTTGGCCATGAAGTAAGAGGACCCCTTAAGCTACTCAAGGAATGCTGGCTGTTGGAGGAAGATGGCGTCAACCTGCTGGAGTATGTGATGAAGTTCAAAGAACGGCTGTCCACTGCTTTACAGCTGGCGAGAGAGAATTTAGGAGCTGCTCAGGAGAAGATGAAGACTTGGTATGATAAGAAGTCCAGGTTACGCCACTTTCAGCCAGGAGATCAGGTTTTGATTCTGCTACCGGTTCATGGGCAACCTCTTCAAGCCAAGTTTAGTGGTCCTTATTTCGTGGAGAAGAAACTCAGTGATGTCAACTATGTCATCGCCACACCAGATCGTAGAAAGAACAAGCAACTTTGTCACATCAACATGCTAAAGTTATATCACAGGCAGGACGAAAATAATCCAGTCTGCACTGTAGCTCTTCCACCCGAGTCTGCAAGTGAAACTCTCCCATGCAGTATGAGCCTGAGTGATAGTTTGGGGAAGAATCCTGATATCATGAATGATCTCCAGACTAAGCTTTCTCATCTACCTCCCGAGGAAAGGCAGGAGTTTTCGGCATTACTGCAGGAGTACCCGCAAGTGTTCCGTGCCACTCCAGGAAGAACCACTGTGTTGATGCATGATGTCGATGTTGGAGACGCAAAGCCAATTAAATTGCCTCCTTACCGTGCGAACCCAGTGAAAGTTCCTCTCATCGAGAAGGAGCTTGGCTACCTGTTGGACCACAAGATGATTGAGCCCTGTCAGAGCGAGTGGAGTTCTCCTGTCACTCTGGTCCCTAAGCCGGGTGGGTCACAGCGGCTTTGCATCGACTACAGACGTGTTAATCAGATAACCAAAACATACACTTACCCTCTCCCTCGCGTGGAAGATTGCATAGACAAGATCGGAAAGGCTAGGTACATAAGTAAGTTTCATTTGTTAAAGGGATACTGGCAAGTACCTATGACTGAACGTGCTAGGGAGATCTCATGTTTTGTAACACTAGGAAAGACTTTTGCATGTTCTGTAATGCCATATGGTATGAAGAATGCACCAGCCACATTTCAGAAGCTCATGAATGTTGTAACAGAGGGTTTGTTTATATTGATGATGTATTAATCTTCAGTGACAACTGGAAAGATCACCTATGCCATGTTAGTAAATTTTTTGAGCGTTTGGTTCATGCTAATCTTGTAGCTAATTTATCAAAGTGTGAGTTTGGTCAAGCTAAAGTTCAGTACCTTGGGTATGTAATTGGTGATGGACATGTTGCACCACCAGGAGCTAAGGTTCAGGTTATAAGTGATCTTCCCAGACCTAAAAGTAGGAAAGAGCTACAAAGATTTTTGGGAATGGTAGGTTATTACAGGAGATTTGTTCTTAACTTTTCTATTCTTGTATCACCACTTACAGACCTATTGAAAAAGGGAGTTAAATTTGTCTGGACCGATAACTGTGAATCCTCTTTCAACAAACTTAAAACTATCCTATTAAGTCAGCCAGTGCTCGCTACTCCAAATTTTGCTAAGCCTTTTAAGATGTCTGTTGATGCAAGTGATACAGGAGCTGGGGCTGTTTTGCTGCAAGAGGATGATCAGGGTATTGAACACCCTGTATCTTGTTACAGTAAAAAGTTCACTCCACCTCAAAAGAACTACTCAACTATTGAGAAAGAGCTTTTGGCCTTGATTTTGGGTTTACAGCATTTTTCATTTTATTTGTGTTCTGGTTTTGACCCCATAGTCATTTATACTGATCATAACCCACTGAAATTCCTTAGTAAGTTTAAAGATAAAAATCAGAGATTGACAAGATGGAGTCTACTTCTTCAGGAGTATTCATTAGACATACAACATGTCAAGGGGAAAGAAAATGTTATTGCAGATTGCTTATCTAGATTTTAGACAGATTGTTTTAGAGTAATAAGAAATTTCCTTTGTAAATTTCTTTTTCTTTGTGGGGAGGTGTTACATAGCCTATGATTTCATCATCCTTTGTGTAATTTTAACGCACAGTATGCTGCATGTTTGATCACGAGCGTGTTCTGCCTCAGTCCCCCCTTCTACCGTTATAGTAAAGTCGTCCTTTCTGTTGTTCAGAGCAGGATTGTCAGCTCTTTGTCCCCTATGGCTTCATTTCCACGTCCTTCTTACAAGTTGTATCAAGCTCTGCTGGCCCCTATTTAATGAGCTCAGTCTCTACATTAATTGCCACTTAGATCTACTCCTCATTTTGTTCACATCTCTGTCCTCCCCTGTACAGTGCTCAGGAAGTCTCCAACCATCTAGCAGCTGTGTGTAATTTGAGTATAACTGTTGTTGCATTTTTTCTTGTACTGTGTAGCATAAGGTTAATTCTTGGGCCTAGTAAGGTTTTTGTAATTTATGTAAGGTTCTTGTTGTCAGCCATCATTAATAATAGTTTGTATCTGTAATAATATATCTGGCATTCACTGAGTATTATCTGGTATCTCATTTTAACAGGGCTGACTTAGATAAATTTACTCATGCTAATTTCGTGTTAATAGAGGCTATTGCAGTTAACCATATATTTAACCTGTTTTTTGCCATTACATTATCCTGATGAGTCCTGAATGTTTTGTTGTTAGTTTGAGCATTAAACTTTAACTTGTAATTTTACCTAACTCTTTTATTTTGAACCTGGACCTTTACGGGACAGTAGTGATTATTAGTATTCTCACTTAAAGTGTACATTATCTTTCTCTGTTCCGTAACAATATATATATATATATATGAAAAAAAAAAATACAAAGAAGAATGACCCATGATGTAGAAGTATGGCATACCAGTACCATTATCTTTAAATGAAATATTAATAACTCTTACCATAATCTTAATTTTAAACTATTTTTTTTCTTGCATGTATGCATTTCACTACAATAATCCAAGTACATACTGTATTACAGTTAAATAGTTTACCTTTAGTGTAATTATTCAAATATGTATACAACTTGCTTAAAATTTAATATTACCGGATCATTGCAATTTACTATGAATATTATATGTATACAATATTGTAATCAATATTATGTACTAATAGATTAGCATATGTCAATGATGATTGCTGTCGGAGGACCTTCAGCGGCGTGGCCGAGCAATGTTATGAGTCCATATTATAATTACAAATCATAATAGATAGATAAATAGAAAGATAGACAGCTCCATGCAAGCCTGAGAAAGGGAAATGATCTTGCAAGTTAACTGAGGAAATGTTGACGACACATAGGAAGTAGCAATGTCAGGAGATGATGTAGGTAGTGTGTCAGCGAGATAGCAGGGGAACAAAGCCTAGTGACATACACACATACTCACACACAGGTTTCTGGAACTTTCCAACCACAGTGTAACACACATGACACGACCCCTGTTTGACCAGAATTTAAGAAAGAGAGCTCAGAAGGAGGCTAGCATTTGAACTGACAGGTAGTGGAGAGAGTGAACAAGAAAGAGGGGCTCAACTAGACTTACTTATTATATTGTCTCTGTAAGACATACCCTGCTCAACTTAGATTTCTCTGAAGATAATAAATTAAGACCAACTCCTGTATTCATCTTTAATTCCTACTACAAGAAATCGAGAGTGACAACTAAACCACAAAACTTCTCTACAAGTAACTACAAAGTCTTTTATGACATTTCTAATCTTTTAGGACAATAAATGGTGATGCAATTCTAGTTTGGTCTACGCCTTTCCTTGTCAGTGGAATGGAGTTGTTTTCCTCTGCTTGAAGTGCCTGGGCTGCCTCTAGTTCTCTCATTGGGAAAAGTCCCTTTATCCTGATCTGTGAAAGGTTTTTGTCTCTGTTCTTGCAGATTTCTGGCATCTCTCTCCTCTTCGTTTCCCTGGAGAAAGGGAACATTTCCTTTTGACGTCCGAGAAGGCATAGGAGCTGATGCGGAGTGGAGGGGAAATTTTAGCATAGCCCCATCCAGATATGAGTCCAGCACTATTCCAGGTGTAAAACAGGCAGCCTGAACAATCATCTCCCTCACCAGTCTTTCCTCTGACTTGAAGGCTGCCTTCCTTAAATCTATTTTTAGCTGCCTGTGAAAGGGAGGCTTTGAGGACTGGTGCCGCTAACCACACTAGACCTCCTGTCATGGTTGAACTGGCGGCCAGAACACCAGGCATCGATTATGTCCTGCTGAGAAAGTTCCCGTATAATCTCGGCCTCTTCCATAACCATGAGATCCCTGCAGGTGATAACACCTTTGCAGGAATTCATGGAATGCAGGATCCTCAGCTCGACATCATATTTGTGGAACTGGGATGAGTTTACAGTTTTGATGAGTAGGTCTCCATTACCAAGTTTTTAAACTTGTTCCACCTCCCCAGCACAGTAATCAATCACTTTCTTGATGAGGAAAGGATTGAGACTGCTCAAAATTGTGGAACCTAAAGCATGTAGGGTTACATATTGAGTATTATGTACAGGTATGTCCACGGGGGTACATCTCTTGGGCCATTTAGTCTGCAGGCAGTCAGTCCGTCTATCGGTCGGGGTTTCGTCAGATCTACCTCCCCCCCTGAAGGGGGGGGAGGCAGCAGGGGAGCCTGACATAGTGGCCACTTCCCCCTAGGGAAGGAGGAGGAAAAACGAACAAGGGACAAATAACCCGGGACCACACGCCTAGGGCTGAGATTGCCCTTTCAAACCATTCCAGGGAGGCCCAACCGTGTTAATTTATGCCCCAGAGCGATCAGATAGGGGAACCCTCCGTGGACAAGAAAGCAAAGGTAATCTTAGTAAAGAGGAACAATTTGATTTGATTAATTTACTCTGCCCAAAGGCGACCAACCTGTTACAGTGCCATGAGGCCATATGTGAGGTGAGTACAGGGGACTCGTGCCACGCAGGACTTGCTGTCTAGCTAAAACAAATTAACACCCACCAAAGTGTGAATGACGCATGAGAATAACATCTAGGTTATCATCTTCCAACAAATGTTTACAAGTGTCCAGTAATGTGAGTCTGTGTGGTATTAAATCAGAGACAAGTGGACACTGCAGGTTGAGGGTGTTGGCATTGGGTGCGTCACACAGCTTACAGAAGGAGAAATGAGGTGCGTTGCCCACCCCAGCCACCTGCCACACAGGTCGGTAGCCTAGTCTGAGGCGGTCACACACCACGTTATGTCAACGAAACATAAGACCACTGCAACAACATCTATGGCGACAAGAGAGAAAGTGGTCATAATGTTGAACAGACACACTGTGAGCCCTCTCAGCATTTGTATGGTGGAGAACAAGGGAGCGGCCTGCTCTGCGTATTATCTGCTTGTAGCAAATGGGGGAGGCATTAGTAGCATCCACAGCGGCCGGATCCAGTCCACAGGCAGTCCTAGCAATGAGGTCAGCAGTGTTGTTGGTTGTGAGACCAATATGAGAAGGAATCCACAGAAAGTGCACCACCAGCAAACAATCGCGGGCAGTGGCCAATTGACGGAGTATCTGTATAACAAGGTGTTGATATGCAGGCCTGGGAGAGGAGAGGGCATGAAGGGCTGGCTGTGAGTCACAGATGATCAAGCGGCTGTTGTTCGTCTGTATTAATAAAGTAACTGCATCCAGGAGTCCATGCAGTTCGCAATATGTAGAGCTTGACGAGGTTGCCAGTCGAAGGCCCAACCAGCCTTCTTGAGGTGGGTCCAGACTTGGGGAAAATGCAGCACAGCCAACACTGCCATCCTGCTGCAGGGAGTCATCAGTGTAGATATGGTGGGCCAAAGGGAGGGGAGATGACAGCCTGGCGATGGTCTCCAAAGCTAGCTGTTTCTGAAGCTGAGGCAGGTCAGTCTTGGAGGCTGGAGTGTATGAAGCAGCAGGCACAAGGGTCTGCCAAGGTGGAATGCCATAGTCCACCTCCTCAGCAAGCACCGGTATGTTGATGTTTAGCCGTCAGATGTTTGAACAAACAGTATTGACCAGTGTGCGGCCACCACTGTTAAACAGAGGCCTTGGTGCAGTGGGATCAAGGGAAGTCTGATTGATGTGAGGGTACTGGGGAGAAAGGTGAGGATAATGCAGACACTTAACACTGAAGTATGTAACCATGGAGTATATTCTCTCAACAAGTGGTGGAAGGTTGAGTTCAAGTTGCATGTTGACAATTCTGGTTGAGGCAGGGCAGCCCAGGATGAGTCTCATTACTACGTTTTGGAACTTCTCAAGAGGTTGTAAGGCTGTTCTGGAAGGTTGACAAGGAGCAGGAGAGAAATAATCAACAACTGATCGAATGAACGCTATGTATATGGTTCGTGCTATAGGAATAGACACCCCGGCATCATAATTGGTGGGCCACTCGAGAGGTTTTAGGCGCTGCTGTAGTCGGGTCAGCAGATCCTGAACAATCAATGCACGCATTGTCTTGCAGGAATGGAGGGAGAAATCTGTACAGGCGCTCCCAGATAAAGGTACTGCATGCACAGAGGAATAACACAATCCCTGACAGAGAATACAGGCAGTGTTTTTGCTGGACAGGAACTGAAGATTCTACTCTTTTTCTGGAGAGATAATGAGTCCACATTTGGAAGCCGACTCATGAAACAAGTGAAGGAAATGTTGCAGATCTGCTGGGGAATTTGAGTGAATGCTGATGTTATCAGCATAGCAAGTAATTGTGGTTCCAGGGATGTCAGAAAGGAAGGTGAGTAGGCAATGTATGAGGATATTAAACAAAAAAGCACTAAGGACACCACCTTGTAGAGTACCAAGCTCGAAATCCTTAGCAGTGCTGTATGCACCCTTAAAAAGAACACGAGAGGACCTATTAGTCAGGTAACCACGTATCCATTGCAGCAAGTTTCCCTTGACTCCAAAATCCACTAGCTGGTCGAGGATGATGACTTCGTTGGCGACATCAAATGCACTTTTTAAATCAATGAAGGCCACCACTCTGGTGGGGGACAGGAGGGTGTACAGCTCCATGAGGCAGTGATGTGTCCCTCGCTATGGTAAAAAGCCATACAGTCTGGGTGAGAGCTTGTCCTGCAGCCTAAATAAGAGTCTTGTGAGGAGGAAGTGTTCTAGTACTTTACTGAAGCAGGAGGTGAGGGGAACAGGTTGGAACTTATCAGTGCCAGGTTTAGGAAAAGGCACAATTGTACTGCAGATCTAGGCTTGTGTCACATATCCCAGATGGATGCAAAGGTTGAATAGCTGGAGAGGGGGCTTGCCAGGAACTTTCAGGAGGACACGGAGGACAGAAAAAGTGATGCCATCATCACCTGGAGCTGTTACCCTACCCCTGGCAGGGCCCGTCACAATTCATCGTCACTTATTTCCACACCATCCTCATCGTCTGTCCTCAGTAAAGCGGCGGTGAGACGGAGTGCACGAAAGTTTTTGTGGGTGGAGAGTGCGTCCTGTATGTGTGCGGGAAGGGCGCAAGCCCATGACTGTGCAGACCGGGTATCTACAAGATCCTGTGCGTACTGTGCTGGACTGTGGTGGAGGACACTATGGGGCTTCTTCTTAACAACTTTGTTGATAAGGTACCACATAGAGCCCACAGTCGTTTGATGGTTGATGCTATCGGTAAGTTTATGCTACGAATCAGTACAAACACAGTGCTGGAGAGCAACTAGATCATCCCTCGACAATCGATACTGATGGAGACTCTCGGGGGAAGGTCTTTGGAAGGCAAGACTGTCTTCCACCACCTTCCTCTCTGCCTGAGCGATATGATTATCCACAGTCCAGGTGTGGGCATCATGATGGCATGTAATGTGTGGCCTGCTGACATTATGGGTGTATAAGTCATGCGTGGAGCTGATAAGTGATGAATACAACTTTTCAGGACATTGAAGGTCGAACGTGGAAAGAAAGTTTGTCATATAGGAGATGTATGTAGGGCAGTACTTGTGTGGGATTGCAATGCGAGTGCATCTGTGTACAGGAGAAGGTGTACCAGGGAGGGAATAATGAAGGTTTAGAGCAATGTGATCAGAGAAGAGCGCATGGATAGATGAACACCTGACCCGGGAAGCCATGAGGCTGGATGTAAGTACGTGATCTAGTGTGCCTCCTCGTGAGTGTGTGGCCTCACCAGTTTCCCAGCAGATGAGCTGATTATGATGAATATACTCAAGAAGTTTAGTCCCGTTACGGTTAACGGTGGCAGAAAGGTCCCCCAAAGCAGGGTGTCGGGCATTACAATCCCCCATGTATATAATGCCATGGATGGTGGGAGCTGGGGGAGCAGCTGTATTCAACCTGCCTGGCGCAGAGTACACGTTGCACAACCGAACTGGGCCACTCCCATTGGTGACCTCAAGAAGCTGGAAGGTTGTCTCGTTGTTTACAGAGCTTTGGAGGAAACGGTGCTGGATGAAGGAGTGGATATACGTGACAAGTCCATTCTTAACTTGATGGACGTAAGAAACATAACCACTGAGAGTGGGTGTATCTACCCAGAGTAGTGCACGACCAACAGAGGATTTCTGAATGAAAATAATATCTGGGTGGTGTCTGTATACATATCCTTTGAGTGCAGTAAGTATAGACTGGTTAGTAACACCACAGGCATTCCAGGAGATTATGTGCAGTTGTGCCATGTTACTAAACTTTGCAATGACGTTTGCGGAGGCCAGATGAGGAAGTGGTGGTGGCATGAGAAGTGCTACACGGCGTGCCATGAGGGGAAGACTCCCTGGGGGGAGCAATCAGTCGTCCAATGGGAGTGACAATGGAGTCCAGCTTTTCCATGAGGGTGGTGACAGTCGTAATAATGACTTGTTGTGATTCAGCCTGTGAATTTAATGTTGTCTCAAGTGTGGCTTGCTTGCTAACCAAGCCATCAATGCAGGATTCTATTGCATCGAAACGTGCCGTAAGTGAGCTAATCCGAGTTCTGAGAGTGGCAACAGCATTGCGAAGTTCAGTGACTGTAGCTGAATCCTAACCGACAGTGAGGGCAGGGGGAGCGGCTGCGCAGGGTGGTGGTGGTGGTGACGCTAGTGGAGCCCCACCCTTGGCAATGGGGGCAGGGTTAGCCCGGCGTCTAGTGCAGCCATGCCAAACGTTAACTCCTTCATGATGACATCAGGGACATTTCCAGTGCAAGGTACCCAGAGCTGGCGGGTTGGGTTGCATCAGGGCTGTGTCAGAAGCAGGTGGAGGAGGTCGGTGAGGACACGTCCGAGAGTCGTGTTGGCCAGAGCACCATGCATACCGTTCTGGCACAGAGCAATACTGGGAGATGTGACCAATGCCCCAGCATCGAAAGCACCACTGTTGCTTGTCTTTCATCTTGCAAAACTCACAAGATGGGAGGCACGGAAGGAAGCTGAAAGTGTCAATTGGTGGTGGGAGGTGAAGAAGGCTCCAGGTGACTACCAGCCGGTTGATAGGAGTGTCATCCTGGTGGAAACGTCGGGCTGAGTAGATACCTGGCAGCTCCTTGGGCAAGTTGGGATCAGTGACAGGATAAAGTGGAGGAATGTAAGTAGGAAACTTGTGGGGCTTCTCAAGTGAGTCTTGAATTTCCAAAGAAAAGGATAGGAACTCTCCTTTAGTTACGCTATCTACAATGTCCCTGCGACGTCTGGAGATGTAGACAAACGGGAAGTGATTGCAGACATCCTGACCTCTGCTTGGGTGCGGTCAAGGTGAAAAGTACGGTTGACCTCAGACAACCACCGAAGTTTGATGTCCACAGTTGGGTTGTCTTTGAATAAACGCTTGAAGTAGTCAGCCCTGGGCATGAGCGCTGGAGGCATAGAGGCAGGAAGCAACGGTGAAACTTGGAGGGATTGAACAAGCTGTGGGGGACAAGGAGTGTTTGATCCAAGGGATGTTTCCCTCTGCAAAGGACCAGAAGTCTCTTGCCGCTTGGATTTTCCAGCAGGGGATGAAGGCTCACTGTTGATGTCCAAGGTGTTGCGTGTGGGGCGCTTGGCAGAGGAAGATGCCTGGCCGACGAGGTGAGATGTGGCAGGTACAGATAGTTCTGGTTCTGTAGCACATTGCTACTACTTTGTGGTAGCTGTGGCCAGTCACTCTGAGTCATCTCATCCTCGTCACTCAGTGCCAGGTCAGCTTCAAGGTCCTTGAGGGTGGCAGGGCCCGAGTACTCCATGTTGCACACCTAGGCAGGCAGCAAGGTGAGCAGGGGGTCAGCTTCACCAGCATGACAGAACAGACCAATGGTAACTGGGAAAGTCAATGACGTCACGCAGGTCGTACTGCCATGCGCAGAAACGAGAAAACCCGTCTGCCGTACTGAATTTTCCCCCAAAACTACAGGCTAAGTCCAAACATCCAAAAAACACAGCCAACGGCGCCGAGGCTATAGTAAGCTTCGACTGAGGTACAAGGGATCTCTTAACCAGTACGATAGTACATCCTGAATCACGCAACACCTTAACTCTCTTTCCTTCCACACGACCAGATACATTCAGTCTAGGGTTGCCATACGTCCGGATTTTCCTGGACATGTCCGACATTTAGGTGTCAAAATCTTCGCCCGGGAGGAATTTTCAAAAGTCTCCAAAAGTCTGGAATTTCAGCTTCCATCACTTTTTCCTGAAAAATTTAATACACCATTATACTAATGACGAGAGAGAGAGAGAGAGGCCTTCGTAGTTTTCGTCAGCTGTTAAGTTTTGCCAACTTAGCTGATTTAGTGCCAGCAGCTAGCTAAAACGACCTGCCTTTTCCTGTTGTTCAGCCACGGGCATTTTATTTTTTTATACCTTCCATAGTGGTTATAGCCATAAAATACATGGCAGTTGCACACAATTATCGGCTTAGTTTTCATTATTACACTGTAGCATTTGTTATTCTTATGATCTTATCTTGCATCTAAGGCGCTTTAGCATTTTTCAGTCATAATCTACCCAATTCTGTACTTTGCCTGTTTTTCATTATATTCTAAAAAGACTAAAGCTTGTGATACAGTATAGCAGTACTGGTGTGTGTATATATATATATATATATATATATATATATATATATATATATATATATATATATATATATATATATATATATATATATATATATATATATATAAACATATATATATATATATATATATATATATATATATATATATATATATATATAAACATATATATATATATATATATATATATATATATATATATATATATATATATATATATATATATATATTGTTACGGAACAGAGAAAGATAATGTACACTTTAAGTGAGAATACTAAAAATCACTACTGTCCCGTAAAGTTCCAGGTTCAAAACAAAAGAGTTAGGTAAAATTACAAGTTAAAGTTTAATGCTCAAACTAACAACAAAACATTCAGGACTCATAAGGATAATGTAATGGCAAAAACAGGTTAAATATATGGTTAACTGCAATAGCCTCTATTAACACGAAATTAGCAAGAGTAAATTTATCTAAGTCAGCCCTGATAAAATGAAAATACACTGGGTAATGCTCAGTTAATGCAAGATAAATTATTACAGATACAAAATATTATTAATGATGGCTGACAATAAGAACCCTACATCAATCACAAAAGAACCTTACTAGGCCTACAAATTAACAACTTATGCTATACAGTACAAGAACAAAATGCAACAACACTTATACTCAAATTACACAGCTGCTAGATGGTTGGAGACTTCCTGAGCACTCAATAATAACTGTACAGGGGAGGACAGAGATGTGAACAAAATGAGGAGCAGATCTAAGTGGCAATAATGCAGAGACTGAGCTCATTATATAGGGGCCAGCAGAGCTTGATACAACTTGTAAGAAGGACGCGCAAATGAAGCCATGGGGACAAAGAGTTGACAATCCCGCTCTGAACAACAGAAAGAACGACTTACTCTACTATAACGGTAGAAGGGGGGACTGAGGCAGAACACGCTCGTGATCAAACATGCAGCATACTGTGCGTTAAAATTACACAAAGGATGATGAAATCATAGGCTATGTAACACCTCCCCACAAAGAAAAAGAAATTTACAAAGGAAATTTCTTATTACTCTAAAACAATCTGTCTAAAGTCTAGATAAGCAATCTGCAATAACATTTTCTTTCCCCTTGACATGTTGTATGTCTAATGAATACTCCTGAAGAAGTAGACTCCATCTTGTCAATCTCTGATTTTTATCTTTAAACTTACTAAGGAATTTCAGTGGGTTATGATCGGTATAAATGACTATGGGGTCAAAACCAGAACACAAATAAAATGAAAAATGCTGTAAACCCAAAATCAAGGCCAAAAGCTCTTTCTCAATAGTTGAGTAGTTCTTTTGAGGTGGAGTGAACTTCTTACTGTAATAAGATACAGGGTGTTCAATACCCTGATCATCCTCTTGCAGCAAAACAGCCCCAGCTCCTGTATCACTTGCATCAACAGCCATCTTAAAAGGCTTAGCAAAATTTGGAGTAGCGAGCACTGGCTGACTTAATAGGATAGCTTTAAGTTTGTTGAAAGAGGATTCACAGTTATCGGTCCAGACAAATTTAACTCCCTTTTTCAGTAGGTCTGTAAGTGGTGATACAAGAATTGAAAAGTTAAGAACAAATCTCCTGTAATAACCTACCATTCCCAAAAATCTTTGTAGCTCTTTCCTACTTTTAGGTCTGGGAAGATCACTTATAACCTGAACCTTAGCTCCTGGTGGTGCAACATGTCCATCACCAATTACGTACCCAAGGTACTGAACTTTAGCTTGACCAAACTCACACTTTGATAAATTAGCTACAAGATTAGCCTGAACTAAACGCTCAAGAAATTTACTGACATGGCATAGGTGATCTTTCCAGTTGTCACTGAAGATTAATACATCATCAATATAAACAACACACCCTGCCAAACCCTCTGTTACAACATTCATGAGCTTCTGAAATGTGGCTGGTGCATTCTTCATACCATATGGCATTACAGAACATGCAAAAGTCTTTCCTAGTGTTACAAAACATGAGATCTCCCTAGCACGTTCAGTCATAGGTACTTGCCAGTATCCCTTTAACAAATCAAACTTACTTATGTACCTAGCCTTTCCGATCTTGTCTATGCAATCTTCCACACGAGGGAGAGGGTAAGTGTCTGTTTTGGTTATCTGATTAACACGTCTGTAGTCGATGCAAAGCCGCTGTGACCCACCTGGCTTAGGGACTAGAGTGACAGGAGAACTCCACTCGCTCTGACAGGGCTCAATCATCTTGTGGTCCAACAGGTAGCCAAGCTCCTTCTGGATGAGAGGAACTTTCACTGGGTTCACACGGTAAGGAGGCAATTTAATTGGCTTTGCGTCTCCAACATCGACATCATGCATCAACACAGTGGTTCTTCCTGGAGTGGCACGGAACACTTGCGGGTACTCCTGCAGTAATGCCGAAAACTCCTGCCTTTCCTCGGGAGGTAGATGAGAAAGCTTAGTCTGGAGATCATTCATGATATCAGGATTCTTCCCCAAACTATCACTCAGGCTCATACTGCATGGGAGAGCTTCACTTGCAGACTCGGGTGGAACAGCTACAGTGCAGACTGGATTATTTTCGTCCCGCCTGTGATATAACTTTAGCATGTTGATGTGACAAAGTTGCTTGTTCTTTCTACGATCTGGTGTGGCGATGACATAGTTGACATCACTGAGTTTCTTCTCCACGAAATAAGGACCACTAAACTTGGCTTGAAGAGGTTGCCCATGAACCGGTAGCAGAATCAAAACCTGATCTCCTGGCTGAAAGTGGCGTAACCTGGACTTCTTATCATACCAAGTCTTCATCTTCTCCTGAGCAGCTCCTAAATTCTCTCTCGCCAGCTGTAAAGCAGTGGACAGCCGTTCTTTGAACTTCATCACATACTCCAGCAGGTTGACGTCATCTTCCTCCGACAGCCAGCATTCCTTGAGTAGCTTAAGGGGTCCTCTTACTTCATGGCCAAACAGTAGTTCAAAAGGTGAGAAGCCCAGTGATTCATTTGGAGATTCTCTTGCAGCAAACACAACGAATGGAAGACCTTTATCCCAGTCTTTCTGATGTTCCAAACAGTATTTCTTGAGCATCGATTTGAGTGTTTGATGATATCTCTCCAACGCTCCTTGGGTCTGGGGATGGTAAGCTGAAGACGTGATCTGGGTGATGCCCAACTCTTTCAGAGACTGCTTGAAAACATTTGACATGAAATTACTTCCCCGGTCTGACTGTACCTCCTTGGGCAGACCAAACTTTGTGAAGAACCCTAGCATTTCCTTAACCACGTTCTTTGCTGAGATATTTCTAAGTGGAATGGCTTCAGGATAACGAGTAGCCATATCAATCAGGGTCAACACATAAGAAAATCCTGAAGAAGTCTTAGGAAGAGGGCCCACAATATCCACCAACACACGGGTGAAAGGCGCCTCAAAAGGAGGAATGGGAACTAGAGGTGCAACCTTTTCGGTCTGATTACACTTCCCCACAACTTGACAGGTGTGACAAGACTTACAATACCAGGAAACATCCCTGAAGATACCTGGCCAGTAGAAGTGTTTCAAAATGCGTGCCACAGTCTTCCTCACTCCAAGGTGTCCTGCCAAACTGGAATCATGAGCCACTCTAATGATATCCTGCCTACAAACACGAGGGATGACAACTTGATGTACAACCTCCCATTCACAGTCGGCTGATGCTGTTGGGGGTCTCCACTTCCTCATAAGTACTCCTGACTTTATATAATAACAAGTAGAAGCACCAGCTGACTCTTCCTCACTGCAAGCAGAGTTAGCTAGACCTTTCAACTCAGGGTCAGCAACCTGCAACTCAACCAACTCTTGACGAGACAAATTATCAACACTACGGGGTACTGCCTCATCTGGTGAGTGGTCCAAATTAGCAAGAAAAGTGTCAGCTAGGATAACATCATCATCATCATTATCCTCTAAATCACCAGTAACTTTAGACTTAGCCCTAGTGACAGCACATGCAGGGAACACATCAGGGACATCACAATCCTGGGTCGCAGCCACTGGCTCACTAGACAACTGAGGAGCTGGACACACTTGACTTCCACCAATATCATTTCCAAGTAAGAAAGTTACACCTGACATTGGGAGTGTCTCAACCAACCCAACCATAACGGAACCATTAACAAAACCAGACTCTAAATTCACTCTGCACAGAGGGACAGAGAAGTAATTATTCCCTACACCTTGTAAGATTACAGTTTCATCAGAGGAATTAACATTAGAGCCTAGAACACTGGTCAGCATAAGGGATTGGCAAGCACCTGTATCACGATATATTTTAACTGATTTCCTGTCATTACTGTCCAGAGGACTGACAAAACCATCAGACAGGAAATTAGCACATGAACTCTTGAGAGTGTCACCCACGTTACTGCTCAAAAGAGGAGCTCCATCATGAGAATTTAAGTTACCCCTCAAAGCAGGTTCAGTTAACTCAGTTAAAGAATTCTGGGAACTCTCAAGGGTGGACACTAGACCAATTGACTGAATATTTAAAGAC
>NC_137022.1:16509881-16578259 GCF_032717465.1 Coenobita brevimanus | reverse complement strand
ACATTTCACCAACTAGCTTAAAATTACAAACAAGCGTAATATCCTAAACAAACATATGGACTTGTTCACCTGTATACATAGTTTCAGTAACTCCCGATTGTATAAATATGAACACACTGTAGAGTACATTTGTTATATCCTATAATTAAACACTAACAACGTAACTTATGTGATACCATGATAAAAACATGGAATTCAGACAAAAGGACAACATCCACCCACTCTCCGCCATCTCGTCCTAGGGTAGACACCTGTGATCCAGTGAGCCACACTGCCACACACCCGAGCTACTGCGTGACTGATTCCCAAACTTGCTCACTGTTCCCACCACGACTTCACCACGACTTCTTCAGCCATGTCATACCACCAGAACAAACCCTGAACTACCAAACGAATCGCTCAAACCTTGCACTGTGTGGAGTTCTAGCATGACAAGGACTGTCATGTAGTATTATTATAGTCCTTCCAAAATATCGAGATCGTTTAGGCGTTATCCCTCACGGGAATTCCCCTATGTGTGACGTTGCCACAGTTTCTACTGGGTCAATTATCGGATTAGACAAACCTCAAGGGACAACCCTCACTCCCAGCTCACTACCTCTCTCTCTCTCTCTCTCTCTCTCTCTCTCTGCATATAAAAACAACATTTTATGGAGATTTATTTCTATAAAAAGTCTATACGGTTTTATGAATTATTAGAATTTGAGGAAATACCTTGTGACTGTCTGTCTGTCTGTCTGTCTGTCTGTCTCTCTCTCTCTCTCTCTCTCTCTGCATATAAAATCTACATTTTATGGAGATTTATTTCTATAAAAAGTCTATTCGGTTTTATGAATTATTATAATTTGAGGAAAAGCCTCCTGACTCTGTCTGTCTGCCTGTCTCACGTTGGTGGCCTTTGCTATTCATAAGATCATAAGAACATAAGAAGAGAGGATAACTGCAGTAGGCCGGTTGGCCCATGCTAGGCAGCTTCTAGAAGAGTAACTGAACTTCTGGAATGAGATAAGGACAGCAAAGAAGAAGGCTCTCCCCCGCCCTCCAAACCCTCCAGCCGAAGCCGGCAGGAAAAAATCGGAAAGAACACCACGCAGTATAGAAAAACTGGCGTGGACATTTTACAGGAAAGTGTGAAAGGAGAATAGAGACTATCGTAGTGTAATCTGAAAAGGAAAAAGTATGACTTAGTATTGGTTATAAGATTTTTTTTTTCCTATAACCACCCCTTATTTGTCGTATGCTTATCTAGCCTATGCTTGAAACTCTCAATGGAAGAGGCAGCAACTATGCTAGGTAGCTTATTCCATTCGTCTATATTACCAAACCAATTTCTACCCATTTCCTTATTGAAACGGAATTTTTCTAGTTTGAAACTATTACTTCTAGTTCTATCCTGTATGCTCACTTTAAGTACCTTGCTAATACCTCCCTTATTTATACCCTTCATCCACTTAAACACCTCAAACGAGTTAATATCCATTCTATAGTGAGGACACCAGAATTGTACTGGGTAGTCTAAGTGTGGCCTTAATAATGCTAGATAAAGTTACAGTATTACTTTTGATGACCTGTTGCTCACACTTCTCGAAATAAATCCTAGGACCCTATTTGCTTTATTTCTCGCATTAATACTCTGTTGCCTTGGTTTCAGGTCGTTACTAACGATAACTTCTAGATCTCTCTCGCATTCCGATTTGCTAATTTCTTTGTTATCTAAGCTGTATTTAGTATCTCCAATAGTCTTTCCTACATTAAGTACTTTACATTTTTTAACGTTAAATTCCATTTCCCAAGTTTTAGACCATTTGGACAATGTATCGAGGTCCTTTTATAAGTTATGGCAATCGTCAGTCGAGTTAAAGATACGCCCTATTTTCGTAACGTCGGCAAATTTGCTGATGCTGGTAGTGACTCCTAAGTCAAGATCATTTATATATATATATATATATATATATATATATATATATATATATATATATATATATATATATAATAATAATAATAATAATAATAAGGGACCGAGTACTGAAATCTGTGGTACACCGCTAGTGACTAATCCCCAATCCGACGTAGTTCCATTTATTAATACTCTCTGCTTTCGTCCTTTCAGCCAGGATTCTATCCATTTTAAGATATCGTCGTCTATACCGTGTGCTCGAACCTTTCTAACTAACCTTTCGTGTGGGACCCTATCAAAAGTTTACTAAAGTCCAGATAAATAACATCGTAAGCTTTATCGCTATCTACTGCCTAACAGACCTCCGAGTAGAATGACAAGTTTGTGAGGCAGGATCGTCCTTGCCTGAATCCGTGCTGACTATCGTTTATAAGATTAAATCTTTCTAAGTGTTCTCTAATCTTATTTGCCAAAATTGACTCTAACATTTTTCCTGCTATTGACTTATCAGACGATAATTCGACGCAGCTGATTTATCACCCATTTTAAAGATTGGCACTACTTTTGCTGTCTTCCACGCCTCTGGAACTTCACCTGAAATTAAAGAGGCATTAAATAACGTTAAAAGTGGCTGACATCATTCTTCTTTGGTTTCTTTTATAATTTTTGCATATATATCGTCCGTACCTGGCGATTTTTGAGGTTTGAACTTATTAATTTCTTTCAATACGTTCTCCTTACTAATGGTTATTTTACTAAGAATATTTTCCGTATTCTCATCGTAAATATTTGCTGCTTGAGGGACCAGGTCTAGATTTTCCTTGGTGAATACTGATATGAGATAATTATTTAGGATGGAGCACATTTCATTATCTTCACTGGTAATGTCACCTGATTCTGTTCTCAGTGGTCCTATAGTATCTTTATTTTTCGTACAGTACATTTAATAAAAACCTTTGGGGTTTTCTTTCGATTCAATAGCTACCTTAATTTCATGATTTCTCTTTGTTTTTCGTATCTCCTTCTTTACTTCTCTATTTAAAATCGCGTACCGGTTACGTAAGTGTTCCTTTCCACGTTTTATTTTTCTATATATTCCTTTCCTTTGGTTGTTTAACCATCTTGGTTCTGAATTATTCGTTCTAAACGGTTTTGAAGGGATGTATCTATCTTGGCGTCCGTGTATTATACTTACTAACTCGTTATTTTTCTCACTGGACGAACGTTTGCTTGGTACTGGACCTGAGTTAATCCTCTTCACTGGACTACATTCCCATCTGTGACCCCAACCTCCACAGACACCTGGAGCACATGCCCACGTGTTACCTGCCCGTCACTTAAGACCTGGGGTTCCCCACTGACCTGACACTCCCTCAAATAGCTATTCTTCCTACGGAATACCGTTCTAAAATAAGCCCTTAAGCCATCGAAATCTCCTAGACGTGTAGTGCCCGGAAATGATAATGAGTTGTATCTAGTTCATTTTATATGGCCAAAAGTTTGGTTAGTGAGAGAGTGTGGCCTGGGCATGGCTGTTTCCATGCGGACGTTACCAGAACATAGATTAAGTTACCTAGTTGCTAAGTCACTTTTTTTTTCCTACTGTAATTTACTAGTATTAAGTCTCTTTATAATATAAAAATCTCGAGTGGATGGGAACATGTGCCTTTGGTCACGTAATCCAGCATAATGTATGCGTGCGCAAAGTGATGTAAAGTACGATGATTTTCATTGTTTTTCGATGTAAGAGTATAGAGAGAGGTGTTGGTGAGTAATTATTGTAACTAGAGAATGTCATTTTTTTCGGGTAATCGATTGTAGGGGGAAAGACATCACACTGAGTCTATCACAAGTCTGTAATAATAAAAATCTTAAATTGCCTCCCCCTATGCATCACGCAGTTTTGGCGTGTCTGACTCGCTCACCGGCCGTGATAGATGGCAGATGGTCGGTTCTGTCGTCATCCTTCCCCCCCCCCCCTCCAAGGAATTCTCGGGTCCAAGTGTGGAGGTCTAAGTACCAGTGAGTGAGTCCAAGTCCAAGTGTGGAGGTCGAAGTCCCAGTGAGTGAGTCAAGGTCCCAGTGTGCAAGTTAAGGTCGGGAGTGGCAGAGGACTGGCCCAGTGAAATTTGTGCTCAGAGGGACGATTATGAAGAAACACATTGGACCGGGACAGAGGAGCTAAGTTTTGTGGATTTGATAGTAGGACAATATAGAGATATATTTTTAGGACAATGTGCCAACTGATTCATGTTTAATCTGTAAAGCAAGAAGCTGGGGAAGATTTCTACCTTTTGGTCTTGTTAATACACTTTTCCTCCCACTTGAACTTTATTGTTTGTAATAACCCTTGAGAACTAGTGGTATAGAGCTTACCTTGTAGTGTATTAATGTGCAACTTAGAAGCATTCTGGGAAACTGCGAAGGTTGGGCTTGGGTTGGCCTAGTTGGAGACTGGCCCCGTCATTTTGGCATGCTACCACTCTTAACTTGGCCAGTTGAAATATAATAAATGCAACCGAAGAGGCCGCTAATGGGAGAGAGTCTCCATCAATCTGAGTTCCTGACCATTCCAGCACACATTGGTCATCAATAGTGACTTGTTTTCTGCCCCTTTTGACCATGTGAAAGTCTGGATCGCGGAGGTGACAGTACAAGTGGTGGCACAGTGTTGGGTTGACCTATAAAAGTGAGGTTAATTTAACTTGAAATTAAGATAATAGCTCATCCCCCAGTTCTCAAAGGTATATGTACGTAGCATTATGTGTAGAATTATAAGGTATGTGTATTTGTAGTGTGTACTATTTTAGTGTTGCAGTTGAGCATTCACCTCCTGGGGTTGCTCAAGTTGCAGTTGGGCATTTTTACTAGTTGAACATTCACCTCCTGGGGTTGCTCAAGTTGCAGTTGGGCATTTTTACTAGTTGAGCATTCACCTCCTGGGGTTGCTCAAGTTGCAGTTGGGCATTTTTACTAGTTAAGCATTTACCTCCTGGGGTTGCTCAAGTTGCAGTTGGGCATTTTTACTAGTTGAGCATTCACCTCCTGGGGTTGCTCACGTTCGTATAATTCATGATGGAATCTCGTGTAGAAAAGTTAATCGACCTTGAAACTGAAATGCCTGAGGGAGTAGAGGTGAAACAGGAACCATCCGCAACTGATGAGTTTGGGTGGATGAAAGCTCTCGAGACTTGACAACTTTTTCTGATGGAGTTAATTTGTTCAGATACAAGCACTTACCTTTTGGATTGTCTGTGAGTCCAGCAATTTTCACGAGGAAAATGCAGCAAGTGTTAGCCCCTTTAGTTAGAGAAGGTTGGTACCGTAACTACCTAGACGATGTTGTGATTTGGGCAGACTCTTTCGATCAGATGCTAGACCGACTGGAGATTACCTTTGGAAGATTAACCGAGTTTGGAATGAAGCTGAATGTTAGTAAAAGCTCTTTCATAAAGCGAGAAATTAAGTTCTTGGGACATGTAGTGTCGGAGAAAGGCGTACTCCCTGACAGTAAGAATCTTGAAGCTATCGAACAGATGTCACGACCAACGAAGGCCAAGGAAGTGAGACGTTTTGTGGGCATGTGTAACTTTTATTGCAAACATATTCCTGACTTTGCTGCCATTGCCAGTCCTCTCACAAATTTGCTTAGGAAGGGTGCAAAATTTGAATGGTCAGAGGAGTGTTAGAATGCATTCTTAGTTCTTAACAAAAGTTAGTGTCAGCTCCAGTACTAGTAAAGGCAGATTTAACTAAATCGTTCGAGTTACAGACAGATCCTAGCGACTCGCACATTGGCGCAGCTCTTATGCAGTTGGAGGGAGAGAAAGAGTTGAGACATATTGGATACTTTTCAAAGAAACATACCCGGACAGATAAAAGATACTCCATAACAGACAAGGAAACTATGGTAGTAGTGAGTGCATGTAGATTTTTCAGCTACTATTTATGGTGCAAACCCTTTTCCATCGTCACTGATCATAGACCATTAACCACCATCTTTAAGAAAAAGACTAAATGCCCACGTATGTCGTGTTATTTGTTGGAGATGAGAGACTACAATTTTGTGATAAAGTATAAAAAGGGTGTGAATCATTATGTCCCAGATGCTTTGAGTAGACCAGTAGGAGCAATCAAGAAGGCCTCAGATGTAACTCAATCTAATGCAGAATTTCGGTGGCTAGGCCTTACTGTGGACAAGGTCCGGGAAGCCCAGAGGGCAGACCCAAGGTGGAGGCAGGTAATTCAGTATTTAGAAGGTCAGTTACCCAGGAAGTTGTCTGGTAATCATCCCATTTACGCTTTCGAAATGAACGAGGAGATTCTGTATGTCCGAAGAGAAGAAATGGGAAAGTCGAGGTTGTGCCTGGAAGTACCCAAGTCTTTAGTTGCTATTGCCTGTTCAATTGTTCATAACCCTTCACACCTAGGAGAACGCAAGACGGTAGCCAAGGCAAGACAGTTTTTCTATTGGCCATCTCTACTGACCGATGTGCGACATTTTGTTAAATCATGCAAGTTATGTCAGCAGTTCAAGGGTCACGGAAAGATTGTGCACCATTTTAAGGAATTGCCACTAGTTGATGATAATGGTCAGAGAGTTGCAATAGATCTCATAGATTTGCATAATAGTAGAAGTGGTCACAGGTACTGTCTCACAGTGATAGACCATTTTTCTAGGTACCTACGTATCTAACCCCTTCGTACAAAATCCACCAAAGCCGTAGCTGAAGAATTTAAGAAGGACATCTGTAGGTATGGCAAGCCGCAGGTAGTCATCATGGACAATGGAGGAGAATTCACCAGTGCAGAGTTTAGAGATTTTTGTAGGAGAGCCGGGATTAAGCAGGGATTCTGTCTACCCTACCATCCCCGAGGAAATTCAGTTATTGAGAGAGCACATAGGACCTTAAGGACAGTACTGGCAATCTTGAGCCAAGAACACCCAAATACATGGCCCATGCACCTATGTGACACTGAGAAAGCATTGAACGAAGCAGTGCATACATCCCTAGGTACATCACCATTCTTTGCATTTTATGGTCGTCATCCAAATCGCGAGGTAGGAGATTTGCAGTTGCCTACTAATGAAGACTGTACAGAGAAAATAGATGTCAAACAGATGCTCAAGGAGACACAACGTCAGATGACAGCAGGATACCTTAACAGGGCAAATGAGGCACGTAGGAATGACTCTCTAGAAGCAGGTGAATTAGTTTGGATCTATGTCGAAGAGTGGTTGCCTGGTACAGCAGCAAAGCTAAATAGAAAATGGCAGGGTCCTTACAAGATTGTCAAAGTTATCGATCAGGGTAGAGCCTATGAGTTAGAAAATGTGTTTGATGGCACCATTTTGGTAGGGCAGCTGCAAAGGTCAAAAGATATGTTGAAAGAGATGCCTTATTGAGTATGGTGGATCACAAGTTTTTGACCAGTGAGGAAGAGGAAGAGATACTGCCTAGTGTAAGATCCCGGAGACCGCCTGAGAGGTTGCAGTACACGTAGATGATGGGTGTATGGTGTATATGTTGTATATACTCATTTTTTTTTCTCTCGAACATGTCTTGTCCTTGCCTTAACTGGCTGGGAACATGGAGTCAGGTATGCCCTTCCAGGTCTCTCCGGACTGTACCTGTGTGTTTTTCTTTTCTACCAGTACCTATGATGTTGTAATTTTGGGTTGAGTAGTTGTTGAGGGTATGTCCAGCTTTTGGAGAGATGAGGCATGGAAGCTGCGTGTTGTCAAATCGAGTGCATCTCGGTGTATAGACCGTCGTTCTTGCCTGACCTCAATTTTTTTTTCTTCAGGTTAGATTGTTAGGCTTAGTTAGGGATAATGAGATATCTCACAGATAGGACTTTAATTTTTTTTTTTTTTCACAGAGTTAGGGAACTGTACATGTGAGGGGCAGTTCTACCTGAAGGTCTCCACCTGGAGGTTTCCTACTTGCTTTGAGAACCTCGAGCACTGAGTGTATGTAATACCCAAACTGCAGTTTAGGATTGCTCAGAGAGAGAGAGGGGAAGTTTCCAGTTTCTCTATAGGGCTTGGAGAAGTTGAACTATGGGGTCTCTCGCATGCTAGGAGAGGTAGGTAGGTTTCACTCGGTCTCTGGACAGAACGCAGTGGAGCGGCTCGTGTTACTCTTAGCTTAGCACAAAGTTTCTCCTGGTAGCAGGACATTCTCCTTGTGAGTAACATGCCTGATGAGTGGCATACGTCGTCAGTTGCATATAGTGAGTAGCAGGAGAAAATTTACTCGTGGTAGAGGATTTTTTTGTGGACATGATAGCCGCTGAGTGTTCTCGAGCATGGAGCTTATGTAATATCCCACAGTCGCAGTATAGGACACATTGGCTGGTGTTTTGGAGGCGTGTAGATTGGTTTCCCCTCACGAGCAAGAAGCGTGTGAAACACCCCACAGTAGCAGTATTGAGGGAAACTGGTCAAGCAGGTGACCTTACATACCGTGTGTGTTAAGTATGGGTACTGGGTATTTCTGAGGAGTTCAGGTCCAGTCGCCCGAACTTTTGGTCTTCCCTAACCGTGGGCGGATGTAGTGCCCTGAAATGATAATGAGTTGTATCTAGTTCATTATATATGACCAAAAGTTCGGTTAGTGAGAGAGTGTGGCCTGGGCATGGCTGTTTCCTTGCGGATGTTACCAGAACATAGATTAAGTTACCTAGTTGCTAAGTCACTTTTTTTTCCTACTGTAATTTACTAGTATTAAGTCTCTTTATAATATAAAAATATCGAGTGGATGGGAACATGTGCCTTTGGTCACGTAATCCAGCATAACGTACGCGTGTGCAAAGTGATGTAAAGTACGATGATTTTCATTGTTTTTCGATGTAAGAGTATAGAGAGAGAGAGGTTGGTGAGTAATTATTGTAACTAGAGAATGTCACTTTTTTCGGGTAATCGATTGTAGGGGGAAAGACATCACAATGAGTCTATCACAAGTCTGTAATAATAAAAATCTTAAATTGCATACGTCGTCATCCCCCCCTTCTCCCTTTGCATCACGCAGTTTTGGCATGTCTGACTCGCTCACCGGCCGTGATAGGTGGCAGATGGTCGGTACTGTCGTCATCCTCCCCCCCCCCCTCCAAGGAATTCTCGGGTCCAAGTGTGGAGGTCTAAGTACCAGTGAGTGAGTCAAGGTCCCAGTGTGCAAGTTAAGGTCGGGAGTGGCAGAGGACTGGACCAATGAAGTTTGTGCTCAGAGGGACGATTATGAAGAAACACATTGGACCGGGACAGAGGAGCTAAGTTTTGTGGATTTGATAGTAGGACCATATAGAGATATATTTTTAGGACAATGTGCCAACTGATTCATGTTTAATCTGTAAAGCAAGTAGCTGGGGAAGATTTCTACCTTTTGGTCTTGTTAATACACTTTTCCTCCCACTTGAACTTTATTGTTTGTAATAACCCTTGAGAACTAGTGGTATAGAGCTTACCTTGTAGTGTATTAATGTGCAACTTAGAAGCATTCTGGGAAACTGCGAAGGTTGGGCTTGGGTTGGCCTAGTTGGAGACTGGACCCATCATTTTGGCATGCTACTACTCTTAACTTGGCCAGTTGAAATGTAATAAACGCAACCGAAGAGGCCGCTAATGGGAGACAGTCTCCATCAATCTGAGTTCCTGACCATTCCAGCACACATTGGTCATCAACAGTGACTTGTTTTCTGCCCCTTTTGACCATGTAAAAGTCTGGATCGCAGAGGTGACAGTACAGACGAAAATTAGGAAGGTGGAGGTATTTTCAGTGGAACAGACATCCCAAATATATCTGAACTTAGTTTCTTCATGATCGCTATTATCAAGTCGTCCACCAACCTCTATATCACTAATGACTTTTTCTTTATTAGCTAAAACCAAATGTAGTATATTATTACCTCTGGTGGGCTCCCTGATATGCTGATAAAGAAAATTATCCTGTACTACCTCTAGAAATTCCTCTGACTCTGCATTCCCTGTTTGATTTGTCCAATCTATCCGTGGCAGATGAAGGTCCACTACAATATTACTAAGTTGGACAGTGACGCTTTCCTAGTTTCCTCCCAAAGGTATTCACTATCTGCTCTACTTAATTATGGAGATCTGGAAATAGCTCCTAAGACTAATTTCTCCCTATTGTTACTAATTTCAACCTAGACACTTTCTGTGTCCCTATTTACTTTAATGTCTGCTTTGTCGTAACAGTTTAATGAATCCTTTACATAAATAGCTACCCCGCCCTCCTTTCGTCCCAGACGGTTTGATACAAAAATATTATAGCCCTTTATCTGATATTCTGCTACAAATTCTCGAGTGTCTGTATTCATCCAAGTTTCACTAATAACGGCAATGTCTATTTTTTCTGTACAAATTAAAGCCCTCAGTTCATGCATTTTATTACGTAAACTCTGGCTGTTTGTGTAGTACACTTTCAGGTTATTATTCGAGCAACAGCTTTTGAGGAATCAATTATAGGTCATCTGTTTGCCTTCTCTTAAAAAAAAAAAAAAAAAATACTTATTTACGCTGTAAATAAGTTCTTTTTCTCGAATGTGGAGCAGACGAGGGCGAGTAGTAGGGGTAGGAGCTTCCATCTTTGATGGCGGTCAGAGAGAAAGTGACCTGCGGATTGACCCCTGACCTACCCTCACTGACTCACCTACAAGCTTGACAGAATTGGAAAGCAACGTTGCCAAGTGTTGAGGTATTTATAGAAAGTCATTGTTATTATTAAAAACAATAGGCCTTTTCTTACAATATATGACCTTATCAGAGAATTATATATATATATATATATATATATATATATATATATATATATATATATATATATATATATATATATATATATATATATATATTTATATATATTTTTTTATATATATATATATATATATATATACACACACACACACACACATATATATATATATATATATATATATATATATATATATATATATATATATATATACTGTAAATAAATTTCATTTAGAAGTAGTAAATAGCTGACATGAGTCAAAGAGGTGTGTTTTGGTACATATTCGGCAGCGTCGCTCGAAGGGGAATTCCCGTGAGGGACAACGCCCAAACGATCTCGAGACATGCCTCAAATGCATTTAATTCTCTCAAACGAGAGGCAATGCTGCACAACATAAAAGTTAAATTCCTAGCATTTGCTCAGTAGCTGTGTGGAAAACACCTAAAAAGGACCAGCAAACCTTTACATTATGAGTAAAACAGCAGACAGTGACGTCAGTACCATCCAGTCCACAGAAGGAACTACCCAGAGAGACCCAGTTGCCATAGCTGTGTACGCCCTGCTGCTGACAGTGCTGCAACAACAGATCAACAGTGAGGTCACCAATGTCAAACAAGCAGCCTATGCAGACGATCTCATAGGTGCTGGCAAGGTGGAATATGTAAGGAAATGGTGTGAACTTGTAACATCCCAGGGCCATGAAATAGGTTATTACCCTAATGCAAGTAAGTCCATCTTGATCATGATATCAGCCTACCATCTAGATGCACAGCGGACATTCAGAGACACTGTCACGGGGGGATGTGAATTTATGAATTAAAATTACGTGATTTATTTGAAAATAGAGACAAGGAATTGACTTGTGATAATCAAGTAGTAAGTTTTACTTTATGCCGGCTTACTTCACCAATTCTCTAAGGACGAGAATTTATAAACTTTCTCAACAGTACAGAGCAGAGACTAATTACTCACGAGTGCTGTTTGTTAGTACTGTTAGCCTCTTGAGAAAGTGACTCCACCCTTGACAATCAATAACTACTACTAATCATAATGAACAGATTCTTGCCGGTGCTTAACTCCTGGCTGGCACAACGGATTTATGTTTGATACATAAGAACTGGCCTACGTACCAGTTATGAATAATGTAAGGAGTTTGTGCAAACTAGGAGCAGCAACTAAAGTAAGCTTAATGTAGAGAAATAAAACACGAGTCTAATTACATTAAGCTCAAAGAAAAGAACTGTAAATTTATTGATTACAATAAAATAAATTTACATTATATGAGTCTCAAAATGAATTCAAAAGGGGAGTTAATGGTCACTAGACTCATGAATTCAAATAACAAATAGAATACACTCACTCGCTCATTCAAAAGTTAATCAAACTTAAGCCTTGAAAAAACGAACAGAAATACGGGTCAGTGGAGGGGAGCCGAAACGAAAGTCTGGGCACCTGTGATGAACATCAAAACGCTGCTATTCGCTGTAAGCTCGCTTCGCCAATTCACCAATTCACAGTCTAGGTGGAGACACAGGAACTCGCTGTACAACGGAGGCGCTGCTCTATGCTGGGCACAAACGATCCTATCCTTGAGGCGACTCAAAGCTGACTGACTTCAAACTATGAAAGGGGGTGAGAGATTGCCGTGTTTGCAGGAAGTAGGCGTGGCCTAACTTCAATGGTCAATGGAATGAGGACGAACGATATAGGCTCACAATAAATCACTTAGTGAAAGCGCTAATGTCGTGGATAAAAATGGTCACTTGTGAAACAGTAACAAATGTTCTGAAAAACTATCCCGACCGAAGTGCCTACTAGGACGGTTGAACTGAGTGATGCCCAGTGGGAATTCCACAAGAGTTCATGATTTTCTCACCAAAGTACAATGTCACGAATTTGTACAAATACACTCGTGCAAATCTGTGATATTATGCCCCATCAAAATCAAATTTTTCTTCAGAAAAATTTTACGATATACATATATACATCCTAACTCAGTGACACAAGATTCACACTGTGGTATGTGTACTATCCTGCTGCAGGAGAAAATCACAGTCGCCCATTAGGGTAAAAAAACTCGTATTTACGTTAATAAAAGCAAGCTTGAGGAAAAAAAATCTCCGTGACGATGGTGAAAAATCCTGTACTCAGGTCAAACTAAGTGAAAAGTTTTATACATTTACATTAACAACTAATTGTTATGTAGCGTGATGTATGTAATACACGGTGTAGGTGTGACAGTTGTGGTGTAACTGTGCCTACGTGTAAAATTATATAATATAAGTCAATAGTAAATAGAAACGATGAGGCAGAAGAGAAGAGGCGGCAGCATGCAGCAGAGATGATCAGCTGATCTGCATGACAAAACTGCTACACCCGCCAACTGTACCTGCGAAATCAATGAAGGTGGAGCATCAAAAGTGTCATTGTGACAAACAATTTTTATTAAATTACAATTTCTCTCTCTGCCTAGTAGTCAGCACTTATGTTACAAAAAGTACACTATTATTTTGTTAATGGATACGTTATTAACCAGGAAACATAGTCCTTTGATTGCTCAAATCTCTGAGGACCCCTGTAGTTTACTGGTTAAACCTAGATCCTTAACCAGCAAACATACTAGTCCTTGGATTGCATAAATCTCAGAGGATAGCCAGTAGTTTACTGGTTAAACCTACATTATTAACCAGGAAACGTGCTAATCCTTGGATTGCTCAAATCTCTGGGAATGGACAGTTTACTGGTTAAACCTAACACTACACTTACAATTAATAACGGGAAGCTGAGAATCCCTATGCAATCTCGGGCAGGTCACCCAACGTGGGTGTGAACACTCATGTGGATAATGTGCATTTTCCGGGAATCCTTAGAGAGGCCCACAGCTCGAGACACCACAAGGTAATTCAAACACAGCCTCGGATTGTCCTTACGGGGGTATCGAACTTCCCCTTAACCTATGGTATACATGCATATACAGGTTCTGAACGTAATGTGTCCTGTGGAACCAACGGGCAAGACTTCAGGTCTTACTGGTACACTAATAACTGGGAACCAAGCTAGTCCTTGGATTGCATAAATCTATGAGGACGCCTGTCTTATGGAACCCAGCATACAACAGTTGCCCTTGTTAGTCATCAGTTAGCAGGTGAGACATCAGGTCTGCACCTACATTGTCACTTCCCTTGATGTATCTCACAACAAAGTTAAACTGCTACAAATACAGTGTCCAGCGTGTCAATCTTGCATTAGCTGTCTTAGTTGTGCTGAGACTAGTGAGTGGCATATGATCAGTTTCCAGAGTGAATGGTGTTCCATATAAATAATAGTAATATTTTTTAACACCATCAACCACGGCCAAGAGTTCCTTCTCAACTGCACTGTAATTTCTCTTGGCAGGTTTTAGCATATGGCTGTGGTATGCCACTGGGAAAATTCCACCTTCTGTTTCTTGCATTAATACGGCAACTTCTCCATCTTGTGAAGCATCAGTGCGCAGTAAGAAAGGTTTATTGGAATCAGGCAACTGCAAGATATCTCCTTACACAGCACAATCTTAAGGGCGACAAAAGATCTCTCTTGCGCTTCTTCCCATTCAATGGTGTTTGGAGCGTTTTTCCGAAGCACCTCATACAACAGTTGGGCAATGAGAGCAAAGTTGGGGATAAAACTCCTATAATACCCCACTAGGCCAAGGAATGCCCTAACTTGTTTCTTGGTCATGGGTCTCGGGGCTTCCCTAACCTTTCTCATTGTGTCGCCCTGACACCTGCAGCAATTGTTGCCAACAATATGTCCGAGGAACTCCACCTCACTGCGCACAATTTTATGCTTACTAGGCTTCACAGTCATTTTGAAACTCTGGAGTCTACTGAAGAAAATTTCCAAGAGTCTGAGGTGCTCCTCCAACATGGCAGAATGAACGAGGACATCGTCAACGAACATTTTTACTCCTATAATACCATGGAGCACTTGTCTCATGGCACGATTGTATACTGCTGGGGAATTAGTAAGTCCAAATGGGAGGACTTTATACTGATACAACCCCCTAGGAGTAGCAAAGGCAGTGAACTGACGGCTCTCGGGGTGAAGGGGAATCTGAAAGAATCCCTTCGCCAAATTGAGCTTCGTAAAATATTGTAACCCTGCCAGCTTGGAGAAGATGGCATTGTGGTCACCCATTGGCTCAGCATCCACTTTGGTGATTGCATTTAGCCTCCTACAGTCGCCACAAATCCTGACTCCACCATCCTTCTTGCGGACTACTACTATTGGAATACAGTAAGGAGATGAGGACTTTTCAATAATACCCGCAGTCTCCATGTCGGCAATTTCGTTATCTACTGCATTCAGTAATTGCATGGGAATCGGATATGGCTTAACCTTTACGGGAGTATTGCTGGTCAACTCAATTTTGTGACAATCAACCTTTGTGAGTCTAGGTTGGTCAGAGAAGACATCAGCATACTAACAGAGCAGTGACCTTATGGCATTCTGGTCACCTAATGCTAAGTCAGTGTTAAGTAAGACATCTCCGACAGACTCCTCCTGATGGGACTGAATGGTTAAGGGCTCGTCATCATGGTCATCAGCTGGGATCATCGCGGCTGCCCTGGTTTCTTCCAGTCGCTGGTCACTGTCATCACCTACTCATGGGCCAGCCTCCTCAGGGTTTGACTCATGATAAGCCTTCAACATGTTAACGTGGAACCTTTTACAAAGATACCCCATCTGAATTATGTAGTTGAGGTCTGAAATGCGTTCTACTACATCATATAGACCCTTCCACTGTGCCAACAACTTGTTCTGGGCAGTGAGGAGTAACACCAAGTACTTATTGCCTGGACTGAACTTCTGAAGCTTTGCCTTCTTATCATAATAAGCTTTTTGAACTTGGCGCACCTTGATCAATTCTTCCTTAGCTAACTCACACGTCAACTGGAGGCAGTCAGCGAGATCAAGGACATAGGTGTAGGTGGTCTTGACTTCAGGGTCTGGTTCTTCATTGTCCCATAACTCGCGAAGGACTTGAAGTGGTCCACGGACCGACCTTCCATACACCAGTTCAAAAGGTGAGAACTTCAAAGAATGCTGTGGGGTTTCTTAATAAGCAAATAGAAGAGGAGCAATGAACCGCGGCCATTCCTTTGACTGTTCAGCGGCCATGCACTTTAACATCTTCTTGAGAGTCCCACTGAACCTCTCACACAACCCTTTAAACATGAGATGATAGGGCGTAGTTCGCAAGCCTCGGATGGACAACAACCTGAATGCTTCATTCATCATTGCAGAGGTGAGCTGCAAACCCCAGTCGCATAAGACCTCTTTGGGGATACCTACACGACAGAACACATCAATCAATGCCTCAGCAACAGTGACGGCCTCTGTATTCTTAAGGGCCACGGCTTCAGGCCACTGTGTGCTGAAAACAACGATAGTGAGGATATACTTTGATCCATCACTTGCCCTAAGAGAAATTGCCCAACAATGTCAACTGCTACTCTCTCAAACGGTTCAGAGATTATAGGCATTGGTTTCAATGCGCAGGACAGACATGTCCCCGGTCAGTGGTACGCTGACACACATCACAGGAACACACAAGCCTAATTATTTCCAGTCCCATTCCTGACCAGAAAAAGTCAGCATGGATGCAGTCAGAGGTTTTCTTTTGGCCATTGTGACCTCCCATCACGGAACAATGACCTAATTCGAACACTGCTCTGCGATACTTCGCAGGAACGACGAACTGCAGTTGAACCTCACCCTGGGGTGTTTGTGACTCATAGTACAGTCGTCCTCGCTTACGAAGGAACCTGGCTTGACCTCCCTGTGAATACTTAATCACATTACCCTCCAGCTTCTTATGCACTGAGGCAAGTGTCGGGTCAGACTGTTGTTCTTGGACAACATCTTGACTACGAATCAGATCTTGCGGCATTGCAACAGTCAACAGGGTGACACGGTTCGAAGCCTTGGCCATGGCTCACGGTACTGCAACAGCCGAAGTCTGAGTAGCAACATTTACGGAGCAACTATTTTTTATGCCTGGTATGTTGCCGATAATGAAGTCAAACAAAGGTTCTGGCATGACAACAGCAGCTGTCAAGCCAGTGTAAAAAGGAGATGCCACCTGGATACGTGCCTCAGGGAACAACCTCACTGATCCATCAATACGTCTGACTTGGATCTGCTTACCTGTTTACTCGTCGGGCCGAACTAAACTCTGCTTGATGGAGCAACCTGAGGAACCACTGTCTCTCAGAACATTTACAGAAAGACCGCCCACAAACCCTGGCTGAACAAGAAAGGCAGTGTTGCTGGTGGAAGGGTCTGAGGAGGTAGCAGCCAGTCATTGATGAGAGTGCGGAACAAACGATGCAGCAAATGTGGCGCCCCAAGAACTAAATGCCTGAGAGGTCGTGCTCACCATCTGAGGAGTTGGAGCATTGACCACCTGTGATGGAGAGTTTACTGTTGCTGGGGGACTAGTGAACTGTGGAGAAGTACCTGTACTGGTGGGGTTGGCACCACTGTGCGCTTGTTGTGGAATGAAAGCTGCATTTGCATCCTGCCTCCGATACACTAAAGTCGATTGTCCTGGCTGAGGGTTTGTCCTTGCTCTGCTGCTGCTTGAAATACTGGTACTGCTGCTGGTTAGGGTTCTGCTTGTCATACTGCTTCCACTCAGGTTTCTGGGTATTTTGCCCCTGGTCCTTCTTCTCCAGAGTGTTTGGACCCTGGCCATTATTCTAAGAACGGCCTTGATGCTGGGGTTCAGTCTGAGACAGTTTCCCAGATTTGTCAGCTTTCTTGTTCCAGGTGTGTTGCTTACGAGTTTGATACCCGTACCCAGTGAAGAATGCATTAGCCTTCTCCACCATTTGGCTGGCATCCCTTACCTGGCAGATCTTAAGCTGAGCCATAAGCTCAGCAGGCCACGACTTTTCTAGCTGCATGTGCAGCATAAGGTCAATTATCCCCTCTCGTGTGGGAGGGGTTTCATCTTTCTCCATCCACTCATCTAACTAAGCAGTAAGTCGATCAAGAAGCTGAACAGCAGTCTCCTTTTCTTGTAGACGCGCCTTCATAAACTGATTCCTGGCGTCATCAACTGTGAGACCATACGCTTTGATGAGTGCAGTCTTCATCATCTCATACGTGAGATTGTCTCCACGAATTCTGTGGAGAATATCGAGGGCAGGGCCCTCAAACAAGCTAAGAAACTGGAGCAGCTTAGCTGCCTCATCCAGCTGGTACAGCTGTGCCATGTCTTCAAAACAAGCTATGAATAGATCAATTCACTCGCCTTCCTTGTATGAAGGAAGTTTGAGGTGGGGGGTTCCCAGAACATGTGCAGGGAGAGTGCTCATGGAGCTTGGGTTAGCTGCACCAGATGTGTCTGAAGCCAAGGAGTCTTGCTTGAGCTTCAACATCTCAAGTTCATGTTTCTCACGTGCCTCGCGCTCGGCACGTTCGTGTTCTCGTTCTCTCTCTCATTGTTCTAGCTCGTATTCACGTTCTCGCTTGTGTTGTTCTCGCTCGTGTTCATGTTGTTCTTGCTCGAATTCACGTTGAATTCTACGCTCTTCACGGGCATCATTCTGATGCTGCTGCTCATAACTAAACCGTGAGAGCACATACTCTTTAATTTGTTGGGGGTCGGTAAGTCCCATATCTTTGGCTTCCTGTACATATATATTAGTAGTCATGATACTAACTCAATTAAGGCTGAGTGGGCTAAAGACTGAGTACTGACTGCTATTTTGCAGGGAAATACTAATAATCAAAAGTAAAGAATATAAGCACAGGTTGGTGGTGACCAGTTTTATCTAGTTAAACTGGTAAAGAAAATAAGAAAGAAAAAAATGCAACTGGGAAACTATTACGTAAAATTAATAGAAATGAATCAATAACCACCAGTAAGATAGTGCCTATAGACTTTAATGATAACAAATACCTAGGTGTGAGTGAGTATTATCTCGTTAATAACTTTAGAGCTGGGAGTTAATATCCTGGAATGAGGTCGCCAGATGTCACGGGGGGGGATGTGGATTTATGAATTAAAATTACTTGATATTACTTGATAATAGAGACAAGGAATTGACTTATGAAAATTAAGTAGTATGTTTTACTTTATGCCAGCTTACTTCCCCAATTCTCTAAGGATGAGAATTTATAAACTTTCTCAACAGTACATAGCAGAGACTAATTACTCACGAGTGCTGTTTGTTAGTACTGTTAGCCTTTCGAGAAAGTGACTCCACCCCTGAGGAGTAGACTGTAGCACCAGTCGAGCAGGGCAGTACTCCCGAGGTGGATGGAAAGCTGATGACAGGGAGTGCTGGAGCTCCCGTTTCATCAGCCCTCAGGACTAGTTCCTGACCATCCCCCTTTGCTGAACTTTTTCAGTGTCTCAGTTACACAGAGAGTAGGCCAGCATGCTCTCCAGTACAAATTTCTCTAACAATCTACACCAAACTACATGTACAGTACACACTACACTTCCTATTCAAAATTCAGCTAAAATGGCGTCTCATCACCAAGCCTCGGAGTCCCCAGGGGAGGGGATCATAAATGCCCCCACCGTCCGCCACTCTCCCGGTGACAACTCGAGGTGCCTGGAACCACGGTCTGACTCTCTTCTTCTTCATTTCTGCAACATTCGCGGCCTTTCCTCTAACTTTCACTCTGTTGAGCACCACCTCTCCTCCTCTAAACCTCACCTTTTTCTAACTGAGACTCAGCTGTCTGAGGCAACTGACACCAAACCCTTTTCTGTATCCTCCTACTTTCTCTATACTCATTTCAAAGCCAAAGTTGGCTGTTGTGTATATATATGCAACGACTTATCTTCCTCTAGTGTTCCTGAACTCGATTCTTCTGAATTCTCTACACTCTGGCTTCGGCTTTCCGGTCATTCTCTGACTAATATATCTGTGCTGTTTACTTATCCCCTAATTCTACTGACTATCAAAAATTCTTCGACTATCTTACTTCAATGATGGAACACATTCTATCCATTTCTCCTTTCTCTCAAATCTCCATTCTAGGAGATTTCAATGTTCACCACCACCTTTGGCTCTCCTCTCCTTTCACGGATCCACCTGGTGAACAAGCCTACATCTTTTCTATCCTTAATGACCTAGAGTAGCTTGTACAGCACCCTACCCGTATCCCTGACCGCCTTGGAGAGAGCTCCAACATACTTGACCTCTTCCTCATAACTAATCTTTATGCTTACTCTGTTAATTTTTCTCTCCATTGGGCTCCTCCAATCACAACCTTATTACCTTAACCTGTCCTATCACTACGGTATGGCCTGTGGACCATCCAGGGAAACGTCGCCTGTGGCATTTTGGAGCCGCGGACTGGGAGGCCCTCAGGCAGTACTTCTTTGATTTTCCCTGGAATGATTATTGCTTTCATGGCCGGGAGCCATCTGAGTGTGCCTTGCGCATTACAGAGGTTATTCTCTCAGGCATGGAAGCATACATTCCCTTCTCATATCCTTTGACTAACGCAAGAAAGCCTTGGTTTAATCATCAAGCTTGTTCTAATGCTGTCCACAACAAGGAGAGGACCTACAAAAGGTACCGGAGCCAACCCATCCCTGAATCACATCATCTTTATGTTTCTGCCCGGAATCGTGCTAAGTCTGTTCTTCGCTCTGCTAAAAATAATTTCATCCATACTAAATGCTCTCAACTCTCCAAATCGAATTCTTCCCGCTCCTTCTGGCACCTTGCCAAAAATCTTTCAAACAACTTTACCTCATCATCCTTCCCTCCTCTTTTCTACTCTGATGGTTCTGTAGCTATTTCTTCTACTGATAAAGTAGATCTCTTCGCACAGACTTTCTCCTCCAATTCCACCTTAGACGATTCCGGTGCTGTTCCTCCATCATTTCCCCCCTCTGACTTCCTCATGGCTAACATTAAAATTTCTTCAGTTGATGTATTTTCTGCCATCACTGCCCTGAGTACTAACAAGGCATATGGCCCTGTTGGAGTCGCTCCTGTTGTTCTCAAGAACTGTGCTTCTGTGCTTACACCCTGCCTAGGCAAACTCTTTTGCCTTTGTCTGTCAACTTGTACCTTTCCTTCTTGCTGGAAGTTTGCTCTCATTCAGCCAGTCCCAAAGAAAGGTGACCACTCCCAACCCTCCAACTATCGTCCAATTGCTTTAACGTCCTGTATTTCAAAAGTTTTCGAGTGAATTCACAATAGAAAAATTTTAAGGCATCTTTCCTATCACAACCTTCTTTCTGATCGTCAGCACGGGTTCTGTCAGGGACGCTCCACTGGCGATCTTCTCACCTACCTTTCAGACTCCTGGTCATCCTCCTTTCGGGACTTTGGAGAAAGCTTTGCCATTGCACTTGACATCTCAAAGGCTTTCGATTGAGTCTGGCATAAATCTTTAATTTCCAAACTGCCCTCCTATAGTTTCTATCCTACTATCTGTGCCTTCATCGCTAGCTTCCTTTCTGGTCGTTCTATAGCCGCTATTGTAGACGGCCATCGTTCTTCTCCTAGATCTATCAACAGTGGTGTTCCTCAGGGCTCTGTCCTATCACCAACTCTCTTCTTTTTATTCATCAATGATCTTCTAAGCTGTACATCTAACCTTATCCACTCATACGCTGATGACTCCACCCTTCACCTTTCCATTCGGTTCCCGCAACGCCCATCTCAACAGTTACTTCAACAAACAAGGGATGAGGCTATGGCACACCTAATGTCTGACTTGGCTCGTATCTCTGACTGGAGTAAAAATAATATGGTTGATTTTAATGCATCTAAGACTCAGTTCTTACACCTATCAACCCGACAAAGTCTTCCAGAGGTATACCCACTAATGTTTAATAATATTCAGCTTAATCCTGCATCATCCTTGAACATGCTTGGGGTTTCATTTACTCGAGACTTATCTTGGAAAGATCATGTTACGTCTCTTGTAAAATCTGCTTCCAAGAGATTGGGTGTGCTAAGCCGACTCCGCTCTGTCTTTACCCCTGCACAATTGTTGACTCTGTACAGGGGTTTTATCCGCCCCTGTGTGGAGTACAACTCTCATGTGTGGGGAGGCTCCTCACATACAGCTCTTCTCAATAGGGTGGAGTCAAAGGCTTTTCGTCTCATTAACTCTCCTCCTCTTACTGACTCCCTTCAACCTCTGTCGCTTCGCTGCACTGTTGCATCTTTATCTCTTTTCTATCGCTACTTTAATGGTCACTGCTCCTCTGAACTGTCTGCTTGCATTCCTCCACTTCTACGACGGGCGCGTAGCACCCGTCTGGCAGCAAACTCTCATCCCTTTTCTGCCCAACTCTCTAATGCAAGAGCTAACTGTTACTCCCAGTCTTTCATTTATGCAACAGGTCAGCTCTGGAACTGTCTCCCTCTGTCTGTATTTCCTGCTGCCTATGATCTCCAGTCTTTCAAATGCAGTGTGTCCAGGCATCTCAAAATGATCGGATCTTGAATTTGGCTCTCTATTGTATTTTGTTTTTCTCTTGGAGGGAACTGTTACTGCGGGCTCATGGCCTTTGGTTCCTTCTTCCTCGCATAAAAAAAAAAAAATCAATAACTACTACTAATCATAATGAACAGGTTCTTGTCAGTGCTTAACTCCTGGCTGGCGCAACGGATTTATGTTTGATACATAAGAACTGGCCTACGTACCAGCTATGAATAATGTAAGAAGTTTGTGCAAACTAGGAGCGGCAACTAAAGTATGCTTAATGCGGTGAAATAAAACATGAGTCTAATTACATTAAGCTCAAAGAAAAGAACTGTAAATTTATTGATTACAATAAAATAAATTTACATTATATGAGTCTCAAAATGAATTCAAAACGGGAGTTCACGGTCACTAGGAGACTCATGAATTCAAATAAGAAAGAGAGTACACTCACTTGCTTATTCAAAAGCTAATCAAACTTAAGCCTAGAAAAAACAAACAAAAATACTGGACAGTGGAGGGGAGCTGAAACGAAAGTCTGGGCGCCTGTGATGAACATCAAAATGCTGCTATTCGCTGTATGCCCGCTTCGCCAATTCACCATCTAGGTGGAGATTCAGGAACTCGCTGTACAATGGAGGTGCTGCTCTACTCTGGGGACAAACGGTCCTATCCTCAAGGCGACCCAAAGCTGACTAACTTCAAACTAGGAAAGGGGGCGAGAGATGGCCGCGTTCGCAGGAAGTAGGCGTGGCCTAACTTCAATGGTCAATGGAATGAGGGCGAACGATATAGGCTCACAATAAACCACTCAGTGAAAGCACTAATGTCGTGGATAAGAATGGTCATTTATGAAACAGTGACAAATGTTCTGAAAAACCATCCCGACCGAAGTGCCTCCAAGGACAGTTGAACTGAGTGATGCCCAGTGGGAATTCCACAAGAGTTCGTGATTTTCTTACCAAAGTACAATGTCATGAATTTGTACAAATACACTAGCGCAAATCTGTGACAGACACAAAGACGAAAATGAGAAAAGAAAGCCAGAGGCATCTAGGTACAGTGACAAGAACAAAGACATTCAAAACCAAATATATGAATGACAAGGTAAAGACATAGGGAGAAAAAATACATTTACTATCCAACAATGCAAAAACAGAACCCGATGCAGCATACACTGCATTTATATATGGTGTAAAGCACAAATAACCTTTCGTGATGCGGACCATCCCCGACAGAGAGTTGCTGCTACAACCACTGGAGGATGCTATCAGGGAATCATTCCTCCTATCATTTACCAATGGCCACAACCCCACAACAGAAGAGAGGGATCTTCCAGCACTACCAGCCAAGATGGGAGGACTTGGCAGTATAAATCTGGTAGCTATGGCAGGCTATGAACACAGAAATTCATTTGGCGCATTGAATTCTTGTCACAGAAAGCGTATGTCAAGGTTGAGACAAGTGCAATCGACCAACAACAGCAGAAAGATCTATCTATCTATCTATTGCCAGACGCTTCAATCCCATTTGGGGTGGCCACAAACAAATCGCCTCCACGTCGTCCTGACCCCCGCCATTTCACTGCCCTTCTCCCAACTCACACCCCCCTCTCTCATATACCTCTCCACCCCATCCCTCCATCTCATCCTCGGCCTCCCCCTCCCTCTTCCCCCCTCCACCTCACTCACATACACTCTCTTTGTCAGCCTTTCACCCTCCATCCTCTCCACATGGCTAAACCACCTCAGTGTGTTCCTCATAACACTTCCTATCACATCCACATCCACACCACAACACTCCTTTATATCCTCATTCGTCAGCCTGTCTATCCATATGACTCCACAGGCTCCTCTTAAATAACTCATTTCCACTGCTCTCACTCTTGACTTGTGTCCTTCCAACAACGTCCAAGCTTCACTTCCATACGTTAGAGTTGGTATCACAATACTGTCATGTAGTAACTTTTTCACTCCCATGCTCACTTCCCTGTTTCTTATCACTGCTTTCAAGGAACCAGGAACCTTTCTTCCCTGCTGTACCCTTTCAAGCACTTCACCCTCCAAACCTCCATCCTTACTCATCACACTACCCAAGTACTTAATACTCACATTTTCCAATTCCTCACCATCCAACCTCGCTATACATTCACTGACTTCACCTCTCTCAAAGACCACCACTTTACTCTTCCCTACATTCACCTTTAGATTCCGTTTCTTGCACACTCTCCCAAACTCATCCACCAAGCCTTGCAGCTCCCCTTCGTCTTCACTCAACAACACAGTATCATCTGCAAACAACAGTACAGGGAGTTTCCAAACACTATCCTCACTCACCAGGGCCACTCCAACATCCACTACCCTACCTTGTACCTCTTTTATTACCCCATCCATGAACAGATAGAACAACCATGGAGACATGACACATCCCTGTTTCAACCCCTCAAAAGAGAAAAATTCACTTAGTTCACCATCCACACGCACTGCAGCCTTAGCACCATCATACATACTCTTCACAGCATTCAACAACTTTCCATCTACTCCATATATTCTTAATACTTTCCACAATCCTTGTCTATCCACCCTGTCATATGCTTTCTCCAAATCCATGATAGCCGCATACAACTTCTTTCCCTTCTCTAGAAACTTTTCCACTAAAGATCTAAGAATGAATGTCTGATCTACACAACCTCTTCCCTTCCTAAAGCCTCCCTGTTCTTCTCCAACTAATTCCTCTGTTCTTTCTCTAATTCTGTCAATAAGTATCCTACCATACACTTTTCCTATTATACTAAGAAGACAAATGCCCCTATGATTACCACACACTTCTTTTTCCCCTTTTCCTTTGTACAAGGGAATAATTATACCTGACTTCCAATCCTCCGGGACTCTACCAACCTCCCAGGCCAATCTACACATCTTCCACATTCATTCTACTACTATCTCTCCCCCATGCTTCAGCATTTCACCACACACTCCATCAATTCCTGGGGCTTTCCCCAATTTAACTTTCTTCATTGCTTCCACACCTTCTATCCTACTGATTTCTTCCTGTCTTCTCACCTCCCTCCTTCTCCCAGCCATTCCCCAGGCACTTATACTCGCATTACTTCCATCCCGTATGTTCAACAATTCCTTAGTGTTCTCTCCATCTGCTCACTTTTTCTCCCTTTTCCACTAGTAATCTACCATTTTCATCTTTCACTCCCCTGCTAACCTCGCTTCCACCCTGTCTTACTCTCTTCACCTCTTTCCAGAACATTTTCTTACAGTCCCTCCACTTTACACTCAAATTCCTTCCAAATTCCTCATCCACTCTCTTCTTACTCTCTCTTACTAATCTTTTCACCTCTTTCTTTCTACATATAATTCTCTCTTCTGCCTCTCAACTTCTTCCCCCCCCCCCTATTTCTCATCCATTCATTGTATGCTTTCTTCTTTTGTGCCACAGCCTGTCTCACCTCTTCAGTCCACCACGCTGTTCCTTGCACCCCCTTCCATCTTCTCTTCCTTCCACACACCACATCACATGCTGCACATATTTCTTCTGTAAATATCCTGCACACACCTTCCACGTCCCCCATCTGCTCCAATTCATATTTGCCCAATCGTTCCTCCACTTCTCTCATACTCTGCTTTTTCTCATCCTCTTGTAACCTTTCCACTCTCCTTGCAACTACTCCCTCCTCTCGTCTTTCCCTTCTTCTATTCCTCCATCTTACTTGTATCCTAATTCTGGCCACCACCAAGTAGTGGTCAGAAAGTCCACTCCCCCAGCCTCTATAAGCTCTTGCATCCATTACACATCTTCGCATCCTTTCATCCACACACACATAATCAATCATTGCCTTCCTTTTATTCAGTTCACCACCCACCCTTCTCATCACTCGCCATGTGTACCTGTGGATCATTTTATGCCTGAAGAGGGTATTGGCTATCACCAACCCCCTCGCAGCACAAATGTCCACTAAAGCACTGCCATTCTCATCTATTGCAGCAGGCACACCCCACTCACCAACTATTCCATCCACCTTCACATTCTCTACTTTACCATTCATATCACCGATCAAAAACACTCTCATTCCTTCCAAACTTTTCCATGCACACTTCCACATTTGTCCAGAACTCTTCTCTCACTCTGTTAGCACGATCTTGCTTTGGCGCATACACACACACAATCGCCCACATTTGTATTCCAACTTTCAACTTTATCCACACAATCCTTGACCCACCTGATCCATACTGTCTTATGTTCTTCTTCCATCTTTTACTCACAACTATACATACTCCTTCCTTTGCCCTCTCATTCTCACCTACTCCTGCACATATACCCCATCCATACTCCCATTCTCTCACACTTTCTCCTCTCCATTTTGTTTCAGTCATTCCACATACATCCACTTTTGCACCCTCAAGCACCTGGACAAACTCTCTCTCTTTCACCTCATCATTCGCTCCTCTTACATTCCACGTTAGCCATTACCAAGTCCTTTGTCCGGTCCTGGGTCGTCATCGTTTGGTTAGTCCTTGTCCGATGCTTCTTGTTTGTTTTTTTTAGTTAGTTGTTTTCCGGGGAGAGGCACTAACCCTCCGCCAACCCTTTTAGTCGCCTTTTACGACAAGCAGGGATACTGGGGGAGTATTCTTGAAAACCCCCCCTACCCCCAGGGGGTAGATAACGACAAATAAGCAAAGAACGGAAAGCAAAACAAAAGGACCAGCTGCAGCACATAACCAAACACCTTATATCAGATGAGCACAGGGATTGAAATGGCACAAGAGGTTGGGGCATCGAACTGGTGTTCGACCCTTTCTTGCAAAAGGCTTCCACTTCAAAAATCAAGATTCTACTGACGCCACAGCCTTGAGATATGGGTGGCCAATAGCAGACCTACCTCAATGGTGTGCCTGTGGTACTTTATTTGGTGCCAGGCATGCAAGAAAAGAGGTTTTGTGTGCATTCGACATGATGAAGTATGCGCCCTTACTGCAAAAATGCTGCGGGAAATATGTCATATTATTACCATAGATCCAGCTCTGCTTCCTTTGGACGGTGAGTACCTCATCCACAGAACTATTATCACATCAAATGATGAAAGAGTGGATGTTAGTCCTCGAGGTTTCTGGACATGTAGGCAAAAGAATTTCTTCGACATAAGGATATTTGATCCTATGGCTGCATGTCACCACAAACTGTCTCTCGAGGCTTCACACAAGAGGAATGAACACACACACAAAAAACAAACTGTCAAAAAAAGATCCAACAAGTAGACCACGGTCGATTCGCTCCTCTTGTGTTCACAATTGTTCACATCATTAAGTGAGATGGGTCTGGATCAGGTAGATTATATTCAAGACTGACAAAGGTTCTTTAAGAGAAGAAGCATAAACCCTAGAGTTCTGTTATGGTCTGGACGAGATAATAATTACCATTCTCTCTCGTAATGTCTGCATTCCTATGCATCTGGGGCACAAGATCATCAGCCCTCAAGTCTCTCTCTAGCAGGTATGGATTACGAAGCTAGTGAAGTGGAGAGCCGCACTGAACGGCGACTCCAATATATTAATGTCTTTATTAACACTACAGTGTCCATATAAAAAATAAAGTAGTACAAAAAATACTAGCCTATGGTTGGTAACTATATTCGCTGGCGTGTTTGGGGCCAGCGGACATTATTATGAAGGTTGGTGATAACCTTCACATTATAACCCCAAGTGGTGAATTGTTTGATGAAGGTTGGTATTGATCTTAACATAATTTCTAAATGAATGCAGGTGACAGTAGCAGTAGCGGGAATGGTAGCATCAGCAGGAGTAGTAGACACAGGTGGGGTGTTGTAATTGGTATTTTTACTAATGTTTTTTCTTACTATCACTGTAATTTTCATCACGATCCTGCTTCTGCTGATGTCGGTGTTGAGTTCTGCCTCAGTTATAATGTTTCGAAACAATACCTTAAAAATGCTTATTTGAGCTATTATTTGTTTGTGGCTTATCTGTGACTGCTTTGATTCTACTCCTCTCGTAGCAAACAACACTTACATTATTTATGGAAGTCGCCCTATACTAAGGAGTCTAATCTATCATACATCGGTCATCTCATCCCTTCCAGCTGTTACTGATATGGCAAGCAGGCGTACCCAACATATAACGATACTCATACTCAAGGAATCGTTCCACCAACTTCTTCCATTTCTTAGTGTGCCGAGGGAAAACTGTGTGTGTATGTGTATATCTATATCTATTTATATATCTGCCTGTGTATCTGTCTATCTATAGATAGATACAGTATATATATATATATATATATATATATATATATATATATATATATATATATATATATATATATATATATATATATATATATATATATATATATATATATATATATAGGGAGCCTCTGTGGTGCAGTGGTAAAGTGTGCGTTTTTGTACATGGGAGAACGAAGGTTCACTTCCCGCCACGATAAGAAATTTTGGGAGTGTTCTGCCAGCCACGTACTGCTTTGGCGGACATAAGGGGTGCTGTGGTTGAACCAGTGTCGCTTGCTATAAAGTATACTTGCACCCAGTCGACTTGTGTGGGCCGATTACACTTGGTTCACAGACTACTCACACATTCAAATCCACTCCAACACTACAATCACACTTACAAGCACTTCACACCCTACGTACAATCTCTACCAGACAGCCTGAGCCACTTGGTAGAAATACATTGGCTGTATCGTCCCGACTTTGGTCAAGATAAGCCAGTCCTGCAGTGGACACTCAAACGGCTGATGATATATATATATATATATATATATATATATATATATATATATATATATATATATATATATATATATATATATCATCCAATCCTACATTGCCCCATGAGGAGCATAGGAACCCGGGGCTAGGCAGTTGCCTCCGACATTTAGGATGAGTGACCAGCCTCACTCATCCCTGAGTGGAATTACATGAGCAATCAACCCCAACCACCCCTTGGATATATATATATATATATATATATATATATATATATATATATATATATATATATATATATATATATATATATATATATTGTTACATAGCCTATGATTTCATCATCCTTTGTATAATTCTAATGATATTGGTGGAAGTCAAGTGTGTCCAGCTCCTCAGTTGTCTAGTGAACCAGTGACTGCGACCCAGGATTGTGATGTCCATGATGTGTTCTCTGCATGTGCTGTCACTAGGGCTAAGTCTAAAGTTACTGGTGACTTAGAGGATAATGATGATGATGTTATCCTAGCTGACACTTTTCTTGCTAATTTGGACCACTCACCAGATGAGACAGTACCCCGTAGTGTTGATAATTTGTCTCGTCAAGAGTTGGTTGAGTAGCAGGTTGCTGACCCTGAGTTGAAAGGTCTAGCTAACTCTGCTTGCAGTGAGGTAGAGTCAGCTGGTGCTTCTAATTGTTATTATATAAAGTCAGGAGTACTTATGAGGAAGTGGAGACCCCCAACAGCATCAGCCGACTGTGAATGAGAGGTTGTACATCAAGTTGTCATCCCTCGTGTTTGTAGGCAGGATATCATTAGAGTGGCTCATGATTCCAGTTTGGCAGGACACCTTGGAGTGAGGAAGACTGTGGCACGCATTTTGAAACACTTCTACTGGCCAGGTATCTTCAGAGATGTTTCCTGGTATTGTAAGTCTTGTCACACCTGTCAAGTTGTGGGGAAGTGTAATCAGACCGAGAAGGTTGCACCTCTAGTTCCCATTCCTCCTTTTGAGGCGCCATTCACCCGTGTGTTGGTGGATATTGTGGGCCCTCTTCCTAAGACTTATTCAGGATTTTCTTATGTGTTGACCCTGATTGATATGGCTACTCGTTATCCTGAAGCCATTCCACTGAGAAATATCTCAGCAAAGAACGTGGTTAAGGAAATGCTGGGGTTCTCCACCAAGTTTGGTCTGCCCAAGGAGGTACAATCAGACAGGGGAAGTAATTTCATGTCAAATATTTTCAAGCAGTCTCTGAAAGAGTTGGGCATCACCCAGATCACGTCTTCAGCTTACAATCCCCAGACCCAAGGAGCGTTGGAGAGATATCATCAAACACTCAAATCGATGCTCAGGAAATACTGTTTGGAACATCAGAAAGACTGAAATAAAGGTCTTCCATTCGTTGTATTTGCCGCAAGAGAATCTCCAAATGAATCACTGGGCTTCTCACCCTTTGAACTACTGTTTGGCCATGAAGTAAGAGGACCCCTTAAGCTACTCAAGGAATGCTGGCTGTCGGAGGAAGATGACGTCAACCTGCTGAAGTATGTGATTAAGTTCAAAGAACGGCTGTCCACTGCTTTACAGCTGGCGAGAGAGAATTTAGGAGCTGCTCAGGAGAAGATGAAGACTTGGTATGATAAGATGTCCAGGTTACGCCACTTTCAGCCAGGAGATCAGGTTTTGATTCTGCTACCAGTGCATGGGCAACCTCTTCAAGCCAAGTTTAGTGGTCCTTATTTCGTGGAGAAGAAATTCAGTGATGTCAACTATGTCATCGCCACACCAGATCGTAGAAAGAACAAGCAACTTTGTCACATCTACATGCTAAAGTTATATCACAGGCGGGACGAAAATAACCCAGTCTGCACTGCAGCTGTTCCACCCGAGTCTGCAAGTGAAGCTCTCCCATGCAGTATGAGCCTGAGTGATAGTTTGGGGAAGAATCCTGATATCATGAATGATCTCCAGACTAAGCTTTCTCATCTAGCTCCTGAGGAAAGGCAGGAGTTTTCGGCATTACTGCAGGAGTACCCGCAAGTGTTCCATGCCACTCCAGGAAGAACCACTGTGTTGATGCATAATGTCGATGATGGAGACGCAAAGCCAATTAAACTGCCTCCTTACCGTGTGAACCCAGTGAAAGTTCCTCTCATTCAGAATGAGCTTGGCTACCTGTTGGACCGCAAGATGATTGAGCCCTGTCATAGCGAGTGGAGTTCTCCTGTCACTCTAGTCCCTAAGCCAGGTGGGTCACAGCGGCTTTGCATCGACTACAGACGTGTTGATCAGATAACCAAAACAGCCACTTACCCTCTCCCTCGCGTGGAAGATTGCATAGACAAGATCGGAAAGGCTAGGTACATAAGTAAGTTTGATTTGTTAAAGGGATACTGGCAAGTACCTATGACTGAATGTGCTAGGGAGATCTCATGTTTTGTAACACTAGGAAAGACTTTTGCATGTTCTGTAATGCCATATGGTATGAAGAATGCACCAGCCACTTTTCAGAAGCTCATGAATGTTGTAACAGAGGGTTTGGCAGGGTGTGTTGTTTATATTGATGATGTATTAATCTTCAGTGACAACTGGAAAGATCACCTATGCCATGTCAGTAAATTTCTTGAGCGTTTGTTTCAGGCTAATCTTGTAGCTAATTCATCAAAGTGTGAGTTTGGTCAAGCTAAAGTTCAGTACCTTGGGGACGTAATTGGTGATGGACATGTTGCACCACCAGGAGCTAAGGTTCAGGTTATAAGTGATCTTCCCAGACCTAAAAGTAGGAAAGAGCTACAAAGATTTTTGGGAATGGTAGGTTATTACAGGAGATTTGTTCTTAACTTTTCAATTCTTGTATCACCACTTACAGACCTACTGAAAAAGGGAGTTAAATTTGTCTGGACCGATAACTGTGAATCCTCTTTCAGTAAACTTAAAGCTATCCTATTAAGTCAGCCAGTGCTCGCTACTCCAAATTTTGCTAAGCCTTTTAAGATGGCTGTTGATGCAAGTGATACAGGAGCTGGGGCTGTTTTGCTGCAAGAGGATGATCAGGGTATTGAACACCCTGTATCTTATTACAGTATGAAGTTCACTCCACCTCAAAAGAACTACTCTACCATTGAGAAAGAGCTTTTGGCCTTGATTTTGGGTTTACAGCATTTTTCAATTTATCTGTGTTCTGGTTTTGACTCCATAGTCATTTATACCGATCATAACCCACTGAAATTCCTTAGTAAGTTTAAAGATAAAAATCAGAGATTGACAAGATGGAGTCTACTTCTTCAGGAGTATTCATTAGACATACAACATGTCAAGGGGAAAGAAAATGTTATTGCAGATTGCTTATCTAGACTTTAGACAGATTGTTTTAGAGTAATAAGAAATTTCCTTTGTAAATTTCTTTTTTTTGGGGGGGAGGTGTTACATAGCCTATGATTTCATCATCCTTTGTATAATTCTAATGTACAGTATGCTGCATGTTTGATCACGATTCGCCTCGTGGCTTCCATAGTGACCAGGCTAGTGAGTTTTACCTCACTCCCCCCTTCTCCCCCTGATAGTAGAGTAAGTCGTTCTTTCTGTTGTTCAGAGCAGGAGTGTCAACTCTTCGTCCTCTGTGCCTTCATTTGCGCGTCCTTCTTACAAGTTGTATCAAGCTCTGCTGGCCCCTATATAATGAGTTCAGTCTCTGCATTAATTGCCACTTAGATCTACTCCTCATTTTGTTCACATCTCTGTCCTCCCCTGTATAGTGTATCATCTTTGTGAGTGCTCAGGAAGTCTCCAACCATCTAGCTGCTGTAAAATTTGAGTATAAGTGTTATTACATTTTTTCTTGTACTGTATAGCATAAGGTGTTAATTCGTAGGCCTAGTGAGGTATTTGTGATTCATGTGTTTTAGGCATCAGCCATTATTAATAATATTTTGTATCTGTAATAATATATCTTGCATTAACTGAGCATTATCCGGTTTTCTCATTTTATCAGGGCTGACTTAGATAAATTTACTCTTGCTAATTTCGTGTTAATAGAGGCTATTGCAGTTAACCATATATTTAACCTGTTTTTTGCCATTACATTATCCTTATGAGTCCTGAATGTTTAGTTGTTAGTTTGAGCATTAAACTTTAACTTGTAATTTTACCTAACTCTTTTGTTTTGAACCTGGAAATTTGCGGGACAGTAGTGATTTTAGTATTCTCACTTGAAGTTTTCATTATCTCTTTCTATTCCGTAACAATATATATATATATATATATATATATATATATATATAGGTAAAAATTTAAATTATTCATAAAGGAAACGATATTTCTTTCAATCTGTTAATTGTGATTTTTTTTTTTTTTTAAATTCCAATTCTCGTTACGGGTACAAATAAGAAGAGACTCTCTCCACGGACCTGCGGCTAAACTATGCAGCAGCTGATGCAGCAGGTGACATGTCAAGTCAACTAAAAAAAAACAAAACAAGCTGAACAACTTTGTATTTCATAAGAATATCACTCAGAATCCTGCAAGAGCAGATATTCGAATTTTCCTTTGAAGAGAAAAAAAGCAAAAAAGACCCGGAGTCTTCGCCGCAGGTAATAAAAAAAGTCTGCTCTGAGGGTGCAACACTCACGGCAATTGGTCTAAGGGCTAAATATTTGACTTTGTCCTGTGACCTCACTATATCAAATTACTTCATTCTTGCTTAATTCTTAACCCTTCCATCATATTTGGTTAAAATCTGATCAAAATTGTTTGAGTTGACTTTATTCGGTGACCTTATTCTTTTATCTTTCCCCGTAACTTTGACCAATGACTGATTTTTCTCAAAATGGAATGTTTTTCTTGTTTGATTATAGCACATCCTTTCCACAAAGTTTAGTCTGCATCTGATTAAAACTGTTTAAGTTGACATTGGCATGTGGCACTGACCTTTGACCTATTGATCTAAAAATATTTAGGGGAAATCTTTTGGATGTTCCTCAGCTTATCCTCCAAACTTGATGCAAATCAGACTAGTTATTTAGTTATTCAGTTTACACACACACACACACACACACACACACACACACACACACACACGCATGCACGCACGCGAGCGAGCGCACTGGCGCAAATGGGTCTGACATTGACTTTGCCTTGTGACCCTGACCTTTTTTGGATTGATTATTCGCAGCAAAGAATCCCTTGGTTCTTGCATCGCCTTTATCCCCTCCACTTACTTTGGTATAAATCAGATTAAAACTGAGTTACCTGTCTTAGTACCCTTTGCTTTTGACCTCTCCCTATGACTTGACTTCTAAATTGCTATATTCAAAATCGAATCCATTTAATCTTGCCTTATCCTCAGCCGTTCCGTCGTGGAAGATCTTATGATAAAAGCTGCTTAAGTCCTTGTCCTGTGGCCTTGACCTTTGACCTATTGTTAAAAAAATGACAATGCGGTTCATGCAATTCCACTCAATCATTCCACCAGATTTATTTAAAATCTATTTTAAAACCCATTTAGTTACTCCGGTAGCAATCATCTACACAAGACGAACATTGATCTTGCCCTGTGTCCTTCAGCTTTGACTAATAGTTTTCAAAATTGAATCACTTCTAAAGCCTTATTCTTTGCCCTTCCACCATGTTTGGTCAAAATTGATTAAGAATTGCTTTCGTTGATAATGCTAGGTCAAAGTAGTAGTAGCAATAGTTGTTTCCTAGGCAGTCTGGCCAAACAGCCCCGCGTCCCTAAGGAAAGCCAAGGCCGAGATCGGGCTTTCCCACATAGTTCTCAAGAAGTGTATGTTGTGTTGCTGGCGCGGGTGATTTTGTGCAATGCAGTCTTCCATAAAGTGCTTCATAGTATGGGATGCTGTGTTGCATCCTGGACAGGCATCAGCAATGGAATCATCCAGCCTCCTCTGATAACTCAAGAGGGCTGGATGATGTTCACATCTCAGCCTATCCAGGTGGACCCTGTCCTCACGAAGGAGATAGGATTCAGAAGGGTGGATATCAGGAGGCCGTGCATGCAGCTGAGTGTTGTTTTTAAGTGATTGACTGGAGTGGTGAGTGATTTGAGTATGGATATGCTTCTGGAAGCTGGTCTGAGGCGGGCGAAGGAGGAGAGATGACAGTATTTGCGTATGATATCGTGTGCTGGGTGTTGTTTTGATGTTCCTTGGTGTGTGTGGATGTGCTACCATGTAATGTAGTGGATGGTGTGCGTTTGTGGAGGCTGCGGCGAGAATTTGGGTGCCTCTCATGTCTAGATGATCCTTGACTTTGAGAACTTTAATTTCTTCGTGTAGGTGGTCTGTGAGTGTAGTAGCTGTGCAGCCCGTAATTATTGTTAGGGCCTTGTTCTGTATGGTCTGTAGAGTGTTGTAGTGTGTTTTAGTGAGGTTAGAAGCCCAAGCAGGGCTTGCATAACTCATCACTGAAAGTATATATTGTTTGTATACTATGGTGGTCGTTTCTTTGTTGTGTCCAAATGTTGTATGGGCAAGTGACCTTAAGGCATTGAGTCTTGGTATTAATTTATCTTTAATGTTTATGATGTGTTGTCTAAATGACATTGATCTATTGTATATTACACCAAGGATTTTGTGTGTGTGTGTGTGTGTGTGTGTGTGTGTGTGTGTGTGTGTGTGTGTGTGTGTGTGTGTGTGTGTGTGTGTGTGTGTGTGTGTGTGTGGTAGGAGAGTGTTGTTTATGGTGAGGTGTGGAATGTGACGGAGTTCTGTGTCCAGTTTGTGAAAAGGGTGACTGTAGATTTGGCAGGGGCTATTTTGAAGATGTTTGTGGTGAACCATTCGTGTCGTGCATTGAAGTAAGGTTGAAGGATGTGAGTGGCTGTATTTGCATTTTGGTGTGCACATTAAGTGTTATGTCGTCCGCATAGGAAGTTATGTGTATTTGTGGTGTGTGGGGTGTGTGTATAGGCTAAAGAGAGTAGGGGACAAAACAGATCCTTGGGGGACGCCATTTGTGAAGTTTCTGATGTTCCATGACTGACTGCCAAATGTTACATGTGCACATCTGCCTGCTAAAATGGTTGCCAGCCTTCTTTTTGTGTTATTGTACATGTTTGTGCTGAATACTCGTATTTTGTTTATGAGGTTTTGGAGGGGGATGGCATCAAAAGCTTTGCTAATGTCTAGTGTGACTAGGAGTGTTCTGTGTAATGGCCTAGCTGAATTGATGCCATCAAAACCTCTCTGTGTAAGGTCTGTAAGAAGAGTGTTTGTGGAGTGTAGTGGCCTAAAACCATTTTGTGATGGGGCTAGGGGGGTGTGAGTTGTAACTAGTTGTAATACCAGTCGTTCAGTGACTTTGGAGGGGGTGCAGAGGAGTGTGATGGGGCGGTGTGAGGAAGGTTACTTGGGGTCTTTGTTGGGTTTGGGGATAATGATAGTGCCATGCTTCCAGATGTTGGATATTATGTTGTGCGAGTAGCTGTAATTTGATATACTGGTGAATGCTCAAAGTCAGACCTAGTACTGTGACCTTAAACCTTGAACTATGCTTCTAAAAAATAATACCTTTACTCAGTGGCTGGTCATCAGCCTATCCACCTGAGTTGAAGTCGTATATATAAACAAATATATATATTTGCTCCCTCCCTCCCTCCCTCCCTCCCTCCCTCCCTCCCTCTCTCTCTCTCTCCTCTCTCTCTCTCTCTCTCTCTCTCTCTCTCTCACACACACACACACACACACACACACACACACACACATACACACACTTATTTTATGGTATAACACCTTCTCCCCCTTAGCGAGCAGTGAGTGTAAAAACAGAAGCATGACATGATATATCAAGCAGAATCAGCAATTTCACTTGCCCATTTCGCAGACCCCTAGCAATTCTCTGTGCATCACCCCCCTCCCCACTTTGAGTTCTCGCACCCCTAGTGAAAAAACGCTGGTATATGGGACATAGGTTTATTGTCGGGCCTTCAGGAAACGGAGTCATATCTATAGATTGTCATTACACACATACATCCCTAGACCATTCACGACAGTAAAGCTTAATTTAGGGCCGTTACCAGGAGGAGCTTACCAGTCACTTCCGATTTTTATACATTCTCTTCTAATTTCATTCTGAGTATTTTGTATTTGCGACACTGTTTTTCGTGCGGAAGAAGTTGAGTACTGTATTTAATAATGTTCGTACATAACCGCTCCTACCACACCCTTCCCCCGCCCTCCATAGATACTCTGTTACATGCTTATAAACCAAAGAGCAACTTCCAGCCTTTCAAACTTGTGATTGTTTCACTTAACACGACCTAATCTAGCGCACCCTAACCGAATAAATCAACCCAAACTATCGTAACCTAACCTGACCAAACCCAACCCAACCTATCCTATCCGAACCAATACTATCGTATCCTGTCCTATCCTGTTCTAACATAACATAACAGCCAAATCTAGTTAGCCTATCTAGTCACGAAAGGAAAGTCTACAAATGCAACTCATGGATTCGGTAACATCAGACAATGCTCTTCTGCTTACAAACGCGTAATTACAACGAATATTCTCTCGTATACAATATATCATAGGCCGGGGAGACAGCACGGTAAGAACTGAGGTACGAGTATAATATTAAGTATTGTTCTCATTAACTAAAATTACAGTTGCACCTACAAAGTACTCAGAGAGATAATAAAAAAAAAAATTGTAACGAAATCAGGATAACTGGTAAGCTCTTTCTAGCGATGTCATTAAACTAAAATTTTAGCGGCTATATTGTTAAATGACTTTACGTTAGAATCTTCGATTTGGGTTGTCAGATTAAGATAGGTTAGAGTAGACTGTTAAAGAGGTGTTGTTTAAGTGATCAGGCAGCTTGTGAGGTCTTCGAGAGGACGTCCTATCCCAAGAGCGTTGGGTAGCAAGAATAAAATAGAAACTGTCATTGTAACGAAGCAGGTGCTGTCCCTAACTGTGCTACCCACACGTTGACTCTTTCAGTACGTGACGAAATTTTAGTCTATTTTTGCTGCTTCCCGACAATATAATTAGACTTAGGAAAGGGCTCTGGCACTGAAGGGTTAGCAATATCAAACCCCGGCAGTTTGTAATGTCAGTCTTCAGCAAAATATAACAGCGGGATTTGGTAAGAACGTAAAGAACAAAAGACATCCGACGGTTCAGTGAATTTCAGTTAAGCTCCTGCTATCCTGTGACGAACTGTTTGAATCATTCTTAGTACATGGGATTCATAGATTTGGAGAGAGTCATCTGGACGTAGGAAAAGTCCACTAAACTTTACGTCACTGAGACTAGAAATATTTAGAGTCGTTTTTAAGTAACACTGTAGGCTTTGGAGCACGCTGTATATTGTCTAGTAAACCTTTTTTTTTTTTTTTTTTTCCCACAGAAACAGTTGGCATCAATAACATTACAGGACATTTAAGTGTAATGTGTAGTGTAAATCGCTAAAGAGGAGGCATTACAAAAACCCCAAAGGTAACAAGAAATACATTCCTTAATCCATTCACTATCATAACTTTTTTCTATATTCTTACCACCTCCAGACAATATACTTCCGCTAAAGATATATATCTTCGAACTATAGGGGTTGGATACAAATTTCATTAACTAACCAAGGCTCTTTCTTAAATGAATAAAATTGTCTGGCCAGTTGAAGAGTGAAATATGAAAATACCTCATCGGACGGACGAGAATGAACTCAGTAACAGTTATAAATACAGCCCGAAACTATTCCACGAGGCACAGCAATCGATCAGCCAAATGTTTGTACAAGTTGTTTACGAAAGTAATTACTACGCCCCAGTTGGCGGGACGACCTTGACACGTACGTACGAGGTGACTTGAGGTTGCACAATAATGTAATGGAAAAAAGTAGGCTAGACATTTTCTCTCTGATACAATGGCCTACTGTAACCGGATGGTATCACTATACCCTATTGCGGTATTAACTCTTATTATTTCTATAGTAACTCCTCGTTACGTCAACCTCTTCCACCCAAATCTGTCTTGCTCTGATCATTTTGTCTGGCCGGCTCCTCAGCTTAAATGAAAATTTTCGCAATGGATGAGACGGAGGCAACCTTGGGACCATATTCTCGTTGTCTTCAGAGGCTTACTAGCATCGCCTCCATCTATCCCTCTGTCTGTAATAAGAAGTCTTAAGCTCGGAGAGAGTAGCTACAAATATATAGCCCTTATGAATCACTGTCTTCCGTAGTTAGGCTGCACTCTCTCCACTTCACACCATTCTTATTTACATATAATATCCTTCCGCCTCATCAGTGCACCTCATCCTTGGTCTCCCTCTTCCCCTCGCCCCATATGCCTCATTCATATGCACTCTTCTAGTCAGTTTTTCATTCTCATCACTCTCCAGCACACAGCGACAACATTGTGACGCTTCGAAGCTTCATCTGTCTCTCCACGGAACTCCTCCTTACCTATATTAGTTTTAACGCCTCCAGTTCGAAAGGCTCTCCTCACCCTTTGACTGCTTCATTTTTCTGTCGATGAAGCATAGTCGTCTGCTGCTAGCCAATACAAAATTCTTTGGTGCGCCAGTAGCAGAGCAAGATGACGCAAAATACTTGTTGAAGCTTTTACTGGTAAGATTTTTCCCAACTACGTAAAATCTTCCGTTAAGGATGCCTGATAAAACTGTTAATGAACGTAGAAGTAAGCTCATCCATTTCAAAGCATTTCCCCCCATTCAAAGTAAATCATCTGGAGATAGCACGATTAAAATAAAAAAGGCGTCCATAGTTAGAAATAGTAAACCTTCTCTAAGTTGTTGGGCATGTGTTAACAGTGGAGTAGACAGTAGCACCAGTCGAGCAGGGCAGTACTCTCAAGGTGGATGGAAAGCTGATGACAGGGAGAGCTGGAGCTCCCGTTTCATCAGCCCTCGGGACTAGGTCCCGACCATCCCCCTTTGCTGAACTTTTTCAGTGTCTCATTAACACAGAGAGTAGACCAGCATGCTCTCCAATACAAGTTTCTCCAACTATCAACACCAAAATACATGCACAGTACACACCACACTTCCTTTTCAAAATTTTCAAAAATGGCATCGAAAAACATAGCCTCGAAGTCCCCAGGGGAGGGGACCATAAATGCCCCCACCTTCAGCCCATCTCCCGGTGACGACTCAAGGTGCCTGGGACCACTGTCTGACTCTCTTCTTGTTCATTTCTGCAACATTCGTGGCCTTTCCTCTAACTTTCGCTCTATTGAGCACCACCTCTCCTTCTCTAAACCTCACCTTCTTTTCCTAACTAAGACTCAGCTGTCTGAGGCAACTGACAGCAAACCCTTTTCTGTATCTTCCTATTTTCTCTATACTCATTTCAAAGCCAAAGGTGGCTGTTGTGTATATATACGCAACGACTTATCTTGCTCTCATGTTCCTGAACTCGATTCTTCTGAATTCTCTACACTCTGGCTTCGGCTTTCCTGTCATTCTCTGACTAAATATATCTGTGCTGTTTACTTATCCCCTAATTCTACTGACTATCAAAAATTCTTCGACTATCTTACTTCTATGATGGAACACATTCTATCCATCTCTCCTTTCTCTGAAATCTCCATTCTTGGAGATTTCAATGTTCACCACCACCTTTGGCTCTCCTCTCCTTTCACTGATCCACCTGGTGAACAAGCCTACACCTTTTCTATTCTTAATGACCTAGAGCAGCTTGTACAGCACCCTACCCATATCCCTGACCGCCTTGGAGAGAACTCCAACATACTTGATCTCTTCCTTACAACTAATCCTTCTGCTTACACTGTTAATCATTTCTCTCCGTTGGGCTCCTCTGATCGTAACTTTATCACCTTAACCTGTCCTATCGCTCCGGTACGGCCTGCGAACCCTCCAAAAAAACATCATCTCTGTCACTTTCAAGCTGCAGATTCGGAGGCCCTCAGGCAGTACTTCTTTGATTTTTTCCTGGAATGATTATTGCTTTCATGGCCATGAGCCATCTGGGTGTGCCTTGCGCATTACAGAGGTTATTCTCTTGGGCATGGAAGCATACATTCCTTTCTCATATCCTCTGACTAACGCAAGAAAGCCTTGGTTTAATCACGCTTGTTCTAACGCTGTCCCCAACAAGGAGAGGGCTTATAAAAGGTACCGGAGCCAACCCACCCCTGAATCACATCTTTTATACATTTCTGCCCGGAATCGTGCTAAGTCTGTTCTTCGTTCTGCTAAAAATAATTTCATCCGTACAAAATGTTCTCAACTCTCCAACTCAAACTCTTCTCGCTCCTTCTGGTACCTTGCCAAAAACCTTTCTAACAACTTTACCTCATCATCCTTCCCTCTTCTTTTTTACTCTGATGGCTCTGTAGCTATTTCTTTTACTGATAAAGCAGATCTCTTCGCTCAGACTTTCTCCTCCAATACACCTTAGACGATTCCGGTGCTGTTCCTCCATCACTTCCCCCCTCTGACTTCCCCATGGCTAACATTAAAATTTCTTCAGCTGATGTATTTTCTGCCATTGCTGGCCTCAGTACTAATAACGCATATGGGCCTGATGGAGTCCCTCCTGTTGTTCTCAAGAACTGTGCTTCTGTGCTTACACCCTGCCAAGGTAAACTCTTTTGCCTTTGTCTGTCAACTTGTATCTTTCCTTCTTGCTGGAAGTTTGCTCTCATTCAGCCAGTCCCAAAGAAGGGTGACCATTCCCAACCCTCTAACTATCGCCCAATTGCTTTAACATCCTGTATCTTAAAAGTTTTTGAGTCTATTCTTAATAGAAAAATTTTAAGGCATCTTTCCTATCACAACCTTCTTTCTGATCGTCAGTATGGGTTCCGTCAGGGACGCTCCACAGGCGATCTTCTCACCTACCTTTCAGACTCCTGGTCATCCTCCTTTCGGGACTTTGGCGAAAGCTTTGCCATTGCACTTGACATTTCAAAGGCTTTCGATCGAGTCTGGCATAAATATTTAATTTCCAAACTGCCCTCCTACGGTTTCTATCCTTCTTTCTGTGCCTTCATCTCTAGCTTCCTTTCTGGTCGTTCTATAGCCGCTATTGTAGATGGCTATCGTTTTTCTCCTAGATCTATTAACAGTGGTGTTCCTCAGGGCTCTGTCCTATCACGAACTCTCTTCCTTTTATTCATCAATGACCTTCTAAGCTGTACATCTAATCCTATCCACTCATACGCTGATGACTCCACCCTTCTCCATCTCAGCAGTTGCTTCAGCAGGCAAGGGATGAGGCTATGACACACCTAATGTCTGACTTGGCTCGTATCTCTGACTGGGGTAAAAATAATCTGGTTGTTTTTAATGCATCTAAGACTCAGTTTTTGCACCTATCAACCCGACAAAATCTTCCACAGGTATACCCACTTATGTTTAATAATACTCAACTTAATCCTGCATCATCCTTGAACATGCTTGGGGTTTCATTTGCTCGGGACTTGTCTTGGAAAAATCATATTACGTCTCTTGTAAAATCTGCTTCCAAGCAATTGGGTGAGCTAAGCCGACTCCGTTCCTTCTTTGCCCCTGCACAATTGTTGACTCTATACAGGGATTTTATCCGCCCCTGTGTGGAGTACAACTATCATGTGTGGGGAGGCTCCCCACACACAGCTCTTCTCAATAGGGTGGAGTCAAAGGCTTTTCGTCTCATTAACTCTCCCCCTCTTACTGACTCCCTTCAACCTCTGTCTCTTCGCCACAATGTTGCATCTTTATCTCTTCTATCGCTACTTCAATGGTCACTGTTCCTCTGAACTGTCTGCATGCCTTCCTCCACTTCTACGACGGGCGCATAGCACCCGTCTAGCAGCAAACTCTCACCCCTTTTCTGTCCAACTCTCTAATGCAAGAGTTAACCGTTACTCCCAGTCCTTCATTTATGCAACAGGTCAACTCTGGAACTGTCTCTCTCTGTCTGTATTTCCTGCTTCCTATGATCTCCAGTCTGTCAAATGCAGTGTGTCCAGGCATCTCGAAATGAATGGATCTTGAATTTAGCTCTCTCTTGTATTTTGTTTTTCTCTTGGAAGGAATAGTTTTGCGGGCTCATGGCCTTCAGTTTCTTCTTCCTCACATAAAAAAAAAAAAAGTGTAATGCTGCATGGTAGTGAGCCCTGAGCGGTAAAGAAAGAGGATATTCGTAGGCTAAAACGTACAGAAATGGTAATGGTTAGATGGATGTGTAGTGCGTCCTCGGATGCTAGTCCTGGGAGGAGGGGGGGAGGCTAGGTTTACGATTGAAGAGTTGCAAGGTGCTGTGATGAGGTGGGGTAGTTTAAGATGGTTTTAGCATGTTGAGAGGATGGAGGTTGACAGCTGGGTGCGGACGATGAGAAGTGTGAACATCGGGGGTAGGGTTGAGAGAGGCAGACCGAAAAAGACCTAGAGGTAGGTTATAGAGTGTGACCTCAGGGATGGAGAATGTGAACGGGGAGACTGTAGAGATCGAGGAGCGTGGACAGCCTCTATTAGGAGAGCAAAGCCGATGCACGCAAGCATGGTGGGGCCTTTATAAGCAAAACGAAATTAAACGAAATCCGGGAAAGACCTAGCATTCCATTCTAGAAAATGTCAGATTACCTAATTCAACAAAGTCAGTCATGGGAGCCTGAGGATTAATAGCATGGACACCTTAAGTAATCTGTTCCGGCCAAGACCAGATGATTTTATTCATCTAACAGTGAATCCTGTGAGCCATTAAGGTACCAGATACAGAGGGTAAGGAGGGGGTGCTAGGGATCTCCTTAACACCCCCCCCAGGTCTCGGCCGTGGCCTTCCTTCGAAACTCTGGGCTGTTCAGCCAGACTGCCTAGGAAACAACAACTACTACTACTACCTTCCCCCCCCCCAGCACGGCGACGTATTTTTTATTTAAATCAAAGCTCTAGTAAACGGTTTTAGCTAACTCATGTAGAGTCTATACTCGTCACGGGGATAATTAAGGCATGCTGAGTTACACGGAGGGACAGACTGACAAATGAGGAAGTGAAGGAGCGTTGTGGTGTGGATATGGACTTGACAGAAAGCGTTAGGATAAATACTTTGAGATGGTTTGGCCATGTAGAGAGGATGGAAAGCGAGAGACTAATGAGGAGAGTGTGAGTGAGGTGAAGGGGGGGGAGAGGGAGGGGGAGGCCAAGGATGAGATGGAGGGATGGAGTGGAGAGGTATATGAGAGAGGGAGATGTGAGCTGGGGGGAGGGCAGTGAAATGGCGGGGGACAGGGTGACATGGAGGTAATTTGTTTGTAGCCACCCCTTACAGGATTAAGGCGTCTAGCAATAGATGGATAGAGATCTACCCTCTCCAGTTAGAAAAGTCTCTAAGATGAAAGATATCGTCTGATGGAAGCAAGAATAAATGGGGAATTATGTCTTTAGAATGAAGTGTTGAAGCAAGGAGAATAAGGGCCATGATGGGTATGTAGTCCCCTCTGGCGAGGATCGATGACAGGGCTCGGGGGACAAAAGCCAGCCTTTGTCAGTAAATGATTAACCACAAAGGAAGACACACACACAACTCGCGACAGGAAGAATCCACTGTGTTTCTCGGGCCGGTCAGACAATTGAGCATAGTTTGCTTTTCTGGTCGCTGCTCACACATGAGTACAACTGTTTTGGGTCTTGTTCTATTAAATGACTGGGACGAAGCAAAAACTTATTGTCTTGCTTTATGACACGTGCTATCCATATGTGTAAAGGTTAGTTTGCTGTTATGGTGATAGAATATTCGTCCAGGAACAATAACAGCCAGTGGCCCATTACCCAAAGCTTTTAAGGGCAGATTACCATCCTACGCTGCTTGTGGCACTGATTGATCGAAAAACTCTCAAATTTCTTCTTGGAATTTGAACCTGAAATCTATCTGTCACACTCCCTATAAATCTAAAATTTGCATGATGGCGGTGGGCAAAGGCAGATGGCGCCCGTCGTCCCAGCTGCGCCCGGTGCTTGTGGCACTGCAGGTGTTGGGATCTTTCGTGTTCACCTGGCCCAAGTGCTCCGATCGACGACCCAAATTCAGTTTGATCCTTTGCCTCTGGGCCATCGGTATCAGGCTTGTGTTGGTGGTGGCCATGGTAGTACGCGCAATCAAAAATACTTCCCACTCTATTTCAAGTATTTATATGTTCTACTTACTTCTGTCCATGTTTGTCAACAACATCGCTGTGTTTCTGGCTATTACATTTGTAGCTGTTAAAGGGAGATATCTTGTGGCACTTGGGAGAGATTTAGACTCACTTTTTCCTGATGATTATTATGGCCTCCATTCACTAGAAAATAGAATCAGAAGTTGGAACAGGCCTATGATAATCATTCCATGTTTCATTCTTCCATCACTGGTTATCTATTGTCTCTCTCTGATGGGAATATCAGAAGATGAAGTCTATATTGTGGCAGTAGTGACTGTCACAGTAGTGTACAACATAACGCTCATGGTCATTTGCTTAGTTCTACACTGTGCACTGAATCTGGTGGCTGCATCACTATGCCAGCTGGTGACAGACGCGCTAGCTGGATTTCCTCCATCCCACTTGGACTTTCGCCCATCAGACTCTCTCCTGATGGGTGCCCATGAGAAAGTTCAGGTGATGATCCATCTCTCTCATTTGGAGAACACTCTCAAGAAGGTAAGAATATGACATGCGTTGATATAGATGATTTGTCAATTTGAAATTATGTGTAGTAAATCTACGAAAACTATAATAACGACCTAACAAATGAATTCAGATTTGACATGGTATTGTTTTGGCATATTTGTATCATTTTTTTTTTCTTTGCTTTTATTTTCTTCTGCACAGGTTCCTGAAGTGAAAAAATCAATTATCCAGTTTTTCTTCGAATAATGATATGCTTAATCAGTAACCTGAACCATTCCATAATTTCTCTTGTATCAGAACTTTTTAATTATCTTTTTCTTTTACAACTCGAAAAGATGAAGTCCCTCATAAAGTGCTTCCACTATTTTTTTTTTTTTTTTCATTCCTCAGTAGTTGAATTACAGAATTCCATCGACCATCTCAGTGATTAGCATCAGATAATTTTATTTGTGGTAGGTGGGGACGCTCACCATCCACTCACTCACGTAGTGGTGCTTTCAGGTGTCTGCCCTGTCCTCTCATTCCTTCTTTCCTTCCTTCCTCTTCTGCCTTTCTTTACTTCATTCTTTCCTCATCCTTCTGCATACGGGTGACTTTACACTCCCTCTTTTGTCTGTCTTTCCTTCATTCTTTCCTGTTCCTTCTGCCTATGAGTGACTACGCTGAGTGACAAACCGAATGATTTCCTGAACACCAGGAAACCATTTACTATGCTGGGTGGTAACCATATAACCAAATTATGGCACCTTGTGGTTTAGTGGGTAATTGCGGCCCTCCAATCGGATTGAGCCGGTGAAGGTTTATATCCAAGGGGTGGTTGGAGTTATTGTTCACGTAATGCCACTCAGGGATGAGTGAGGCTGGTCACTCTCATCTTAATTGTCAGGACAAATTTGCCTAGCCCCGGGCTCCTACGCCTCTCATGGGGCAACGTAGGATTGGATGATGATGATGAATTTTATTTGTTCTCTTTTCCCTTTCACAAGCCGAAAAGATGAATATCATTGATTTTGTATCTGTTTTCTCATATACAGACTGTCAGGGGTAAGAAACCAATACATTTGACTTGTATCGGACCTTGTCATCTTGCTTTCCGCTTCAGAGGTCGCGAAGATGAAAAATTCCATGATCGAGTTTTGTTTTCACCATATATTGTTTTCACGTTCACATGTCGCTAAGATGAGAAATTTCATCACTCAGTTCCACCCAGTTTCCCCTTCCCTCTTGTTCAAAGGTCACAGAGATGGAGAGTTTTATCACCGATTTGTTTCCGCTGTTGTTTTTTACATTTACAGGCTGCTAAGAAGCAGAATTCCACTGTTAATTTGCTGTCACTGCATCTCTCTCTCTCTCTCTCTCTCCTCTCTCTCTCTCTCTCTCTCTCTCTCTCTCTCTCTCTCAAATATATATATATATATATATATATATATATATATATATATTTATATATATGTATATATATATATATATATATATTTAAAGTTAGTTCATTTTTTCCTGCAGTCCATATCCCCTCTGGCCCTATTCCTCACAGAACCACAAATCTCACCCTCTACTGAAAAATCTCCATTTTGTTTTCCCGGTTACCATCTCTTCTCAAACTTCCGCAACAAGGGCAGCACCTGTTGTTATATCAAATCTCAGTATGCAGTTGACACCACTTTAAACTTTACTTCATCCAGTTTTGATTACTCATTGTATAAATTAAATTGTCAAAATAATACCAAATATATCTGTGTAGTCTATCGCTCCTCCAATACTTTTTCAGAACCCAGTGTATTTGATTCCATATCCACACAGTTGAGTAACCTTAACCTTGCCCTTAGCACCGAAATTACCATTCTGGGTGATTTTAACATACATAATGTTGAATGGTTATTGCATTCTGCCAGGACAGACGATGCTGGTCTAGAGTGCGAGCTGTTTGCAGAATCGTTTAATCTCACGCAGCTGATAAAGCAACCAACCAGAATACCAGATAATCCTGACCATAATGCCAATCTCTTGGATCTGTTCCTGACAAATAATCAAGATCAGTACAGGATAGAGGTATTGTCTCCACTTGGATCCTCTGACCACAATCTCATCAAAGCCTCATTAGTTAGCCCCCCAAACCTTCCTGTTCTGAACCTGTCAGGGTGACCCGATGGCACTTTGATAGGGCAAACTGGGATGGATTTAGAAATTACCTTGCTGACATTCCATGGCAGTCTTTCTTCTCAAGCAATGCCAATTCTACCCAGTCCCACATTTGCAACTTAACACTAGCTGGTATGGATTTATTCATACCAAGTCAACAGTTCACTAAAAGATCGAACTCTCCAAAATGGTTTGATAGCAATTGTGCCAGAGTAACAGCCCAAAAGTCATTAGCATATAACTCTTACTTAAAATCAAAAACATCTGAATCACTCTCTCAATTTAAAATTGCTAGAAACCATGCAAAAGCTGCAGTAAATCTCGCAAAATCAAACTTTCTTCAAAATCAAGCATCAAAAGTACTTAACAACCCTAATGACAATAGAATATTCTGGTCAACTCTTAATTCTTTATATAACTTTAACAAGTCATCATCCATTCCCCCACTAAAATCTTCAGATGGCAACATTACAAATGACCCGCGTGGGAAAGCAGATACCTTTGCCAGTACATTTGCCAGAAATTCTATCATAGAGGAAACCAGCCAGAACGTCCCAGAACTAGAACTTGACTCTCCCGAAATTGTTCCACTTAAAATACAGACAAGATACGTAAAATCCATCCTAGACAATTTACGTGCCAACTAAGCTCCAGGACCAGATGAAATTCAGCCAATTGTTTTGAAAAAGTGTTCCCCAGAACTTGCCTCTGTTCTTGCTAAATTATTCAGACTATGCATACGTACTTCCTCATTCCTTAATTCATGGAAAGAAGCCACCATCCACCCAATTCCAAAGAAAGGAAGTTCCTCTGACTCCTGTGATTACAGACCAATAGCTGTCACTTCCTCTCTTGGTAAGGTATTTGAAACTTAAATTAAGACGCACATAGTTAAACATCTTGAATCTAACAACTTAATTAGTGATAGACAATATGGTTTTCGCCACGAAAGATCCACCATAGACATGCTCAATCTCCTGACTCATACCATCAACCAATCAATCGACCTACATGGAGAAGCTCACGCAGTAGCCCTTGATATTTCTAAAGCTTTCGACAGAGTATGGCACCGTTCCCTGTTGTCTAAACTCCCTTATTATGGACTAAAGTCTTTTGTCCCTTTGATTTCCTCATATCTCAGCGACAGAAAAATAAGAATAAAAGTAGATGATGTATATTCCAATTTCCATTCAATTAATGCTGGCATGCCGCAGGGATCAGTTCTTGCATCAACCCTGTTCCTGGTTCATGTTAATGGTCTCATATCCATCACCCACAATCCCATCCATTCATATGCAGATGACTCAACACTGCATAGTTCATTCACACTCAGACACCCATTTACAAAGTCTGATATCTCTAACTCTCAACTTAGTACAGCCATCTCCATAAATCAAGACTTATCTACAATCAGTGAATGGGGAGAAAACAACCCTGTCTCATTTAATGCCAGTAAAACTAAATATATACAATTTACTAATGGACAGGTATTGCCTGATTCGTATATTACCTTCAATGGTACAAATATTCCCATTTCCAAAAGTATTGAAATTCTCGGTGTCTCACTTAACAATGCCGTAAGCTGGACCTCTCATGCCAGATCACTTGCTAAAACCGCCTCAAAGAAACTTGGATTATTGTACGAGTCCGTAACTTCTTCCCTGATGAGCAGTTAGTTATAATTTATAAGAGTCATGTGCACTCTCAGCTTGAATACTGCTCACCCTTGTGGAATGGATGTGGAGAGGTTGCTTTAAAACAACTAGACAAAATTTAGAACAAACCTGGTAGAATTATTAATGTCACGAATCAATTCGCGACATTTCCTTTTTGTGAGAAGCCACGAACTATTAGTGGAAAACTCACTGTGTATCGCTCAGTTAACCGTTTCTCTCTCCATTTCGGGGTATACTTTTCAAATCATTCGTCACCGTTTTCAGGGGTGACCGATTTGATGCACGTCACTAAGTGCGCTACTGAGCGATACTATTGTTTCTTTATCGTTCACCTCTGCTTGCCTAAACCGTTAGCCACGCCTTCTGGTAGCTTGTGCGTCCTGCCTGTACATTATTTGAATTCAGTCTTGTGTTTGCTGTGACGGAGAAAGGTTCTGTGCTCAGAAGTGGAGAGGCCAGCTAGCACCCCAAGCTCCACTAGTTCAGTAATCCCAGTACTCCCACCTTAGTGGTGATACATAGCATTCATCGACTGGTATTTCTTTTGCGTATTTTGTAGTTTTAAGAGTTTAGTTAAGGTGTTTTTCCTAGGCGTAAGTATTTAGCTTCTGTGTGAGTGAGCGAGTGCGTCTCATTTAATTGATTTGAATTGTAACGTTAAATTTATTTTTTGTGATTAATAAATTTAACAGTTCCTTTCTTGAGCTTAATGTAAGTAAACTCTTGTTTCATTTAATCCAAATTAAGCTTATTTTCCATATAGCTCCTAGCTTGCATAAACATTTACTATTCATAACTGGTACTTAGACCAGTCTTGTTGTATTAACTTAATATCCGTTGTGCCACCTAGGAGTTAATGCACCAGCAAGGACCTGATATTGTTATTAGTATTAGTTATTTATTGTCAAGGGTGAAGTAACTTTCTCCAGAGGCTAACAGTACAGTAATTCAGCAATTGTGAGTAATTAGTCTCTGTTGTGTACTGTGGAGAAAGTTTATAAATTCTCGTTCTGAGAGAGTCGTGCGAAGAAGCAGCGTAAAGTAATCATTGCTTGATGTAGCAAGACAATCATTGTCTCTGCTCTTCAATATTATTGAACATTAATATCAAATTAAATAACATACAACCATTTATATTTCAAAATTACCGTGATATTATAAAAACCCCTTGACAATTGGCGACCTCATTCCAGGATATTAACTCCTAGCTCTAAAGCTATTCACGAGATAGTGCTCACTCATTCATATTTAGGTATTTATCATTAAAGTTTATAGGCACAAGCTTACTGGTGTTTACCCTTAATTTAGCAAGTGAATTTTGCTTTATTAATGAATAGAATACTTAACTCTAGTTTATTCTTGGTAACGCCAGACGATTTTATTCGCTCCTGGGTAGCCGCCGTACGCATTGTGTTAATTATTGAGAGTTCTTAGTTGTTTCCATTTTTGCTTTATTCTTTGCCAGTTAACTAGTTAAGACTGGTCACCACTAGCTTGTGTCTGTACTCTTTACTTGTGTTTATTAGTATTCGTCGCTAAGCAGTCAGTACTCAATTTCGGTTTGCTTAATAAATTAGCGCCATGGCTACTACTGTATTTTTACAGGAAGCCAAAGAAATGGGTCTTTCGGACCCAACCGAAATTAAAGAGTATATACTCTCACGGCATAATCAGGAGCAGCAGCGCGAGAATGATGCCCGTGAAGAGCGTAAGATTCAGCGCGAATACGAGCGAGAACAGCGCGAACAACGTGAAAGAGAGCGTGCATATGAACAAGAGCAGCGTGAGAAAGAGCGCGAATACGAGCGAGAACAGCGCGAACACGAGCAGAAACAACGCGAGCTCGAGTTAGAAAAAGAGCGACAACAGCGCGAACACGAGCGAGAACAGCGCGAATACGAGCGTGAACAACGCGAGCGAGAACGAGAGCACGAACGTGCCGAACGTGAGGCACGTGAAAAACACGAATATGAAATGATGAAGCTCAAGCGAGATTCCTTGGCTTCAGATACATCTGGTGCAGTTGGTCCAAGCTCCACGAGCATTCTTCCTGCACATGTCCTGGCGACCCCACGCATCAAGCTTCCTTCATACAAGGAAAGCGAGCGAATCGAGCCGTACATAGCTCGTTTTGAGGACATGGCAGACATGTATCAACTGGATGAGGAAGCTAAGCGGATCCAATTTCTTAGTTTATTTGAGGGCCCTCCCCTCGATATTCTCCACAGAATTCGTGGAGACAATCTCACATATGAGATGATGAAAGCTGCACTCATTAAGGCGTAAGGTCTCACAGTAGACGACGCCAAAGTTCAGTTCATGCGAGCTCGTCTCCAAGACAAGGAGACAGCTGTTCAGTTCCTTGATCGTCTCACAGCTTACTTAAATGAGTGGATGGAGAAAGATGAAACTCCTTCCAAGCCTGAGGGGATAATTGACCTTAGGCTGCGTACACAGCTAGAGAGGTCGTGGCCTGCTGAGCTCATAGCACAGCTTAAGATCTGCCAGGTGAAAGATGCCAGCCAAATGGCAGAGAAGGCTGACGCATTCTTTACTGCATACGGGTATCAAGCTCGTAAGCAAAACACCTGGAGCAGAAAAGATACTGCCAAGTCTGGGAAGCCGTCTCAGACTGAATCCCAGCACCAAGGCCGTTCTCAGAGTAATGGTCAAGGTCCAAGCAAACCACAGAAGGACCAGGGGCAGAACACTCAGAAACCTGAGTGGAAGCGGTACAACAAGCACCCCAACCAGCAGCAGTATCAGCCACGCAACCGACCGTCAGGACAAACTTTTTCACCACCAGCTCAAAAGAGGCAGGAAGTGAATGCAGCCTTCATTCCTCAGCAGCAGCCTGGTGGTCACATCCCTACCAGTGTGGGTACTTCCCCACAGTTCACTAGTCCCACAGTGACAGTGAACCCCCCTCCACAGATGGCCAATGTTCCATCTTCCCATGCAGTGAGTGCAAACCCTCAAGTATATAACTCTCAAGGCACAATGTTTGCCACATCAATTCAGCAGCCTCATGAGTGGCTAGCTGCTTCCTCCACAGGCCCTCCCACAGGTGACAGTACCTTCCTTGTTCAGCCAGGGTTTGTGGGAGGCATTCCTGTGAAGGTCCTGAGAGATAATGGTTCCTCAGGTTGCTCTGTCAAGCAGAGTCTAGTTCGGCCTGAGCAGTATACAGGTCGACAGATCCATGCAAATCTTATTGATGGATCAGTGAGATTGTTCCCTGAGGCATGTATCCAGGTGGCATCTCCATTTTATACTGGTATGACACTTGCAGTTGTCATGCCAGAGCCTCTATTTGACTTGATAGTAGGCAATATTCAAGGAGCCAAGGATAGTTGCTCCGATGATGGCGCCAGTCAGACTTCGGCTGCTGCGGTAACACGAGCCATGACTGAGGCTCCAAACTGTGTCACCCCAGTGATCATTGAATCGCCGCAAGATCTGATGTGTAGTCAATTTGTTGTACAAGAACAACATTCTGACCCGACACTTGCTGCCGTGCGGAACAAACAAAAGGGTCGAGTGATTAAGTATTCACGGGGAGGTTGAGCCAAGTTCCATCGCAAACAAGGACGGCTCTACCGTGAGTCACGAACACCCGAGGGCGAGGTTCGACTGCAGTTTGTCGTTCCCGCCAAGTACCGCCTAGCAGTGTTACAATGGGGTCATTGTTCAGTCTCAGGGGGTCACATGGGCAAAAGGAAGACCCAGGGCCGTATCCGAGCTGACTTTTTCTGGCCAGGGATGGGACGGGACATAGATAGTTTTGTCCGTTCTTGCAGTGTGTGCCAAAGTATCACCACTAATCAGGGACATGCCCTTCCTGTGCCATTTGTAACTACACCTGTAATCTCTGAGTCAGTTGAGAGACAGGGTAGTGGTGAAGTGGGTGCAGACCTGACGTCTCGCCCATTGGCCCCACAGGACACATTATGTCCAGGGCCTGTACATACATATTATGTACCGTAAGTTAAGGGGAAGTTGAGAGGCGACTTGAGGCTATGGAAGACCCAAGTTTGCATAAGGATTCTCAGCTTCCCGGTACTAATAGAAGTACTGTAGGTTAAGGGGGAAGTTCGAGAGAGAACTCCGCAGTGGCGACTTGAGGCTATGGAAGACCCAAGTTTGCATAAGGATTCTCAGCTTCCCGGTACTAATAGAAGTACTGTAGGTTAAGGGAGAAGTTCGAGAGAGAACTCCGCAGTGGCGACTTGAGGCTATGGAAGACCCAAGTTTGCATAAGGATTCTCAGCTTCCCGGTACTAATAGAAGTACTGTAGGTTAAGGGGGAGTTCGAGAGAGAACTCCGCAGAGGCGACTTGAGGCTATGGAAGACCCAAGTTTGCACAAGGATTCTCAGCTTCCCGGTACTAATATAAGTATTGTATTGTAGATTAAGGGGGAAGTGAGAACTCTGCAGAGGCGACTTGAGGCTATGGAAGACCCAAGTTTGCACAGGGATTCTCAACTTGGCGACCATAATCGTGTGCTAAAATTAATGGCGACCTCGAGTGTACTTTTCATAGCATGTACTGACTGCTAGCCAGAGAGAGTAATTGTAACATAATAAGAATTTTGTCTCATTGACACTTTTGATGCTCCACCTTAATTGGTTTTGCAGGTTCAGCAATGGGTGTAGCAGTTTTGCTGTGTGGGCCAGCTGATCGTCTGCCGCACGCTGCTGCCTCTTCTCCTCTGCCTTCGTCATCGCCATATTATTTACTGTGTCATTTTACACGTAGGTACAGTTACACTACAACTGTCACACCTACACCGTGTATTACATACACCACGCTACACAACAATTAGTTGTCAGTGTAAATGTAGCAAATTTTCGCTCAGTTTGACCTGAGTACAGGATTTTCACCGTCGTCACGGAGTTTTTCCCTCAAGCTTGCTTCTATTAACGTAAATACGAGGTTTTTTCACTCACTGGCGACTGCGATTTTCTCCTGTAGCAGGATAGCACACACACCACAGTGTGAATCTTGTGTGACTGAGTTAGGATTTATATGTATGTATATTGAAATCATTCTTCTGAAGGAAGAAAGATTTAATTTTCATGGGGCGTAATGTCACGAATCAATTCGCTACATTTCCTTTTTGTGAGAAGCCACGAACTATTAGTGGAAAACTCACTGTGTATTGCTCAGTTAACCGTTTCTCTCTCCATTTCGGGGTATACTTTTCAAATCATTCGTCACCGTTTTCAGGGGTGACCGATTTGATGCACGTCACTAAGTGCGCTACTGAGCGATACTATTGTTTCTTTATCGTTCACCTCTGCTTGCCTAAACCGTTAGCCACGCCTTCTGGTAGCTTGTGCGTCCTGCCTGTACATTATTTGAATTCAGTCTTGTGTTTGCTGTGACGGAGAAAGGTTCTGTGCTCAGAAGTGGAGAGGCCAGCTAGCACCCCAAGCTCCACTAGTTCAGTAATCCCAGTACTCCCACCTTAGTGGTGATACATAGCATTCATCGACTGGTATTTCTTTTGTGTATTTTGTAGTTTTAAGAGTTTAGTTAAGGTGTTTTTCCTAGGCGTAAGTATTTAGCTTCTGTGTGAGTGAGCGAGTGCGTCTCACTTAATTGATTTGAATTGTAACGTTAAATTTATTTTTTGTGATTAATAAATTTAACAGTTCCTTTCTTGAGCTTAATGTAAGTAAACTCTTGTTTCATTTAATCCAAATTAAGCTTATTTTCCATATAGCTCCTAGCTTGCATAAACATTTACTATTCATAACTGGTACTTAGACCAGTCTTGTTGTATTAACTTAATATCCGTTGTGCCACCTAGGAGTTAATGCACCAGCAAGGACCTGATATTGTTATTAGTATTAGTTATTTATTGTCAAGGGTGAAGTAACTTTCTCCAGAGGCTAACAGTACAGTAATTCAGCAATTGTGAGTAATTAGTCTCTGCTGTGTACTGTGGAGAAAGTTTATAAATTCTCGTTCTGAGAGAGTCGTGCGAAGAAGCAGCGTAAAGTAATCATTGCTTGATGTAGCAAGACAATCATTGTCTCTGCTCTTCAATATTATTGAACATTAATATCAAATTAAATAACATACAACCATTTATATTTCAAAATTACCGTGATATTATAAAAACCCCGTGACAATTAATAATCCTGCTATTACTAATAAACTACCTCCCCGACAAGGAAGAATGGAATGTTGCCTCCCTTGCATTATTTTACAGATATTTTTATAGCAAATGCTCAGACGAAGTTGCGTCCATGGTGCCACCTCTCCATGCCTTCCCTCGTGCTACACGGGCATCTGGTAGCGCTCATGACACCAGTAATCTGGTGTATGGATTAGTTTGTTTTATTTATTTGTTTTTCCTTCCTCTGTTCTGTTATTAAATATATTATTTGTCTTTCCTTCCTCTGTTCTGTTATTAATTATATTATTTGTTTTTCTTTCCTCTTTTCTGTTATTATATATACAGTACATCCCCACAGTACGAGAGTTCCGAGTACGTGATCCCCCTTGTATGCGAGGACCTTTTTTTTTTTTTTTTAGTGTATTTTTTATTAGTACGCGAATTGAACTCCTTGTAAGTGAGACGGGGAGTGAAGAGTGGCCCAAATCTGGGGTTACCCCGAGTACGCAACATTGCCCCCCCCCAAGAAGCGATAACGGTTACTTATGCTCCACCCACCTTGTGACGTTGATGCTGCGCACTCGTCACGTGATGCTCATATGCGCCGCTTGGAGGGTGGTGAGGTGAGAGTCCCAGCAGAGGAAACACAAGCGCACAGAGGGTACACTCGCTGTACACGTCCCTGTGTACTCTAAGGCTATTTTTTCTGTGAGCCAGGATGTCTGCCCCCTCCTCCAGGAAGAAGAAGTGCATCACCCATGCCATGAAGATGCAAGTCATTAGGAAGAAGGAGAGTGGGAAGGGTAACACGGCCATTGGCAAGGAACTAGGCTTGGCTGAATTGCGAACTATATGGGCTAACAGGGAGGCCATAAAGTAGACTGTGAAGACATATGAGACAGCGGCATTGGATGGGAGAAGCAGGCTGACCAATCAGGCTATAATTCTTATTGAGCGGTACTTGGCTATATTTATCCTGAGGAAGGAGAAGGAAGAAATTCCACTGAACAGGCGCTTCATCTGGGACCAGGCCAAGATTTTCTACAAAGCTGCAGCTCTGAAGCTTGCTGTAAAGAAACCATTTAAAGCCTCCGTGGGATGGCTTTGTCAGGACTCCATATTATAATAATACAGTTCATAGATAGATAGATAGATGGTTTGATAGATAGATAGATAGAAGCACCGAGCCAGGGGGTGAGATAGGAAGTGTGTCAGCGAGAATCAAGCAAAGGGAAACAGGCTTGCAACCTTTAACCTGCCCCGTCCAGACCGATTTTCCACCACTGACTCCCCCCAATCTCGACCAATTTTGGAAAAAAGATTTTTTGGCTCAAACCTCCACTTTTGGCGAGAAGCATCGAAAATTCATAGAGAAATTGCTCACCTGAGGTTTAAAATACTCGATACAGCTAGCAGTACTCCTTACCTTACTGGGTTTTCTATCAGGCTGGCTCCAAAGAAAACGAGTTCTATGGGAGGGTAACTATTCCACACCACTCATAAACGGTATTTATCTATTTATTTGGTACGAATTTATATGCAGTACGTGAGTATATTGGTTTTCACACAGTAATATAGGCAACATGAGCATTGTTTCACTCACACATCAACATATCTGACCTTTTTTGGCAACATTACCTGATCATCATTTCTGACTGTTTCTTCCTCTAATGCTACATAAACTTTGTCCTCCACATTGTCATCGATTGGGGAATCACTCTGGCCCTGAATGTCTTTACTGGCCAGGTCACTGATAACAGGTGAATTGCCGAGACAACGGCGTGCGGAGGGGAGGTCATGCGGGGTAAGGCATCGTCCCTGCCTGGCATCTTGTAGAGCGGCGTTTCTTAACCTTTTCCGACCTCAGCACCCGCCATTTAATAAGATCTCAGTCCAGCACCCCTCTACATCTGGTTACTGGGACTGCAGTTGCTACACTACTGCAGGGTTAAAGTAAAGCGAGGTACTACCTGACAGTTTATTTTATACTGTCTCGAAAAAAAATCAAGGATGCCAATACTAAGCAAATCCAGTAATGATGAGGTGAAAGAGAGAGAGATTGTCCAGGTGCTTGAGGGTGCAAAAGAGGTTAGCAGGGGAGTGAAAGATAAAAATGGTAGATTACTAGTGGAAAAGGGAGAAAAAGTGAGCAGATGGAGAGAACACTTTAACCCGTCACGTCCCGAGGTTTTCCGCACCTCCGACATCCCCCAGTCCCGAGGTATTTTCGAAATTTTTTTTTTTGGCTAAAACCTTCGCTTTTGGTGAGAAACATCGAAAATTCATAGAGAAATCGCTCACCTGAGGTTTAAAGTGCCCAATCCAGGTAGGAGTTCCTCCTTACCTGAGTGGGTTTTCTAACATGCTGGCAACAAAGAAAACGAGTTCTATGGGAGGGTAACTATTTTATCCACTCATAAACGGTATTTATTTATTTACTTGGTACAAATGTATATGTAGTATGACAGTATATTGGTTATCAAGCAGTAATAAAGGCATTATAAGCTTTGTTTCACTCACTAACTAATCACCATACCTGACCTATTTTTGCCACACTACCTGATCATTATTTCTGGCTGTTTCTTCTTCTAATGCTATGTAAACATTGTCCTCCACATTGTCATCGATTGGGGAATCACTCTGGCCCTGAATAACTTTACTAGCCAGGTCACTGGTAACAGGTCCTTTGCCAAGACAATGGCGTGAGGGGGGGAGGGGGGAGGTTATGCAGTGTAAGGCATTGTCCCTGCTTGGTATCTTGTACAGGAATAGAGGAAGGTGTCCCGTGTATACATACGAAAAATCACGTGCGAAAATTGAAAATTGTGCAAATTAGCGACCTTGCAATTGCACGACGTACTGGTACGTCGCCGGGACTGGCAAATGCAAATCGTTGCAACGTACCCATATGTCGTCGGGACGGGGCGGGTTAAGGAATTGTTGAACATACAGGATGGAAGTAATCCGAGTATAAGTGGCTGGGGAATGGCTGGGAGAAGGAGGGAGGTGAGAAGACAGGAAGAAATCAGTAGGATAGAAGTTGTGGAAGCAATGAAGAAAGTTAAATTGGGGAAAGCCCCAGGAATTGATGGAGTGTGTGGTGAAATGCTGAAGCATGGGGGAGAGATAGTAGTAGAATGGATGTGGAAGATGTGCAGATTGGCCTGGAAAGTTGGTAGAGTCCCGGAGGATTGGAAGTCAGGTATAATTATTCCTTTGTACAAAGGAAAAGGGGAAAAAGAAGTATGTGATAATCATAGGGGCATTTGTCTTCTTAGTATAATAGGAAAAGTGTATGGTAGGATACTTATTGACAGAGTTAGAGAAAGAACAGAGGAATTACTTAGAGAAGAACAGGGAGGTTTTAGGAAGGGAAGAGGTTGTGTAGATCAGACATTCATTCTTAGATCTTTAGTGGAAAAGTTTCTAGAGAAGGGAAAGAAGTTGTATGCGGCTTTCATGGATTTGGAGAAAGCATATGACAGGGTGGATAGACAAGGATTGTGGAAAGTATTAAGAATATATGGAGTAGATGGAAAGTTGTTGAATGCCGTGAAGAGTATGTATGATGGTGCTAAGGCTGCAGTGCGTGTGGATGGTGAACTAAGTGAATTTTTCTCTTTGAAGGTTGGGTTGAAACAGGGATGTGTCATGTCGCCATGGTTGTTCAATCTGTTCATGGATGGGGTAATAAAAGAGGTACAAGGTAGGGTAGTGGATGTTGGAGTGGCCCTGGTGAGAGAGGATAATGTTTGGAAACTCCCTGTACTGTTGTTTGCAGATGATACTGTGTTGTTGAGTGAAGACGAAGGGGAGCTGCAAGGCTTGGTGGATGAGTTTGGGAGAGTGTGTAAGAAACGAAATCTAAAGGTGAATGTAGGGAAGAGCAAAGTGATGGTCTTTGAGAGAGGTGAAGTCAGTGAATGTACGGCGAGGTTGGATGGTGAGGAATTGGAAAATGTGAGTACGTTTAAGTACTTGGGTAGTGTGATGAGTAAGGATGGAGGTTTGGAGGGTGAAGTGCTTGAAAGGGTACAGCAGGGAAGAAAGGTTGCTGGTTCTTTGAAAGCAGTGATAAGAAACAGGGAAGTGAGCATGGAAGTGAAAAAGTTACTACATGACAGTATTGTGATACCAACTCTAACTTATGGAAGTGAAGCTTGGACGTTGTTGGAAGGACACAAGTCAAGAGTGAGAGCAGTGGAAATGAGTTATTTAAGAGGAGCCTGTGGAGTCACATGGAGAGACGGGCTGACGAATGAGGATATAAAGGAGTGTTGTGGTGTGGATGTGGATGTGATAGGAAGTGTTATGAGGAACACACTGAGGTGGTTTGGCCATGTGGAGAGGATGGAGGGTGAAAGACTGACGAAGAGAGTGTATGTGAATGAGGTGGAGGGGGGAAGAGGGAGGGAGAGGCCGAGGATGAGATGGAGGGATGGGATGGAGAGGTATATGAGAGAGGGGGATGTGAGTTGGGAGCAGGGCAGTGAAATGGCGGGGGACAGGACGACGTGGAGGCGATTTGTTTGTGGCCACCCCAAACGGGGTTGAGGCATCTGGCAATAGATAGATAGATAGGTTTTCCAGCACCTCCTAAAATTGATTTCAGCACCCCCTGGGGGTGCTTGCACCCCAGGTTAAGAAACACTGTTGTAAAGGAAAGTGTCCCATGTATAAGTACCAAAAATCACGCGCGAAAATTGAAAATTGTGCAAATTATGAACCTTGCAATTGTGTGACGTATTGCTACATCATTGGGACTAGCTGTAACAAAACGTTGTGACATGCCCATACGTCAACGGGACGTCTCGGGTTAAGTGAAGGAATGTTTGATGTGCACCGGAAGCAGTACATACACACAGACATATAGTGTTTTAGAAGCTTCAACAACAGTATAGCCCACGTGACACAACCCCTGCTAAACGAGAATGTAGGAATCAGAGATCAGAGAGGGACTAGCCATAGAACCGATAGGTAGTGGGGAGAAAGAGGTTAGGAACAGGGGTGAGAGGGTGGCAGAGAGAGACAGAGCGAGACAGGGAGGTAGCTAGCGGGACTCTACTTTATACTTCACTCGTGTGTGAGAGACTTTGTTAATATTTCTAAGACAAATAAAAATAGTCTCATACTAATCTTTACCTCTCCTGTCATTGCATGACAAAGGAAACGAAGCTTATCTACTTACAAAACTATTCACGTATATCAACTCCTCGTCCACGAGTCTAATATATGTAGGCTATAACTGATCTACAAAACACACTACAAGAAGCTACAAAGTTTCTACAAAAGATGGTTGGACCAGAAAAAAATGTATTTTCCACGATCGATTTGCTCAGTGGCTATTATCAAATTCCAGTAGATCAGGAGTCACGTAAATACACTGCCTTTTCCACAAATAGAGGACATTTTCAGTACAGAAGGATGCCAGTGGGACTGAGGACAGCCCCGGACAGATTCCAGCGTCTTATGAATTACGTATTGTCCGGAATTTTAGGACGAGGAATATTTGTTTATCTTGATGATATTATCATCGCAACAAAAGATATCACAGAACATCTCCAGAAATTAGCCCTACTCTTACAAAAGCTTGGTGATGCTGGTTTAAAAATTAAGCTTTCTAAATGCAAATTTTGCTTTAAGGAATTAAAATTCTTAGGCCACACATTAAGTGCTAAAGGTATTCACACCACCAGTGACAAAATACAGGCAGTGAGAAACTTCCCTGAACCCACTACGACTGACAAAGTTAGACAATTTTTAGGTCTAGAAGGGTACTATAGGTCATTCATACAACAGTTCTCTCATATAGCCTTTCCTCTATTCCAACTACTCAAAAAAGATGCTATATTCCAATGGAGAGAAGAACAAAAACAAGCATTAAACAAATTAAAAAATAAACTAACAAATCCACCTTATTTTGCATATTCGGATTTCACAAAACCATTTATTATTTGTACAGATGCATCAGTTAAAGGATTAGGGGCTGTATTGATGCAAGAAGATAAAAGAGGACAGAATCAACCAATTGCATTTGCCAGCAGACAAATAAAAGGTGAAGAGAAAAATTATTGCACTACAGACTTAGAGGCACTTGCAGTGGTTTTTGCATTACAAAAGTTTCGAGCTTTGGTATATGGTTACGAAATGCACTTATTCACCGACCATAAACCGCTAGTGGGTATGTTTAAAGAAAAACTCCTCTCTGGGAGGAGAGCAAGATGGAAATGTACAGTCGAAAACTACAATGTATATACATATTCACTATATACAAGGCAAAATGAATCTAGTAGCCGATGCATTATCTAAGAACCCAAAGACAATTCATGTCGCGGCATTAGATCTCAAAGGAGACATCCCTAACCACGATGAAATCGCTAAAGGACAAAGACTTGATCCAGCATGGTCTAAAGTTAAATGCAAGTTAGAGAGTGGAGATGATATACAATTACCCAAACAACAAGTACCGCTCGAACAATTCACAGTAATCAATAATGCCTTATACAAGGTCAACCCAGGACAACCAAAACGCCGAAGAAATAATAACCAATTGGTAGTACCTAATGACATGACCAAGTACTACGAACGATACACGATAGCCCACATGTAGGACATCCTGGGAAGGATAGGACATTCAAACAAGCCCAGCTGTTATACCACTGGCCATCATTACGAAAAGATATAAATAATCATATAGATAGAAGCGAATCATGTACAAAACACAAAGGATACCCAATTTCACCTGCACCAATAGGTAATTACCCTGTACCACATCAACCATGGGATGTTGTCGTGGTTGATTTACTCAAGATGCCATTATCATACAATAATAACCAATACCTATTCGTAGCAACGGATCATTTTTCCAGTTATATAATTTTAGCCCCAATTAAAGATAAAACAGCAGAGACAGTACCAAAGGCAATAATAGATAACGTGATATGTCGCTTTACTATCGCAAGGTACTAATAAGTGATAATGGAGGAGAATTTAATTCTGATATCTTACAAGAAATATGTAAACAATACAATATCAAAAAGGTTAACGTTTTAGCCTATCACCCAGCATCCAATGGGTTAGTAGAGGGACAAAAAAGTATTAGATGTACTACGACACATTCTCAATGAAAATTATGCAAGTTGGGATGATTGGATTCCCAGAGTAGAAGCCTCAATTAATGGATCTATTAATAAATCTATAGGTGAAACACCACATTTCATTATATATGGGACAGATAAAAAAAAAACTACCATATGAGATTCTAGAAGGTCAAAATCTACCCATATGCAACTACGATGATTACTCTAAACTCCGTTTACGTGAATTCCAGGACATACACAGAAGAATATAAAAACAATTAACGATGTCCAAGGAAGAAATGACGGAGGCATTTAACAAAAAGGCAAGAGACTCGCCTATCAGCTTAGGAGACATTGTCTATGGCATCATTCATACGAGAGACAATAAATTATCCCCAAAATTTGAGGGCCCATATAGAGTAATTAACATAAAAGCAAAGTTTTAATTAGGTCACTGTCAAGTGTCGAGGAGAAACAAGTTCATATTGACTATTTAAAACGAGTTTCAAGGGAACTATCCAATAATTATACAGCCTCGGATACAACCGAACAACCGAACGTAACTCATGAAACCAATCAAGAAAACAACAATAATTACAAAAATAAATTAAGGTCATATACCAAACATTCAAACATAGAAGCAACTGCTCCAATAAAATCTACAGTACATCATTTAAATTATTTAAATATCGATTTAAACTCATTCTATAAATGAAATAACAAGCAAGTTATTGCTCTCCGTTAGTCGACCGTAACGCATATCATCACTATCATCGACCACAGCATGACCATATTAGAAAATTAATAGATTTTTTTGTCGGTAGTCAACAATGAAGAGACTGATGCTATGGATTCTCCTCTACATAGGAAGAGGATATGCTCGCTTAGACCCCCAACACATAGTACGGCAAGGATGCCTCATAGCTCCAACGGCCACAACGTCAATCGTAAAAGATGTCATGAGTACTGAAATCAGTTTGGATTACTAATACGAATTACCTTCTTATCTAGAAAACATTGCCAGACCCATGAGGACCTTGGACTTCATGATAGGAGGCTATGTTTCACAAGCACATAACACAAAGGAAGTGGATGAAATAGTGAAGTTAGCGAAATGGAAGATAGAACAGGCTAAGTCAACTAAGCTCATCATGATCTAAGATCTCCCATCTCATGGAACGGAGGTATTGAGTGCCACGAACAACATTACACGTACTCGCCAAAAGGGCGGTTCGTTCGACCTGGGTGGTGCAATTCTTGGGAACATCTTTGGATTGGCTACAGAGGAAGACCTTCAAGAAATAACAATTTTAATAAAATAGCTCAGGCACTAACATACCAAGATAAATTCATCGCCGTAAATAACTCAGCAATGAAGACCATCGTCAAAAATCTGAAAAAGGCGGAAAACATAGCTCTCCAAAGTATAGATAAAATAAATGCCATGGAAGGGAACATAACACTTTTCCAACACTTCTCCTTCATCACGGAACACATTGACACAATTCTACTCCAATTAGACAACACTAGAGTTCGTTACAGGGAACTTATGCAAGGAATTTCGAATGCTGGTAATGGCAAGATCACAACTGACTTCCAGTTCGTGAGCTACGTCAGATAATTAGTCAAGGCATACATAAACATAAATTGAAGCCTTTGTTCCGAAGTAGGGATTTCATGCAATATTATCCATATTTAGAAGCAACACTAACACCAACATCAGCAGCAGTTCATGTACTATTCATAACTGACAACCTGTTCACAGTATACTAAATACACCCTTTCCCTTCTAAGAATAATAACACTTTGGTCATCATCAACATTAACACAGACACCGAACTCACCATGGTCTCCAAGAGATGGAACATTGTCACTTTTGCAAGTGAATCATCGATTTAACGAAAGTGCCGTACATCCTTGCATGCTGTTCATCTCTGTTCTGGGTACATTTTCACGTTTCAGCCTACTGAAAATGGCTATCATAAGAAATCACTACATTCATAATCACTGCAACTTCACTTTTGCTGCAGATAAGCTTCTACACCATCAACGCATCGGACACTCACAGTTTTTTTTTTTTTTTTAATTTCACTCATAACACATCAGTTTACATAGTCTGTCCAGATATACCACCATCTCATACTTCAGCATTAGGATTATACATAGCACCAGGCTACTGTGCGGTATTTACACCATCCATGTCCACTTTATCTACCATCAATCACTACGCCATCCTCAATCATACACACAAACATTTCCACCCACTGCCTGATATGGACTTAAACATGAGCACAGGTATTAAATTGACTTCATCTAAGTTTGAAACTATGCAACTAATCAATGAAACAATGAAGCCCTGGGAAGATTTGAGTTTGAGTATGTTCAACCCATATTATGTTTATAGCCCAGCACCTACTGTCTTTATAATCTTCTGTCTTGTATTTGCAGTAGTGTTGTTCGCAATGCACAGAATGCATACAAGAATTGCAAACTTGGAGTCAGTATTTAGTGGGGGTAAAGTGCGAATTCAAGTTAACCTCCCTGAATGAAGTGTACATATTTTGTATATAGAATTAATATTATTAAAAAAAAAAAATGAATGACACATGATATGGAAGTATACCAGTATCATTATCTCTATATGAAATGTTAATAGCTCTTACCATAATCTTAACTTTGAACTAATTTTTTTTGGCATATATGCATTTAACTGTTATACATACACATCACACAATATGTCATACAATAACCAATTTAACCATATTGCATTTGTTAAGTTATGTATACAAATTGTTTAAAATGTAATATTACTGGATCATTGCAATATTAACATGAATATTATATTTATGCAATAATATAATCAGTGTTATGTATTAATAAATTAGAATATGTCCATGATGATTGCTGTCGGAGGACTGCTAGCTGGCGTGACCGAGTGATGTCAGGACTCCATATTATAATAATACAACTCATAGATAGATAGATAGATAGATAGGTAGATAAATAGATAGACAGAAGCACCAAGCCATGGGGTGAGATAGGAAGTGTGTCAGCGAGAATCGAGCAAAGGGAAACAGGCTTGCAACCCTTAAGTGAAGGAATGCTTGACGTGCACCAGAAGCAGTACATACACACAGACATACAGTGTTCTAGAAGCTTCAACAACAGTATAGCCCACGTGACACGACCCCTGCAAAATGAGAATGTAGGAATCAGAGATCAGAGAGAGGCTAGCCATAGAACTGACAGGCAGTGGGGAGAAGGAAGTTAGCAACAGGGGCGAGAGGGTGGCAGAGAGAGATAGAGCGAGACAGGAAGGTAGCTAGCGGGACTCTACTTCATACTTCACTCATGTGTGAGAGACTTTGTTAATATTTCCATAGTCCCATACTAATCTTTACCTCTCCTGTCATTGCATGACAAAGGGAACGAAGATTACTCACAAAACTATTCATGTATAACAACTACTCGTCCATGAGTCTAATATATGTATAACTGATCTACAAAACACACTACAAGAAGCTACGAAGTTTCTACAGCTTTGCCGCTTTCTGAAGAGGAAGGAGCTATGTCACATTCACCTCACGGGGGAGCGTGCATCAGCAGATGAAATGGCGGCCAGTGATGATCCAGCCATCCTAAAGGGGATAATCGACTAGGGCGGCTACAGCAGGGACCAAATTTATAACATTGATGAAACAGCTTTATACTACAAGGCTATGCTGAAGTGTACTTATATTAGAAAGCACCATCGCCAGGCCCAGGGCAGAAAAATCGACAAGAGCAGGATAATAGTCATGTTCGCCGTGAACTTATCAGGCTCACACAAGATGCGTCCTGTTGTGGTGCATACCGCAGCACACCCCAGATGTTACAAGAATCTGCACTGCATGGATGACAGTGGGGTATACTGGTACAGCAACTCCAATAGTTGGATGACGAGCATCATCATTTCCAAGTGGCTGTTGCGGCATTTCATCCCTGATGCCAAGGCAAAATCCCAGGAACTTGGCGTCCCCTTCAAGGTGCTTCTCATCCCTGACAATGCCCCAAGTCATCCAACCTGGCTAGCAGACCTCAGCAAGGAATGCAAGATCGTTTTTCTGCCCCCAAGAACCACCTCTCTCATCCAACCGCTAGACCAGGAGTTCATTGCAACGGTCAAGCAGCTGTACCATCGACGCCTCTACGATCACCTCCGCAGCAAGACCGACAGCTGTGAGGAACTGCAGGCAATTCTTGACTTGAACACAGTTGGGAGTGATGTCATTGACACCGAGGATGGTTTGGACTAGCCACCCGTTTCACCCACTTCATCCTCACCACGCACAGCACCCACACAACCAACTTCAACTCCTGAGAAGACTATTATGGCTTTTTGGTGGTCATTCAACCTTAAGGATGCCATCACTCTCTTGTTGTCCTCTTAGGCAGTACTGCAACAATTAACCGTGCTTGGCACCTCCTCGTACCGCACCTGCATGAAATTGCACCGGGAAGCGGCTTTCGGTCCCTGGCCGTTGCCGAGGCAGCCACTCTCACAAGTGCACAAGCTGTGCCTGGGTTTCAGGCTGTCTTGCTGGAGGAGATCAGGGGTTTACATTCGGCAGCAGCAGAGTAGGATCCCCAGGAAATCGTGCAGCGAGTGGACGAGGCCGATGCTGAGCAGGAGATAGCAGCAGAAAAGCCAGCAACACCAGTGATGGAGAGTGAAGATTTGTCCATGATGGAGATCAGCTGGGTGCTGTGTGCCCTTGATAAATTCAAGGAAGAATTCAAGGACATCGAACGCTCTCAGTTGCGAGTGGAGGAGGTGATGTCTTCACTGGACAAAACCTTCCACTACTACACTGACAAGTACAACCAGGAAGTAAACAGACGGAAGCAAACACTCATCACTCGTTACCTTCGGCTTGAACAAAGTGAGGAATCACTCCCTTCAACATCAGAAGCGGCCATCTCCTGAGGAGGATCAAGAGACTGATTCGATGTCTGAGGTGTCAGGAATAGACTTTGAAGGGTTTATGAACGAAGTGAGTGTATTAGCTAGTGAAAGTGTCGAAAGTGCTGGTGACGAAAGTGGTGAGGAAGGTGGTGTGTTGGGTGGTATGGTGGGTGATGCAGGAGATGCATGCTAGGTACCTCATCCTGCCTCGGATCCTCTTCTTACCTCCATCACGCCTGTTGTCCTCTTGGGTAAAGGTTAGCAGCCATATTCTTGTTGGTTTAGTTAAGCCATATCCTTGTTGATTTACCTAGTAAAGCCATAATCTTGTTGGTTTACTTTAACTTAGGTAATATGTCTTAGTTTCCTTGTATAGTACAATACTTAGGTCTGAAAGGGGTCTCAAGGGTTGCCCATGAAGGGGGGTGCCGCCCATATGTAATTTTTCCCATAAGTTTATGTATTCACAGTACGCGAATTCCTAGTACACGACGTCCTCTGCCGGCCATATACTCACGTACTAGGGGGATGTAGTATATATATATATATATATATATATATATATATATATATATATATATATATATATATATACTGTATATTGCCAGACGCCATAATCCCGTAAAGGGTGGCCATTTGACTTTGAGTTATTTGTTTTACAGGGAGGGGCACTAACCCTCCACCAACCCACTTGTTGACACATAGGAAGCACATATGGTTTAGTTATATGGTTACCACCCAGCATTGTAAATGGTTTCTTGGGTTAATATACAGTATATATATATATATATATATATATATATATATATATATATATATTCCCCGTCACAACTTCCAAATATAAAAGATTTCCGTCAGGGAGTCTTGCTTCCATTATCGATGAGGAAGACTTCAGTGCAGAGTAGGGATCCAGTTGATTTCAACATTTTGCCA
>NC_137022.1:16367381-16507381 GCF_032717465.1 Coenobita brevimanus | reverse complement strand
ATATATTGCCGACAGCATAGGATGATAAGACCGATAGATAACACCCCACTACAGATGTCAGTTTGGTGGAAACCGTTTCGCAATATATGGCAACATATGGGTGATAAACATGGAGTCCGTCCTTAATCAGGACAATATTCTTTCTTCCAGGCAGCTGGGACGATAGGCAGAATGTCAGTCGCCACAGTGGCTTGCAAGTTGGAATATTTAGTCTGGTTCACTGACTTTGTCACGAAAGACTTATTTACATATTCCTGAAGTAGTGACTCTACCGCAGATCATGAAGAACGTCCCAAGTCTCCTCAAGCACCATAGTCAATTTTGCAAGTAAGTCAGCCTTTTCTTCGCCAAAGACACACCAATGACGAGGCACACAGATCACCGTGAAGGATTTCTTGCACGAATACAATTAGGCTGTGTGTATTATCACCGTACAGTGATATTACTGATCCCATTATAGTCACCGCACAGTGAAAAGAACAATGGCTTTATTATCACCGGTCGGTGATCATATGTTTTTCGGTATTTTAACCGAGAATCTGAAATAATTTATGGTTACTTATCAATTGCCATCATAGGATGTTAAAAGGTATTTAATAAAAATACAGTTATTCCATATTAAAATCAAAAGGTATTTAATGAAAATACATTTATTACATATTAAAATCAAAAAGTATTTTATGAAAATAAATTTATTCCATATTCCATACTGAATATTAGGCCACAGTAAGATTTAAACAGTACTAGTTTTAAACAGTCTTAGTGGCAGTGGTATACAGAACATTACGCATCATTTGAATCACTACTAATTATCGCTTTCTTGCTTCCTTTTGTGGACTGCTTACTTGTTTTCCGTTTGACTCCAGCTTTAGCAACTTTAGAATGATTAAATCGTCCTAATACCTTTGACTCTTTAGGACGACCCCTCATTTTTACCGTAGGAAGATGAGCATTCATTAACTGTAGTCGTTGTGAATCTGCTGTTGTGATTGGTGAAACTGGTGTGTGTGACGTCGATGAAGCTGGTGTGTGTGACGTCGATGAAGCTGGTGTGTGTGACGTCGGTGAAGCTGGTGTGTGTGACGTCGGTGAAGCTGGTGTGTGTGACAACGATGAAGCTGGTGTGTGTGACGTCGATGAAGCTGGTGTGTGTGACGTCGGTGAAGCTGGTGTGTGTGACGTCGGTGAAGCTGGTGTGTGTGACGTCGATGAAGCTGGTGTGTGTGACGTCGATGAAGCTGGTGTGTGTGACGTCGGTGAAGCTGGTGTGTGTGACAACGATGAAGCTGGTGTGTGTGACGTCGGTGAAGCTGATGTGTGTAACGTCGGTGAAGCTGATGTGCTTGACATCTGTGGACTAGCAGCATACTGGTAATCATTACCCTGTTCCCAGCAAGTAAGAATACGTTTCAGCATATCAAGTCGTGCTTTGTACACTTCAGTTCCACTATTAGTTAGCACTGCTGTGAGGCGCTGCATTGTCTCTTGACTCTCTCGGAATTTTTGGGCAGGGGTCATTCGACACTGGGGTCGTGTAATGTGCATGATGGAGGTCTTGGGTTCTAAAGCCACTGCAGGAATCAGTGTATTCCCCTTCCGCCATCGGGACTGCATGCTGATAGTTGAAACATCAATATTCTCTTGTCTTACAACGGCAATAATGTGATTACATGGCAAGAAATGTTGACTATAAAAAGTGCATGAGCAGCTGAGTTCAGCACCAGATTCACCCTTTCTCATTACTTTTTGGTCAGTAGACCCTATTTTCACAACAAAAAGGCCGGGCGAATCTAATGTGATCGATAAAGAATCTGAGGGCTTGGATAACTTATGGCGTTTCATCATGAGTTTAACTGCATGTTCCGTGAACTGACTGTATAATTTGTTCAATAGAACATCATGAACTCCATATTCAACGGATGTACATGTCTGCAAAAACTGCTTGTAGGCTCGCTCATCATTTAAGATGGAATTATGAAGCATAATTATACGTATGCACTCAGACATCGCTGTAGTTGATGTTAGGAAGTGCTTTAGTTTACCGTTTTCTGCTTCAATGTGGTTGTTAGTGTCATTTCCAAATGTTAACTTAGCAGACCGTAGGTATGTGGCCCACATATCTTTACAGTTTATCCAGTTTGTACATATATATTGAAACATACTGGAATCTTGCTGTTGTAACACAGACAAGGTAGACCGAAAGGAATTTTCATTATGGGCATAGACAAGTTGTTTCAGAGTACCAAAAATTTCGTTCTTTTTAGTGACAGGAAGCACAAGTTCAGACACCTTTTTCTTGAAATATTTCAGGACATGAAATTTGCAAAGTAACAAGTCTGCTTTCGGAAGTAAGGCACGGACTGCTTGAATTTCGTTCTGGTCCTTGTCAGTCATAACTGTCTTGGTCTGGTTTACATTCTCCATCATCCTACAAAATGATGACATTACCTCCCGCATTATGTCTGCTGTTTCACTCCTTACAAATGCGTAAAAGACAGCCCTGCCACGACCTACGTTGTCTTGGACAAGAATCATGTAGAGCGGATAATTATATCTGTTAATTTCGTAAGTTCCATCCATGAAAATTATTTCTGGATATTTACAGTACATGCTTATCATCTCATTAGTAGCAAATGCAATCATTTGGATGGCCCTACTTTCATCCACTGATATATCTACCTTTCCTTTTCCTGCATCCACAATTTCATCTACTATTTCTGTCAACTTACCGATGTCTGACATTCCATCCTCACTTTGCACTTTCCGCTTCAAATTTCGTACATCTTGCATGGTTACTGCTTTATGGTATTTACCCTGGAGGAAGGATTTTAATTGCTTGTTGTCTGGGTTAAGTTTCACTACATCCTCTGCGTCTCCCATCTCCGAACTTGTCAGTCTGCGTTTCTGGCTATAGAAGGGCTGTAAAGCTACACTGACCTCATGATTATGCTGCAGATACGTCTTTGTGATAACCAGCTTGTTTTTTCTTGCTGTTAGTGCCACCAACACATTACAGCCACATGGAAGATATCGCTGTTTTTGTCTTATACCCAGTCCTTTCCGTTTCGGACTGCCGTAGTGTACACACACGAATGAAACAGAGCCGTACTTCAGTTCGACAGGGATTTGCTGCTGACGACGCTTATTTTCAGTGATAACGGAGCTAGAAGACTTCACTCGAAACACGGACCCTGTGTGATTCTGATATTTCTTGAAAAAGTAGTCAAATTCTACAAAAGAGTTAAACGTGTCAGTGGAGAAAATATCCCTGAAGACAGATGTTGTGTCTGTACCGGTACATGTGTCTGCCTGTATGTCGTCTTGCCCGTAATCAGCAGATGAACTAGCTGGATATTCCTGTGGTTCTGCTGACGTGTGTAACTCCATGTCGTTTGGCTCATGGTTGGTAGGAGAAGGATAATCTGGAACTTCTGCGTAAGTGTCTTCCTCCATGTTGTCTTGCCTGGTAGGAGAAGGATAATCTGGATCTTCTGCGTAATTGTCTTCCTCCATGTTACCTTGGCTGAGGTCAGCAGGTCAATGATACTATCGAGTCGAACGCCAGACTATACTTACCCTCTCACCACCTCCCTCCCTACTCCCCCTTCACTGGCCTCTAACTACTACCAGTGATAAACAAAGCTCCTGATATCCCTCCCTCCCAATCCCCCTTCACTACCCTCAGAACACTTAGCCAATGTCCGTACACCGTGATAAAAACGTTACCAGCAATATCACCGCGCTGTGATAATAACGTCACCTGTAATGTCACCGCACTGTGATAATAACGTCACCTTTAATATCACTGTGCGGTGATAATAGTCACTCCCATACAATTATAAGTGATGCGGCCCTGGAATCATGACAATCATTAGTGCAAGAAGCAGTTGAATGAAAGGCTGACTTAGAGTCTGAAAATATGATAAATGAGTCATGTCAAGAATTTAGAGCATAGTCGATGACTTAGTCAAGAGTAAAAATTTCAGAGACAAACATAGATGCAACCGAAACCTTGGGCCACATTCAGTTGACCACACACTAGAACCCACACATTCACTCGATTTGGAGCCATCGATGTACAATTGGTGGGACCCCAAATGACGCCTGATGAGGTTACCCAACGAGTGGTGGACGTTTGCTCCAGGAGCCTTGTGTCACGAATCAAATTCGCGACATTTTCCTTTTGTGAGAAACCACGAACTATTAGTGGAAAACTCACTGTGTATCATTCAGTTAACCGTTTCTCTCTCCATTTCGATGGTATACTTTTTTCAAAACATTCGTCACTGTTTCAAAAGTGACCGTTCTAATGCACGTCATTAAGTGCTCTACTGAGCAATATTATTGTTTCTATATTGTTCGCCCCTGCTTGCCTCAACCGTTGGCCACGCCTTCTTCCGGCTGGCCTGTGCATCCTACCACAAACATTGAATTTGAATCAGTTTTTTGTCTGTCGCGACGGAGTGTGGTTCTGTGCTCCAGTAGTGAGAGTGAGAGAGGTCTTCTAGCACCCAGACTCCACTAGACTACAGTTCTCCAGGCTCCCACCCTTACTTGGTGATACGCTACATTGACCAGTATTTCCTTTTCGTATTTTCCTAGACTAAAGAATTTAGCTTTTGAGTGAGTGAGTGAGTGCGATCTCTTTATTTTGAATTCACTTTGAGATGTAATGTTGAATTTGTTCCTTTGTAATTAATAAATTTAACAGTTCTTTTTCTTTGAGCTTAATGTAATGTAAACTCGTGTTTCCTTTCTCCATAATTAAGCTTATTTCCCTTATAGCTCCTAGCTTGCATAAACGCCTTGCAATTCATAACTGGTATTTAGGTCAGTCTTGTTGTATTAAGCTTATAATCCGTTGTGCCTTCTAGGAGTTAACGCATCAGCAAGAACCTGATGCTATTAATAGTATTAATTATTTATTGTCAGGGGTGAAGTCACTTTCTCCAGAGGCTAACAGTACTTATAAACAGTAATTGTGAGTAATTAGTCTCTGCTGTGTACTGTTGAGAAAGTTTGTAAATTCTCGTTCTGAGAGAGTCGGCGAAGCGGGCCGGCATAAAGTAATCATTGCTTGATTTAGCAAGACTATTCATTGTCCCTGCTCTTCGGTATTATTGAACATTATCATTTAATAATTGCTTTTATTTTAAAAACCCCGTGACAATTGGCGACCTCATTCCAGGATATTAACTCCTAGCTCTAAAGCTATTCACGAGATAATACTCACTCGTTCATATTTAGGTATTTATCATTAAAGTTTATAGGCACAAGCTTACTGGTGTTTACCGTTAGTTTAGCAAGTGAATTTCTGCTTTATTAATCCATAGAGTGCTTAACTCTATTTAGTACTTTATTCTTGGTAACGCCAGACGATTTTATTCGCTCCTGGGAAGTCGCCGTACCCATTGCGTTAATTATTGAGTCTTCCCAGTCATTTGCATTTTTTCTTTATTCTTTGCCAGTTAACTAGATAAGACTGGTCACCACTAGCTTGTGTCTGTATTCTTTACTTGTGTTATTAGCATTCGTTTACGAAGCAGTAGTCAGTACTCAGTTTCGGCTTGCTTAGTAAATTAGTGACATGGCTCCCACCGTATTTTTACAGGAAGCCAAAGACATGGGGCTTACCGAGCCCCAGGAAATTAAAGAGTACATACTGTCACGGCATAATCAGGAGCAGCAGCGCGAGAATGATGCCCGTGAAGAGCGTAAGATTCAGCGTGAGGAACGCGAAAGGGAGCGCGAATACGAGCGAGAACAACGCGAACACGAGCGAGAACAGCGCGAATGCGAGCAGAAACAGCGCGAACACGAGCAGAAACAACGCGAATTCGAGTTAGAACAAGAGTGACAACAACGCGAATTCGAGTTAGAACAAGAGCGACAACAACGCAAACACAAGCAAAAACAACACGAACTCGAGCTAGTACAAGAGCGAGAACAACGCGAATACGAGCATGAACAACGAGACAGAGAACGAGAACACGAACGTGCCGAGCGAGAAGCACGCGAAAAACATGAACTTGAAGTGCTGAAGCTCAAGCGAGATTCCTTGGCTTCAGACACATCTGGTGCAGTTGGTCCAAGCTCCACAAGCGTTCTCCCTGCACATGTTATGGCAACCCCACGCATCAAGCTTCCTTCATACAAGGAAGGCGAGCGAATCGAGCCGTACATAGCTCGTTTTGAGGACATGGCAGACATGTATCAACTGGATGAGGCAGCTAAGCGGATCCAATTTCTTAGTTTATTTGAGGGCCCTGCCCTTGATATTCTCCACAGAATTCGTGGAGACAATCTCACATATGAGATGATGAAAGCTGCACTCATTAAGGCGTATGGTCTCACAGTAGACGACGCCAAAGTTCAGTTCATGCGAGCTCGTCTCCAAGACAAGGAGACAGCTGTTCAGTTCCTCGACCGTCTCACTGCTTACTTAAATGAGTGGATGGAGAAAGATGAAACTCCTTCCACGCATGAGGGGATAATTGACCTTATGCTGCGTACACAGCTAGAGAGGTCGTGGCCTGCTGAGCTCATAGCACAGCTTAAGATCTGCTAAGTGAAAGATGCCAGCCAAATGGTGGAAAAGGCTGATGCATATTTCACTGCTTACAGGTACCAAACTCGTAAGCAAAACACCTGGAACAGCAGAAAAGATACTGCCAAGTCTGGGAAGCCGTCTCAGACTGAATCCCAGCACCAAGGCCGTTCTCAGAATAATGGCCAAGGTCCAAAACCGCAGAGGAAGGACCAGGGGCAAAACACTCAGAAACCTGAGTGGAAGAGGTACAACAGGTACCCTATCCAGCAGCAGTATGAGCCACGCAACCGACCGTCAGGACTGTCTTTTTCACCACCAGCTCAAGTGAATAGGAGGCAGGAAGCAAAAGCAGCCTTCATTCCTCAGCAGCAGCACGGTGGTCACGTCCCTACCAGTACGGGTACTCCCCCACAGTTCACTAGTCCCACAGTGACAGTGAACCCCCCTCCACAGATGGCAAATGTTCCATCTCCACAGGCAGTGAGTACGACCAATCAAGTATCTAGTTCATAGGGCACAATGTTTGCCGCATCAGTTATTCAGCAGCCTCATGAGTGGCTAGCTGCTTCCTTCACAGGCCCTTCCACAGGTGACAGTACCTTCCTTGTTCAGCCAGGGTTTGTGGGAGGCATTCCTGTGAAGGTCCTGAGAGATAATGGATCCTCAGGTTGCTCTGTCAAGTAGAGTCTAGTTCGGCCTGAGCAATACACAGGTCGGCAGATCCATGCTAACCTTATTGATGGATCAGTGAGATTGTTCCCTGAGGCATGTATCCAGGTGGCATCTCCATTTTATACTGGTACGACACCCACAGTTGTCATGCCAGAACCTTTATTTGAACTAATCCTAGGCAATATTCCCGGTGTCAAGGATAGTTGCACCGAAGATGACGCTACTCAGACTTTGGCTACAGTAACACGAGCCATGGCTGAGGCTCCAGACTGTCACCCCAGTGACCATTGAATCGCCGCAAGATCTGATGTGTAGCCAAATTGTAGTTCAAGAACAACATTCTGACCCGACACTTGCTGCTGTGCAAAAGAAACAAAAGGGTTGAGTGATTACGTATTCACGGGGAGGTTGAGCCAAGTTCCTTTGTAAACAAGGACGGCTCTACCGTGAGTCACGAACACCCGAGGGTGATGTTCGACTGCAGTTTGTCGTTCACGCCAAGTACCGCCAAGCAGTGTTAGAATGGGGTCATTGTTCAGCCTCAGGAGGTCACATGGGCAAAAGAAAGACCCAGGGCCGTATCCGGGCTGACTTTTTCTGGCCAGGGATGGGACAAGACATAGATAGTTTTGTGCGTTCCTGTAATGTGTGTCCATGTAACACCAGTCAGGGACATGTCCTTCCTGTGCCGTTTGTAACCACACCTGTAATCTCTGAGTCAGTTGAGAGACAGGGTAGTGGTGAAGTGGGTGCAGACCTGACGTCTAGCCCGTTGGCCCCACAGGACACAGTATGTCCAGGGCCTGTACATATATATGTACCGTAAGTTAAGGGGGAAAGTTTGAGAACCCGCAGAGGCAACCTGAGGCTGTGTCTGCGGACACACGAGCCTGAGTTTGCGTAAGGATTCTCAGCTGCCCCGATATTGTATATACATGTGTACTCTAGGCTAAAGGGGGGAAGTTTGAGGACCCGCGTGCAGTCCGAGGCTGTGTCTGCGGACACACGAGCCTGAGTTTGCACAAGGATTCTCAGCTCCCCGATATTAATATAGGCACTAGGTTAAGGCAGAGGTTGAGGACCCATGTGCAGTCCGAGGCTGTGTCTGAGGACACACGAGCCCGAGTTTGCATAAGGATTCTCAACTTGCCAACACTAATCGTAAGTGTAGTTAAGTTTAACCAGTAAACTACACGAGTCCTCGAGACCAACGGCGTCCAGGGACTACGTTTCCTGGTTAATAATGTACCTAATAAATTAATGGCGACCTCGAATGTACGAAGCTTAGGCTGTCACTCATATTTTTCAGCTACAGTGTACCTTTCGTAGCATGTACTGATTGCTAGGCAGAGAGAGTTTGTAATGTAATAAGAATTTTTGTCTCTTTGACAATTTTGATGTTCCACCCTAATTGATTTTGCAGGTACAGCGATGGGTGTAGCAGTTTTGCTGTGTGGGCCAGCTGAATGTCTGCCAAACACTGCCGCCTCTTCTCCTCTGCCTTCGTCGTCGCCATATTATTAATATTTATTGTATAATTTTACACATAGGTACAGTTACACTACAACTGTCACACCTACACCGTGTATCACATACACCACGCTACACAACAATTAGTTGTCAGTGTAAATGTAGCGAACTTTCGCTCAGTTTGACCTGAGTACAGGATTTTCACCGTCGTTACGGAGTTTTTTCTCTTAAGCTTGCCTCTATTAACGTAAATACGAGGTTTTTATGGTCATTGGCAATAATGATTTTGTAACTTGCAATACTTTGGTGATAGAAACTCCGTGTATAAACAGCTAGATAAGGAGTTTATTACAAGCTCACAGTAAAATAGTCTGCCCGACTTGGCTGCCTGCTATAAACTGAACAGTCGCGCCGTCTTCCCAGGCTTCAGGTCCTGGGAAAGCGTGCTAGGTCATCAAGTGTAGTGGGGGCATGTATGCATTGGGGGGGGACATATATACATCGGGGGTAGACATATTGTGGAGGGGGTACACTACTCCCCCGGGTAGCTGAGATGGTGTCTTCTGACACCAGGAGTTAAATGGTGTTCGATTATAGGATTAAGGGAAGGGCGGGGAGATTTGTACAAGGGATAAGGATGATACAGGGGCAGTAGGGGAGACATGGCCATGTTGAGGGGAGGGAATTAGAAGGATATATACATATAAGATATACAAGGATTAATAGATACGAGTCCAGTAAGGGTCGAAGGTATACATAGACATAATGGGAATTACACAATAATAGTTTGATACATGATAAACAAGAAGTAGATATGAGAGTTCCATTGTTCTTCGTTCATTTTTTTTTTCTTTTGTATTTTCTGTAGGATACACTGTCACTCAGTAATGCATTATAGAAATACCATCATTGTCTAGTAGGCAGAGTTCTGTTCACAGTTTGGTTAATCGTCAGATGGCATTGGTAGTCACTGAATGTGAGGGCACTAAGTACGGGGAGTTTCTACGTCGTGTGTAGGGCGTACTATGCCTGTAGCGACTCTGATTTCCTGGAGTTGACGTTCCATTTTTCTGACACAACAATCCACTGCACATATGATGAGTAGAAAACCTATGAAAGCGATAACCACAGGGGGAAACACAACTGTTGGATGAACCCATGAACAGCTGAAGGCCAGAGAAAATTGATCCATAAGGAAATCACTGTCATTGAGGAAGGTTATCATGCGCAAGTTAGGGGAGGTGCTGGTAATGTTGGCAGATGGTAAGGTTGAAGGCATGTCGATTGGTTGAAAGATGTCATAGGGGTGTTTACGGACAGCTTGGTGATAGCGAGTGGCGTAAGTGATGACGGACTCTGATTTGACGGTACAACAGTCAGGTGCTTTGTAGAGACCACTAGCGGGGACGGATCAAACTGAAGAACCAGGACACATGATCGTGACAGAGATGGGAACAGCAAAAAAGAAGTACTGGACATGGTTGAAGTGAGCAAGGTGGACCGGGAGGTCAGGAGCTGGGACAAAAGAACAGGCCGAGGAGATGGAATGGTTGCAAACTAAAGCAGACTCACAGGGTGTAGCACTGCTAGGGAAGATAGCGAAAAGGTGGGCAGCACAGAGACGAGAGGTCGGAGTAAGGGAGGAACATTGCTGGAGGTCTGTGGAAGAAAGGAAGGCAACGGAAAGATGATCATGGGAGAGGAGGAAATATTCTGAAGGAACAGATACTTGTAACAAGGAGTTGTTGAGGCGGAAAGGGAAAGGAATGATGTGGAAAAGGTTAAAGGGTATGGCAGAACGGAGAGGAATATGGACGACGACGTCTGGGGTTAGAAGAGTGGCTTCGAGAACAGGATAATAATATTCAAGGGAGGAGTAGGGGAGGACTGGGGAGAGACCGAAGGTGAAGTGAACCCAATCCAGGACAGAACGGAGAGCTGAGACAGGTACTAAGTCGGCAGTGACACGTCCATTGATAAAATCGACCAGGATACGAACCAAGGTAGAGACTTGAGACAGGAGAGAGTCAAAGGCCAGTTGGAGATTATACATGTTGAGTTTGAGGTAGAAGAACTGAGAGATAACGTTGAGATCTGAAAGATGGCGTTGTAAGATATCGGTGAAATTGTTTAGAGTGGACGTGACTTCATTGAGTTGGGTTGTGAGCTTCCGTAACATAGTGTGTTGGATTTTAATGACTCGGCATTGTGATTCTAGGGCTGAAGCTAAATGAGTGAGATCAGACTTGAAGCCAGAAATGTCACGGGCTGTAGCAACGCCAAACAAGCCACTCAGAATCTCACTGCCGAAGTCGAAGAGACCTCGTTTCACACGAGAACGACTAACGGGTGTCGGAATGGAAAATGTGTCATTGAGCTCAGTGAATCTGTTACTTATGTATTGCAATTGCCAGGAGAGTGGGAGGAAAAGGTTATAGAGATACTCATTCGGGTTGTGTGTCCCCATGAGGGCCGTGAGATGGTTCCTGATTCCATGGAGCTGGTGCGCGTAGGCAGGTAGGGCAATGGCTAAGTCGGCCAGGGGCGCAAGATCGTAGAGCAAGGAGGCTACGTCTTCGATAAGCATTACCTCGCCTCCCGAGCCAACCAAGGCCCCGGGACGTACTCCACCATCGTCCTGACCTGACCCAGACCCCAGGAGGGTCAGCACTGCCAGCAGGGAGATCGCTAACATCGTACCTAGAAAATCAGGGTAGAGTTAATGGGGGAGGTCGTGAAAAGGTTGATGGGCAGAGCGCAGTTTGGACCGATATTGACTGGTTGATGAATGAGCAGGTGGAGGTGGAGAGGAAGGAGACTGAGGGATAGGTGGAGACAAGGTAGACTGAGGGATGTGAGGAGGGGAAGAGGGGGCAGGAGGTTGTGTAAGTGACTCTTCCAACACGAGGCCACGGGGTGCTCGCTTTAAGTCATCGACGTGGACCCATCTGGTGTCCTTAGTGGACAGGTCCTGGAGGTGAAATTTGTTGCCTTGTTGAGTGAGGACGCGGTGGGGCCCTGTAAATTTGTCATCCAACTTAGAGGAACGCGTAGGGGAATGAGCAAAGACAAGATCGCCTACATTGATAGTGATAGGAGAGACGGACTTATGTTGGCGCTGCAGCATGTCCTCCTGAGAGGAAGCCAAAGTGGATTGGACATACTGGTGGATTGTCTGGAAGTTAGCCAATTTTAGTTTAACATAATCATCCATGTTGTAGATGGGTTCTGGCTTTGAGGATAAGAGAGAGTATGTGAGGTCCTTATCAAAACCAAAGAGGACGAAGAAGGGGGATTCAGCAATGGATGCATTGATGGAACTATTGATGGAGGACGCCACTTGGAGAATCCAGTCATCCCAGGACGAGCTATGGGAGCCTAGATATCTGAGGCACTCTAAGATTTTTTGGTTGTGGCGTTCTACAAGGCCTTTGGAAGCCGGATGGTTAGGCACGACATTGCACTTACTGATATGAAAGCGGCGACAGATCTCATCTAGAAGGCTATTGTTGAACTCTGTACCGTTGTCAGTAAGAATGGTATGAGGGGTACTGAACAGGCAAATTACGTGATCTACAAGGGCACGTGCAACGCTCTTCACGGTCTTGTCGGAGAGGGGTACGAGGACACAGTAGCGGGAGAAGTGGTCGACCGCTATGAACAAGTACTCAGCGCCAGATTCTGTGAGAGGTAGTTTTAAGAGATCGATTGAGACAGTTTCCCATGGTCGTGATGGGATTGGGTATTGTAAGAGAGGTGCTGGTAAGCCGGTTGATCCTTTGTGGCGGTGGCAGGAGAGGCAAGAGTCACAGTGGGCATTGATATCACCAATAGTATTTGAGACGTGCTTGGCGCAAGCATCGGTCTTTACCTGGATGGAAGCTTGAGGAGTATTATGAACAATATGAAGAACCTTTGGTATCAGGGCAGTGGGGACAAGTTGGCATACTTTGCGATTGGGCATATCTTTGCCTGTTAGCAGTGTTTTCCTGTACAAGAGATCATCATCTAACATGAACTCATCTAGTGATACTGGCAGAGTAGGTAAGGTCAAGGCAACGCCAGATTCTAGGAAATAAATGACTTTGGACCATATGGTCCAAACAACTTCTGACGTTAGTGTAGTGTTTTCAGTTACTTCAGGCTGCAGTGATGTTATAGCTGCTGCTACGTGACGTGAGAGTGCGTCTGCGACTACATTCAACTTGCCTGGTACATGTTGAAAAGTGGGATTAAAGTCATGGATGATGACAGACCATCTAGCTAACCTACCTGTTAGGTTGCGATTCTTGAACAAATCAAATAGTGGAAGGTGGTCTGTTTGGATATTCACTGGATAACCATAGACTATATCTCTGAAATGTTTCAAGGACCAGACTACCGCTAGCGCTTCGAGATCTGTGACACTGTAGTTACGTTCAGCGGTTGTAAGGGTGCGACTAGCATACGCTATTACCCGCTTCCTTGATGCTTCATCGAGTTGCATCAAAACGGCACCAAGTCCAGTGCCTGAGGCGTCTGTGCAGAGAAGGAAGGGTGTGGTATAATCAGGGAACGCTAGAACAGGGGCATTTACAAGAGCTGTCTTTAGCTTTTGGAAGGCCTGTGACTGGTCGTTAGTCCAAACAAAGGGCACATTCTGCTTGAGTAAGTGGGTCAGAGGAGCGGCGATCTTTGCATAATCCCGTATGAATCGACGATAATAGCCACTGAGGCCCAGGAAACTTCGTACATCTTCGGTAGTGGTAGGTTCTGGGAAGTTAATGATCGCCTTAGTTTTATCCTCATTGGTATGAATGCCTTGTGCATCTACGACATGGCCTAGGAATTTGATTTTCATTCGCAGGAAGTCACATTTACTGAGATTGATTTTCAGGCCTGCGAGCTGGAGGTGTTCAAAGACTTGCTGGAGTTTGGTAAAATGATCAGGGATGGATTTACTCACAACAATGATATCATCTAGGTAAGCAAAAAGAGAGTGTCCCATCATACCGCTGAAGACTGAATGGATAAGTCGCATGAACACGGAAGGAGCATTTCTCAGACCAAAAGGGAGTCTCTTAAACTGAAAATGTCCGGAAGGGGTGCTAAAGGCTGTAACTGGGCGAGAGGATTCTTCCATTTCGACCTGCCAGTACCCGCTGAGGAGGTCTAAAGATGAAAAGACTACGTTATTTTCACCAAGGGATTCTAGCAAATCAGTGAGGACAGGTAACGGGAAACGGTCTGGAACGGTGACAGAATTGACCTTACGATAGTCGACTACTGGTCTAAAGTTGCCGTCCTTCTTTGGTACTAAGAAAAGTGGGCTATTCCATGGACTGACGGAGGGTTCAATAATGTCTTGGTCTAACATGTTCTGTACCATTTAATCTGTCTGCTTTCTCTGGCTATGAGGAAATCAATACGCTGGTATGTAAATCGGCTGAGTTCCTGGTAGTAGTTCAATCGTATGGTTGACAAGGTCTGTTCTACCCATCAGTTCACCGGGTAAGGCAAACACGTTTCTGTACGAGGTCAGAAGGTCGAGGAGTTGAGGCGTATTTTCTGGGAAATCTGTGCAAGTGAGATGTGAGAGCATATCGGGTGAATATGTCGGCGCAGATCCCGTAGAGTACATACACCGATTGGCGTACTATCATCAGTCTGAATAGTAGGAATTGAGGAATCCTGGCACACCCTTACGGCCGCTGGGTATACTAGGAAGTCTCCAATCTTTACACCACTTTTAAGTTTTAGTGGAGCATTTGTGACATTGAGCAAGTAAAGTTAGCATAAACTGTCCTCTAAGACTGTACACCATGCTGACTCATAAGTCAAGCCATTCACACAACACGTCTCAGGTAGTGTTAGTACATCCACTCCTTCTTTCGCACCGGCAACACGAACAGAGACTTTGGTGAACTCATGTGGTAACAAAATTGTGCACGTATTTGTTACTGCACGTTTCGTCTCTGCGTGTTGGAGAAGATCATTCACACTATGTGAGGTAGGTAATTGAGACACTTCTGAGTCAGCGACAGTGTTGTCAGGAGAGGAGGTAAGAGCCATGTCCGAAGGCTGAGATGATGTATCAGTAGACATTGAGGAATTTATTTCCTTGCTCACAGTCAGTAAGGGAATGATCTCTGTATTCTCAGATGATGATAGTGGTGGTTTGGGCTGGGTTGGACTTTTTGGTAGTGATAGGGACAGAGGTAATTGAAGGACTGATTTGATCGTAAGAACAGGACGGGGACATTCCATAGTGTAAACCGGGAATCCAGAAATGTCTATACTACCACAAGCAGGTAATAATGCAATGGAGTGTTGTGCCATGGTGGAGAAACCAATAAGGGCATCTGCGGGATACTGCAAGTCATTAGTGACATGAAATTCAATGGGGATAGGGGGCAAATCTCTGTGGAGTTTGACTTCAAGGGTGACTCTTCCCTTAACCTTAAACTCGGAGCCTTCGACACCACATAGGCGAATGTCTGGTGGTTCTAGGAAACTGACGTGGTTGTGATGTCGATGAATAATTTGTAAGGAATTGTCGGAGATGAGATTTACTATAGATCCTGTGTCCAAGAAGAATGACGTTGATATGTCATGACTGCATCCGAGAATGACTAAACCCAAGGATGTTATGGGACCTACATGGCGGATGGGGAGTTGGGTTTCTGGTTCTACGTGATATTGGTCCGATACGGGCGCGGGGCTTCCCCCGACTGTTGGCGGTTGAGGTAACGACATTCCTCAGTGGTGTGAGTCGTGCTTGATTTGTGGTATTTGCAGTGTGGACGACGTGAGCGGGAAGGCGTACGGTGTCTGGTTTGGGAGTGAGGACGTCTGTATGTACGGTCGCAACTGGATGCTCGATGTCCAGGATGACCACAGTGCCAGCAAAAAATCAAAGATTGTCTGTTCCGTCGGGCACTAGATTGATCACAACCTGCGGTAGGAGAACGATGTGTGGCAGGTCTGCCGCGTGTGGTGGGACGGGAGCGAGATTGGTCTGGGGAAGTGGAGGTGTGACAGACTGAGGAGGCCAAGGGTTGGGTGGTGCCCTGACACGTGTAGTTCGAACCTGTTCTTTCATGAATGGCTTTAGTGACCTGAATAATTTTATCTCCTGGATTGAAACCGATTTCCAAGGCTAGCTCTCGCTGTTTAGGAGTAAGCCAGTGAAGGAATCTCAGGTAACCAATTAAGTCAGCAAAGTTGGTGAGTGAAAGCATTGGAACACCATTCTTGTCTTCTAACCATTTCGTGCCTACCAGTAATTGGAGCATCTCGCTACTAGTTGCTTTCATGGCTGCGGCAGCTTCGCGGAGCTTGGCATATTGAGCTGGGACGTGCAAGTCCTCATCTAGTTGGTTTAGGAGATTAATGAATCCCATGAGAGACGCGGTATTTGAATGCTGGCAACAAAAGCTGATGAGTTCCGTACGAAAATCAGCAAAGGTACGAATGCTATCGAAATGTCCTGCACGGATCGTGGATCCGATGTCCGATTTGCCGTGGTGCAAGCGACCCATGAGGTAGGCTACTTTGAGTGATTCATCAGTGATTTGTCTATTGTGGATTTCTGTTTCGACTTCTCTGAGGAAATCATAGACAGACCAAGTTGGGTCCTGGCCGGTAAATTTGGGACGATTGACATCGTCGAGATAGATAGACTGTGGAGGGTTGTCCATGGCTGGAAGTGCAGAAGTGGCGGCAGGAGAGGTGTGGGAGAGAGAGAAGGTAGTGGCAGTTAAGGGCGAGCAAGACGGGGTATGAAGGGAGTCAGGAGAGGGAACAACAGGGGAAGGAGTAGAGGAAGAAGAAGGGAGTGTAGAGGCAGGAGTAGAGGAGGTATCTGGATTTATGAGTGTAGGATGGGTAGGAAGTGGTTCTGCGGGAAGTGAATCGGGAGTGTCAGGTACAGGGCGGTGGTACTCTTTGCCACTTCGTAAATGAGTGATTATGTTAGAGTCGGCAGACGGGGTAGGATCAGGTGATGTTGCCGGGTCGAGAGGGCTGGTGTAAATGAGTGATTGTGTTAGAGTCAGCAGAGGGGGTAGGATCAGGTGATGTTGCCGAGTCGAGAGGGCTGGTGTTAAGCGGTTGACGTGGAAAGTATGACATTTAATGCGGCAATGGAAAATGAAAGGATGAAGATGGATACGTAGGTGGAAATGTATAATATAACAATGAGAGAATGGAATACACGAGTAGGTGTGAAAATGACTGAAGGTGCGGGAATGGATGGTTTAAATAAAAGACAAAGGATGAGATGGAGTATAAATAACGTAGGTGAAGATGAAAATGGGGTAATGGAAATGAGATGGAATATTTACAATGTCCAATCTGTAGAGAAAATCGAGGATAATCTCTATAGAAAGGAAAGATATACTATAGTTACACAGTAGAGACGGGAGTGTCGAGACGTATGACGTGCAGGGGTGGCTGGGCGTAGCTGGGCTGGGGCGGGGCGGGGCGGGGCGGGGCGAGGCGGAGCGAGGCAGGGCGGCGGTGGAGAGACAGCTGGGCAGAGAGGAGAAGAGACGCCGCGATGAGTCACCGGCAGGGAGTGGCGGTCTTAGGAGGTTCCGTAATGCAGACCAGATGCGGGCGACGGCAGGGTGTGGCGGCGATGGGGCCGGTGGTGGGTTGTGAGGGCAGATGTTGGTTCAAGGCAGGTGTAGAGCTGTTGAGTTGCAAATGCAGAGAATGATGGTGGGCAGGCAGTGGGCAGACAGTGATAAGTGGCACCGTGGGGGCAGGAGTTATGATGAGTTCGGAACAGATGCTGGGAACAGGAGCTGGGAACAGGTGCAACAGGTGCGTAGGTCGGCGACGGTGACATGTGCGGTCAGGAACAAGGCGTCTGGGTGGGGTTGTTTGAGAGGTGAGCACTGGTGAGAAAAATTGTACACTCGGAAAGCACAGCCAGGGATTACACCACTAGAGGCACTGAGGAGGTGCGAGGCTGGGAGATCCGAGACGTCGTGTATCTTGTGATGTCACTAAAAATTGGTGGAGGCGGTCAGAATCTGATGGTTCGAAACACCGCTGCTACCAAATGTAACTTACAATACTTTGGTGATAGAAACTCAGTGTATAAATAGCTAGATAAGGAGTTTATTACAAGCTCACAGTAAAATAGTCTGCCCGACTTGGCTGCCTGCTATAAACTCAACATTTGCGCCATCTTCCCAGGCTTCAGGTCCTGGGAAAGCGTGCTAGGTCAGCAAGTGTAGTGGGGACATGTATGCATTGGGGGGGGGACATATATACATCAGGGGTAGACATATTGTGGAGGGGGTACAATTTTCTCCTGTAGCAGGATAGCACACACACGACAGCGTGAATCTGTATGACTGAGTTAGGATGTGTACATGTATATATATCCACAATTTTTTTCCCATAAGGAAAAAATTTCATTTTAAGGGGCGTAATGTCACGAATCAAATTCGCGACATTTTCCTTTTGTGAGAAACCCGAACTATTAGTGGAAAACTCACTGTGTATTGTTCAGTTAACCGTTTCTCTCTCCATTTCGATGGTATACTTTTTTCAAAACATTCGTCCCTGTTTCAAAAGTGACCGTTCTAATGCACGTCATTAAGTGCTCTACTGAGCGATATTATTGTTTCTATATTGTTCGCCCCTGCTTGCCTCAACCATTGGCCACGCCTTCTTCCGGCTGGCCTGTGCATCCTACCACAAACATCGAATTTGAATCAGTCTTTTGTCTGTTGCGACGGAGTGTGGTTCTGTGCTCCAGTAGTGAGAGTGAGACAGGTCTTCTAGCACCCAGACTCCACTAGACTACAGTTCTCCAGGCTCCCACCCTTCCTTGGTGATACGCTACATTGACCAGTATTTCGTTTTCGTGTTTTCCTAGACTTAAGAATTTAGCTTTTGAGTGAGTGAGTGAGTGCAATCTCTTTATTTTGAATTCACTTTGAGATGTAATGTTGAATTTGTTCCTTTGTAATTAACAAATTAAACAGTTCTTTTTCTTTGAGCTTAATGTAATGTAAACTCGTGTTTCATTTCTCCATAATTAAGCTTATTTCCCTTATAGCTCCTAGCTTGCATAAACACTTTGCTATTCATAACTGGTACTTAGGCCAGTCTTGCTGTATTAAGCTTAAAATCCGTTGTGCCTTCTAGGAGTTAACGCATCAGCAAGAACCTGATATTATTAATAGTATTAGTTATTTATTGTCAGGGGTGAAGTCACTTTCTCCAGAGGCTAACAGTACTAATAAACAGCAATTGTGAGTAATTTGTCTCTGCTGTGTACTGTTGAGAAAGTTTGTAAATTTTCGTTCTGAGAGAGTCAGCGAAGCGGGCCGGCATAATGTAATCATTGCTTGATTTAGCAAGACAATTCATTGTCCCTGCTCTTCAGTATTATTGAACATTATCATTTAATAATTGCTTTTATTTTTAAAACCCGGTGACACCTTGGTCTTCGGTGCTGGAAGACATGATCGGTCAACAGCAAAGCTGGGTGGCTACCAAGGCGCTATATTTTTATGCACCAACTTGTCACAGTCACTGAGGTCCACATCAAGCTTCTGAGTAAGTGGAAATGAATGTGTCCGACGAACCCATTCACAAGATGGTGCTGACACGGTGGCATACAGGCCACATGGCCAAAATCATATTTTTGTACAGCGCTGATGCCATAAGAAAAAACCAGGTGATCCCAACGGATACATAGGGACGTAACATTTGACTCCATAAGAGCAACACACATACACCTCAGGGCTGCAAGACATATTTGCAAACATTTATTCTGCAACACATTCAACCTCCTCGGCCTGGCCTTAGATGCCATCCCATACACCTATTAGCCATAGTCAGGCTTAGATCTAATTGGAGGGCCACTCAGTGGAGTGCATCCCTCCGGCAAGGGCAACGCAATTTAGAAATCACTCTTCATAATGGGCAGAGCTGGGCACTTCCGCAATCACTCCCGCAAACCGCAAATTCTGCAATTGCGAAAGTGTGCTTTCATTTGCGGCTTTGCGTTTGCGACAAATTCTAAGCAGATTTGTGGTTTTGTGCTTGCGGAAGCACTTCTCCAAATGCAAATGTACCCACAAACATCTACGTGGCCTAATCCGGCAGGCGGCGTCTGGGTGAGTTGCCCGGCCGCCACTCCCGTGCTGTTGCCGTATGGACGATAAATATTGTATGATATATTCACCTTCAGTACAATAGCATTTTTCATTATCATTCATTTTGTACGATAATTTCACGATTTCTCCAAAAGAGAGAGAGAGAGAGAGAGAGAGAGAGAGAGAAAGGCTGAAGATCAGATATATCCCTTTCTGATATTCCTGGCTTCGTACCAAGCTCTCAGGAATTGAATGAAAATGAGTATAGCCAAGAAGGGGCAAAGTTCGTACTCGTGATTAAATGATAAAGCATAACATCGTCGTAGCAAGTCAAATTCTACTTTACATTGGAGGGTTCCTCACTACATTATCTTAGTGATATACTGTATTGTACCTTCTGGGGAGAGAATCTAGAGATAAAAGCCAGCAAAAATGTTTTTCCTCCAATAAATAAAAAAAAATATAAAGCTTCATTCAAGATCAATTTATTTTCCAGATTCTAAGATGTTATAATGTATGCTACCGATGTAAACTACATCGATACTAGAAAGACTAGTTTAGTATACACGCCAGAAACAAGATGAAAAGTGCAAAGATGTGCTATGAAGCCTCCCAGTCCACCTAGAATATGACTTTTAGTCTAAATTTCAAATTTGTCCGACTTATAGCATTGCCAGCTCCAGTATTTCAATCTCAACAAAAATCATTAGGTAGACAAATAACAGATTAATCAAGAAACATATGAAACTAGAATGGCACTCAGCAGAGCGCTTACCTCCGCCAAGGCCCAGCATCCAGCTGGAAAAAAGACTACCCCCTATAAAAGCATATTTAAATCCGCTAGATCCGGAGTTTTATATGGATCCATACCAAACTGTACACATTCGTAGATACCAACATCCTAAATATGTCTGATTTTTCCATCAAGATCCATGCAATATTCACTGAAAAATTTACAAAAATATCGGAAAACGCCTTATCTCGCAATGTTAAAGAACGTGAAAAAAAAAAAAAAAAAATCCTGCATCCGCACCTTTATCCGGATCCGCACCAAAATTTAATGGAGTCTGTTCTGGGCCAAGGCCCATTCTTCTACCAAGTTTCGTGGAAAATCCGTCCAGTAGTTGTTGTGTAATCTTGCTCACAAACCAAACAAACAACAAACAAACGGACAGAGGTGAGAACATAACCTACTTGGAGGAGGTAATGAAACTCAACACAATTTTACCATTTTCCTTACCAGACAACCACATTTCCCCATGCGGTATCAATATAGGTAGATAGATGAACAGGAAGATAGATATACTATATGTTGGAGTGTTCTCAGTTGTTGGAGGAGTCTGACTGTGACTAAGGAGTGAGGACTTAGGAGGTTAGAGCTGAGGAGCAGAGATGGACTGGTGTGTCAACTTGTGTAGTGTGAGCTGTGAAGTGTAATAAGATAATTAATTTATATATAATATTGAAGGATTTCCTCTTGTTTTGTAGTAAAAACAGTCTAATACTCTACTAATAATAACTGGAATATATATTTTATTTCTACTATAATTATAATTCTATATATCCCATTAAATTCCTTAGACAATTTCTAAACCTCATAAAGTCACGTATTGTTGGTCAGAATAGAGTTAATAAAGATATAATTGTAGTGGATGAGTAACTAGAGATGATTTTTAACCCTTTGTTTATGAAAATAATAATGTTAAACTTGATACAAGAAGCGGTGCCAAGTCACAGCAAACGTATAAACACAACAGGATATCTAGTCAAAGATGTCACATATCAAATCTGGAGTGAATCGGGTGAAAATTGACGATTTTATGCCCATTTGAATTTTAGGCCCGACCCACCTGACACTGACCCCCTACCGCCAAGTGAGGGGTGATCCCCCCTGATGTAATGAGGCATGTTATAAGATGCAGATTTGAAAGATGCACTTTTAGGTTTTGGTTTCAAATCGATATGACGAATTTGAAAGGAGTTATGGCGAAAAATGATTTTTTTTTTTAATTTATGGACCTACAGCCTGGGCTTTGGCTGAATTTCGCCCAAAATTTAATCAGGTAATCAGAAGGTCATAGTCCATCATCCCTGTAATTTTCGTCAAAATCGCACCGGCAGTTTTCGCTTAAAGTTCTTAACAGACAGACACACAGACAGACAAACCAACAGACAAATAAACAAACAGACAGACAAACCGAGTGAAAACAATATTCGTCCCCGAGCCCCTTCGCGGTGGAGAAGGGTAATAATCCTCTAATGGTATACAGAATAAAGTGAAGCTGATGCCTGGATAATGAAAGGGATAAAAATGGTTTTCGGGTGCTTTTTGCATTTGTGGAACTGCTAATTTTAAGATTTGTGCGGATTTGCGGTTGCGGAAGGCAATTTTTTGAGTTTGTGGATTTGCGTTGCGGAAGTGAAATTTCGTTTGCTGTGCCCACCTCAAGCATCGGGTTAAGTTTTCTCATCACTGATTAGGGTTTCATAAAAAATGTTTTCCTCATCCAGAATCTGTAATTCGATCTGGATCGTCCCAAAAGCTAATCGATTGTTCCCTTGGACATGGGCTATCTATTCACCACATTTGGTCAATGTTTCTTTTACTTTTTGAGTGAGTCTGCTAACCGACAAACAACCTAACAAACAAACAAACAAACAGTGGTGAAAACATACTCTCCTTGTCGGAGAGAATAAGGGACTTATACTTCATTAATAGAGGTTTTCTGTCAACTTTCCAAGCAGTATGCACTAGATTCTTAAGAACATTTAGTGCTTTATCACAAGGAGCAGTTAAATCATCAGCATATATAAAGTTTGATTAAATTATAATCCCAAAATTTTGACAGAATAACGAAATGGGACCAGTAGAATATCCAAAGTCAAATTCATATCAGGGACGTTACAGGTGGTAAAAACTGCACCCGTACATTTAGGGAGAGAAAACTTAAATCCCCACTTCAAGGCCTACTGGTGGACGGAATCAAGGGCTGCTTGAATCCGTCCAGCGCGAATTGTGCATTACAGGGGATGTGTCATATTGCAAAATCGTCAGCACAGAGTGTGTATTTAAGATCCTCGAGATGGGCGCTAATGACAGAATATCATTGATCATAATACTGTACTAAACAAAACAGAGCTAAGCACACTCCCCTAAGGTAACCTGTTATCTTGGATAAATATATCCAGTGTTATGTTACGGGGCAGTTCGACAGAAAAAATATGGTTCCTCATAAAATTGGAAATAAATATAGACAAACTGCTTCTTAAACCATAAGGAGAGACCTTCATCAGTATACCATGTCGCCACATCATGTCATAGGCTTTATGAATGTCCAAGAACATCCCTATCATGGCTTCTTTTTTAGCAGATGGCTCCGAAGTGCAGTGCTCCGAATACAACAAATGATCAAGCGTACTTCTTTGACTCTTAAGCAAAAAGAAGCTTGTTTTTGACCATTTGTGCCATGACCTTACATAGACAAGAATTAAACACAATAGGACAAAATGAAGTGAGAGTCATAAGACGACTAGCCTGTTTAGGTATCGGTATGACGTGCACAAAGTGCCATGAATTTTGGAACGTTTGGGATGCCAAAAGCTCATGGTGCTAACAGCTTTATCAGGTTGTCCTGATTATGCTGCTGGATCATACCGTACGTGATTTTATCTTGTCCAGGACTAGTGAATTTCTAGGATTTAAAGGCAAGAAAGTCATTCATCATAATATCTTGGTTATAGGGGAAGTTTACGTCTTTCTTTGACAAAGTCTAATATTTGTGGCTCAGTCATGCTTTTATGGTCTTGGAAACGCTGTTCGTAATTGGCTGAGCTACTTAAAGGAGAAAAACTTCTGGCAAAGATGTTAACTACGTCCACTGGATCGTCATATGGTATTATTCACCTGTAGAGTGGTCACAGGTATATAAGGGCTCCTATTATTTACTAACTTTACTCGGTTGGGAACCATAATTAATTGTGGACACAAAAGAACGTCAGGAGTCACGTTTATCCCTTCTAACTGATTTCTTTGCCTCAGCCCATGCCTGTTTGTATGCAAAAAAGTTTTCCTCAGTGGGCTGTCGGTCAAAAATTCTGTATCTCCAATTGCGTCTCCGTAGTGCTTGTCGGCAACCCGGCGTCCATCAATGAACTGTGTTCTTTGCATGAATTGTAGAAGTCTTGAGAACAGCAACCTCAGCCGCGTATAATACTGAATTAGTTAAATTTGGGCTTTTACATTTATGTTCTCCTCACATATTTCAAAATGAGGAACCGCAGAGATGGATCCCCAATCTACCTTCTTAAAGTTAAACTTTGGAGGTTTAGGGTCCAAAAACAACGTCGCTTGCATAAGAGAGATGGGAAATAATCACTTCCCAAGGAGTAGTAGCAGTCGTAAGGGTTTCACGAGTAATCTCGATGTATACCTGGGAAGGCCAGAGACATATCTATGGTCGAAAAATTATCAGTATGATCATCTGCATGAGTCAATCAACCACTTGTTCAGAAGACAGGGGTTGGACTGTAATATTAGATCAGCTACTTGCTCCCCGCGAACATCAATCCTCAAGCATCCCCACTGATAATGATGGGCGTTAAAGTCGTCCAAAACCAACTTATATCCAGGAAGGTGTTCAAAAAGTGAATTTAATGCATCACTTCAATGAGGCCATGTGGAGGACAGAAGAAACAGAAGATAGGTAGATACCCGGTACATGTTAAAGTTAACTGCTCTCGATAGCTTCCAGATGAGAATTTAGAACCATTTCTGTTTGTGGGATGTGATTTGTGTGCATATATGGCAACTCCTTGACTATCTTATCTTCTATACGAGTGCTAGTGATGGAACTGTGGAGGATCAGAGTGATCTTTCAAGCAAGTCTCCTTCAAAATACAATTAATATCTACCCTATGTATAGGTAACAAGATTGCTATAATGTGTAATTTATTCCCAAGAGCCCTATACTTCCACTGTAACACAGAGACATGGCGGTTTAAGATTCATGTGATGGACATCCGTGCTTATACTTTGTATGTCGCCCACTACATGGTGAACGACCACCAAAGGACCTATCCTGTAAATGCTAGATATTGCCAGATTCGTACATTACCTTCAGTGCTACTAATATTCCCATCTCCAAAAGTATTGAAATTCTTGGCGTTTCACTTAACAATGCCCTCAGCTGGACCTCTCATGTTAGATCACTTGCTAACACCACCTCAAAGAAACTTGGATTAATGTACAGAGTCCGTAACTTCTTCACTGACGAGCAATCAGCTATTATTTATAAGAGTCATGTGCGCTCTCAGCTTGAATATTGCTCACCCTTGTGGAATGGATGTGGAGAGGTTGCATTAAAACAACTGAACAAAATTCAGAACAAAGCTGTTAGAATTATTAACAACCCTGCCATTACAAATAAACTACCTCCTCTGCAAGTAAGAAGGAATGTTGCCTTCCTTGCATTATTTTACAGATATTTTTTTGGAAAATGCTCAGACGAAGTTGCGTCCATGGTGCCACCTCTCCATGCCTTCCCTTGTGCTACACGGGCATCTGGTAGCGCTCATGACTTGAATGTCACTCAGCCATATTGCAGAACTTCTGCCAATCAGAATTCTTTTATTCCCCGAACTGCATCTCTTTGGAACTCCTTTCCCCAGAGTTGTTTCCCTCCAAATTTCAACCCACAGCTGTTCAAGTCTAACTGTTTCAGATATTTTTATGAACAGAGGACACCAATAATCTGATGCATGGATTATTATTTTTTTATTCATTTGTTTTTCTTTCCTCCGTTCTGTTAATAATAAAAAAAAAAATCCTGGTGCTTCCTAACTGACCTCCATTGTTTCAACAAAAACACGGTTCCAGACTCCTCCAAGGAAGAGTTACTCTTCTCTCCCTCTTTGGAACAGGAGCAATAAACCACACTGGGACTTGACTGTTTTGTAAGGGTTGTAAGACTAAGCTTATCGGACATGTCAGACTTTGGTTTGGGCCAGACAGACTGAGAAGCAGCAGAGTATGGATTTGTTGCATGGAATTAGTAAGATAGGTAGACCGGACAGGAGGTTGAGATGAAGATGCAGAGTGAGTGACATGAGTACCAGGTGCAGGGTCAATGTGTGTGTCCACTGAGCACATCACAAGACGGGACACAACCGCTGATGTATAGCTGACATTCGGCTTGGGAGCTGCATGCAACTCTCTCACTTTCTTCCTTGCATCGTAATAGGATATCCCTTCTGTTGCCTTTACTGTGTAGACCTTCTTCCGCTTTGAGAGCGAGCACACTTGCAGTGAAAGCAACATACAGCCTCGGATATACATTGGTCTGCATCATGACCCACAAACACACACTTGTCGCACTGAGTTGGTGACCCAACAAGACTTACCATTATGCCCATAAGGTTAGAATTTGGAGCAGCAAAGTGGATTGGGGATATAAAATCTTACATTAATAGTTTCATAACTAATTTTGAATTTTGTAGAAAAAGAATCTTTGCCAAAGGGCTAGACTATCGTCGCGGTCTTAGTCCTCTTGCCTTCCGTGAGTCGAGTAATGAATCTTGCATCTATGGTATATTTCTGAGCAAGTTCAGGTATGATGTCCTCTTCCATAACCATGAGATCCCTACGGGTGATGACACCCTTGCAGGAATTCATGGAATGTGTGATTATCGGCAAAACATCATAACAATGAAATTTAGGCAGTTCTAGCAAGTCTCTACTCCTGAAAGAATTGACTGTCCTGATAAGGGGGTCTCCACTAGCAAGTTTTTGCACCTGTTCAACCTCAACTGCCTAGCCATCATTTACCCTTTTGCTTTAGAAAAAAAGAAAGACAGGCTGGCCATAGAAATAAAACCAAAGCATGTAACATCACAGATGAGACATTATTACCCGTCCCCGCCCCGGAGAGGCTTGGGGACGGGTATTTTCTCTCGGTTTGCATGTTTGCCTGTCTGTCTGTTAACAACTTTATGCAAAAACTACTTGTGCGATTTTGACTAATATTACAGGGTTGATGTGCAATGACCTTCTGATCACCTGTTTAAACAAACATATCAAAACAAACCGTGCCTAACGACGTTTATCGCTAGTTAGCAGGTAGACTAATGGTTTGTCCAGTGCATATAATCCCATATTCTGATTAAAGTCATCACATGCTGCATGTTGGACGGACTCAAGACACCTACATTTATGTGTGTTACTTTAGAATATCACAAACTTTGCCCCATTCCATAACTCTCTGTGTCCAGTAGGCTATGTTGTACAATAACATTGCTGAGATCAAACACTTTTGTTTCATTTTACGCTCCTTTAACTTCCTTTCTAACTCAAAAAGTCTCCCCTACATAATCCTTATCACAATCTGCGCTGGAACTTTGTACACATCAGCTTCATTCGTATTTTTTACGTGCTTGTTACTCCTTCTCACTTGGCTTCCCACTGTCATAGTTCCTGCTCTGACTACCTGTATTCCCGCCTTTTTCATACAGGGGAAACATTGCTCCCTACAGTTTTCGTTAGTATTATTCTTTTCTTTTCTGGCTTTTCTTTTCTGTCTGCTCTCAAGTGTTTTTTTAATGGTGCTCCTTCTGCCCTTGAGGATAAAATGTGGAGAATAGTTAAAGTAACTTAAAGCTTTAAAAATGTAATGATATTCATCCTGTAAAAATTCATTGGAACAGGCCCTCAAGTATCGAAGAAAGAAGCCAATGAGTATCCTTTGCTTCGTTCTCCTGTCAACGGTCGAATAACAATGAATAAAATTATTCTTGTTGGTAGGTCTTCTAAAAACTTTGTACTTAAGGTTGTTTCTGGTTCTAATTAAAAGGGAGTCAAGGAAACCATTCATCACGTTCGTACACTACAGTAAACTGGATGTAAGTCTCTCTGGATCAAACCTATGAGGAACTATCATTAGGATATCATCTACATACTTAAACCAAGGCACTTCTCTGAAGGCTGTCGCTAAATCTGTGTACCTCTTAAATGAACTAAAAATAGACTAGCAAGGACGGCTCAAAGTGGGGCACCCCCTCTTTCTGTTGGAAAAAAAAAAAAAAGCATTGTGGGTACAATAGCAGTTAAAGATTCACAGTTCCACTAGTTCACTAAAATATGAAGTCGTTTGATTTCTGTACACATCTGATGCTTTGTCAGTGGATACATTCACTGAGTTGTCACACCCTACGCTGGATTCTCCATAAAATGCTTCTACTATGTTCTCTCTCTCTCTCTCTCTCTCTCTCTCTCCCTCTCTCTCTCTCTCTCTCTCTCTCTCTCTCTCTCTCTCTCTCTCTCTCATTCGCTGGTAGCTAGACTGAAGAATTCCAATATCAATTTACTTTCATTTTATATATATATATATATATATATATATATATATATATATATATATATATATATATATATATATATATATATATACATAGATATAGATATGTGTGTGTGTGTGTGTGTGTATGTGTGTGTGTGTGTGTGTGTGTGTGTGTGTGTGTGTGTGTGTGTGTGTGTGTGTGTGTGTGTGTGTGTGTGTGTGTGTGTGTGTGTGTGTGTGTGTGTGTGTGTGTGTGTTTCTTTCACATTTTGCTGAGATGAACAATTCCCTCAATCTGGCCATGGCATATCATTTTATTATTATTTTTTTTACAGGTGGAAACAATGAAGAATTACATCATCGAGTTTTGCTTCCACGCCGTGTGCCTTATCCTGGTGGCCTCGTGCGGCGTGGCCATCACTGGTATCTACAGTGTGCTTAGGTCGGGCAGTATCATTTATATTTCCGTGCCCTACATGAGCTGTGTCATAATCATCGTCCTCAGCTGTCTCTTCCAAAAATTTACGGACAGAGTGAGTGGGGAGGTTGTTAGTTGTATCACTGGTGTATTTACCCAGTAACTAATTGGTGAAATAGATGTGAAGATAAAGTGGGAGACAGGACAAATATTGTAGCTCAAGAGCGCTAAATCATTTTCGAGGCCTCCCTTATGTGTTTTATTTCACAGTCGAAAATAGATCACTAAATCTTTTCATTTCAGTATTTCCCAACTGTCAGAGAGATCACAAAATCTTTTCATTTCTGTATTTCCCAACTGTCAGAAAGATCACTAAATCTTTTCATTTCTGTATTTCCCAACTGTCAGAAAGATCATTAATCTTTTTACTTCTGTATTTCCCAACTATCGGTAGATCACGAAATCTTTTTCTACTATTTACATAAATGTGAGAGAGGCTTTTGTTCCACACAAAGAAGCAGATGAGAGTTGGGCAGAATATCATTAAATAATTTTTCATTTACTAAACATAGAAACTAAATAAGAATGTTATCCAGTGGCTGATTAGCATCGCCATAGTGACATTTCTTTACTGGACAAGGTTTTGGATGTGTTAGCTTGTAATTGGTGGTCAAGTCTCCATTATCTGAGATAGGCTGGAGATTATACTTAAGACAGTCTAGTGGCTGGTTAAACCTGTGAAGGCGGAGTACTACTATATAAGCTTGAGGAAATAGCGAGGAAAAACACATTTCGTTAGACGTTTTTAACACATTTTGTCACACATTTTGTTAATACTCATTCGGAAAAAAGGGAGAACATAAGAGGGCAGTAGAGGAGCGATTGGGTAAATATAAATTGCGGCAGATGGGGGACGTGGAAGGTGTGTGCAAGATAGTCAGAGAAGAAGTCTGCGCATCATGTGAAGTGGAATGTGGGTGAGAAGATAAAAGGGGGTGCATGGAACAGCATGATGAAATGAAGAGGCGAGAGAGGCTGTGGCACAAAAGAAGAAAGCACATAGTGAGTGGATGAGAAGCAGAGGTGTGGAAGAAGTTGAGAGACGGAAGTGAGAGTTATATGTAGAGAGGAAGAGAGAGGTGAAAAGATTAGTAAGAGAGTAAGAAGTGGGTGGATGAGGAAGGAATTTGAGTGTAAAGTGGAGGTGATGTAGGAAAATGTTCTGGATAGCGGTCCAAAGACGTTAGTTGGGGAGTAAAAGATAAAAATGTAGATTACTTGTGGAGAAGGGAGAAAAAGTGAGCAGATGGAGAGAACACTTTAAGAAACTGTTGAACATAGAGAATGAAAGCAATGGGGGCATAAGTGGCTGGGGAATGGCTGGGAGAAGGAGGGATGTGAGAAGAGAGGAAGAAATCACTAGGATGGAAGTAGTGGAAGCAATGAAGAAAGTTAAAATGGGGAAAGCTTCAGGAATTGATGGAGCGTCTGGTGAAGTGCTGAAGCATGGGGGAGATATAGTAGTCGAATGGATGTGGACGATGTGCACATTGGCCTGGGAGGAAGGTAGAGTCCCGGAGGATTGGAAGTCAGGTATAATTACTCCCTCGTACAAAGGAAAAGGGGAAAAAGAAGTGTGTGGTAATCATAGGGGCATTTGTCCTCTTAGTGTAATAGGAAAAGTATATGGTAGGATACTTATTACAGAGTTAGGGAAATAACAGAGGAATTAGAGAAGAACAGGATGGTTTTAGGAATGGAAGAGGTTGTGTAGATCAGATATTCATTCGTTGAGCTTTGGTTGAAAAGTTTCTAGAGAAGGGAAAGAGGTTGTATGCGGCCTTTATGGATTTGGAGAAAGCATATGACAGGGTGGATAGACAAGGATTGTGGAAAGTATTAAGAGTATATGGAGAAGATGGGACGTTGTTGAATGCTGTGAAGAGTATGTATGATGGTGCTAAGGCTGCAGTGCGTGTGGATAGTGAACTGAGTGAATTATTCCATTTGAAGGTTGGATTCAAGCAAGGATGTCATGTCTCTGTGGTTGTTCAATCTGTATATGGATAGGGTTATAAAAGAGATACAAGGTAGGGCAGTGGATGTTGGAGCGGCCCTAGTGTGAGAGGGGTGTTTGGAAACTATCTGTACTCTTGTTTGCAGATGTTACTGTGATGTTAAGTGAAAACGAAGGGGAGCTGCAAGGCTTTGTGGATAAGTTTGGGGGAGTGTGTAAGAAACGGAATCTAAAGGTGAATGTAGGGAAGAGTAAAGTTATGGTCTTCAAGAGAAGTGAAGTCAGTAAATATACAGTGAGGTTGGATGAGGAGGAAATGGAAAATGTGAGTGCGTTTAATACTTGGGTAGTGTGATGGGTAAGGATGGAAGTTTAGAGGGTGAAGTGCTTGAAAGAGTACAACAAAGAAGAAAAGTTGCTGGTTCCTTGAAAGCAGTGATAAGAAACAGGGATTTGAGGATGGAAGTGAAAAAGTTATTACATGACAGTATTGTGATACCAACTCTAACGTATGGAGGTGAAGCTTGGATCTTGCTGGAGGGACAGAAGTCAAGAGTGAGAGCAGTGGGAATGAGTTACTTGAGAGGAGCATGTGGAGTCACATGGAAAGACAGACTGACAAATGAGGAAGTGAAGGAGTGTTGTGGTGTGGATGTGGATGTGATAGGAAGCGTTAGGAGAAACACACTGAGGTGGTTTGGTCATGTGGAGAGGATGGAGAGTGAGAGACTGAAGAAGAGAATGTATGTGAGTGAGGTGGACGGGGGGGAGAGGAAGAGGGAGGCCAAGGATGAGAGGAAGAGATGAAGTGGAGAGGTATGTGAGAGAGGGGGGTGTGAGCTGGGAGCAGGGCAATGAAATGGCCGAGGACAGGGCGACATGGAGGCGATTTGTTTATGGTCACCCCTTACGGGATTAAGGCGTTTGGCAATAGACTGATCATTCGGGACACATTTCCCATCAGACACATTTTTTACTCTGATTACAAAACACACTGTTTGTGCACCATTTCCCTTTTGGTTCACCTCTCCATATCTTACCAGTGTGTGGATTATATCACCTACGAGTTCTCCTAATTCTTTAAGCTGTGAATACTTAGCTTCCACTTAGTGTAACTTGGTTAGTTTAAAAAAACTAATTTATTGTTTCATATTTGTATTGTGAGCCCATGTGAATCCCCTTTGAAACACGAACCTGATTATGGTGTGTATGTTACAGTATAAAGCAAAGTAAGTTAGTTTTCTTGTGAGCTTTACCTTACCCCTTTTGGTGATTAATTAAGGGTTAAGAGTGCACAGTAACATACGCCCCATAACAGCTGCATTTTTTACCTCGTCCGGACGGAGTCCGACGAGGTATTGTTTTTCGTCGAGTTTCTTTTTTTTTATTTATATCTTTGTTTGTTCGCAGCATTACGGAAAAACGGCTGAATGAAATTACATGAAACTTTTTTTAAAGTATATGTGGGCAGTGGTGCCATAAGAAAGTTATTAAATTTTGGAGGTAATTGAGAGATCCTGAAAGGTCAAAATCAAGGTCACGGATATTCAGAAGACTATAACTTGAAAACGGTTGAAGATAGAGTTTACTATCAGGAACATACAGGACCTCGTAATATGGGCCTTCAATTGGCACCCAAATCTTTGACCTTGAATAACCTTGAAAGGTCAAACTCAAGGTCACGGATAATCAGGGAACTAACTCGAAAATGGTTGAAGATAGATATTTACTTCTATCAGCATACAAGAAATCCCATATGAGTTTTGAATGGTACCTTGACTTTTGACTGTAACTGACCTTGAGAGGTCAAACTCAAGGTTACGGATATTGAGGGGGCTATAACTCGGAACTCGTTGAAGATAGATATTTACTATCATCAAGGTATAGGAAGTCTCATATGGGCTTTCATTTGGCAGCATGACCTTTAACCTTGGGTGACCCTGAAAGGTCAAACGCAAGATTGCTGATTTTCAGAGAGCATAACTTTGAAACATTTGCGCCATTACCTTAGACTTTAATCCCTCCCGTCCGGCAGATGTTGTCATCAGCTATTCCCACAGCCGGCCATTCCCGACAGAAATCAGCAAAATCGTCTATATTTAAACCTTCAAATCTCTGTTAATAATAAACCAATAATAACAAACAAGGTCTCATATTACTCAACAATCCTTCAACTTCAAGCTGATGGCATCAGATGGTCCGCGAAGTGCATGTAGGGAGAGTGAGTGGGGAATGAGGGCAATTTTTGATGTTTTTTTGCCGGTGTCCGTATGCATGGCAGAGGTTTGGTGACACAACAAAGGCTTACACTAGCCCACCACAATGATATCACCTCGATGACACTTCCAGGAGACCGAAATCCACTACAAACACTGTTTCCGTGAATATTTTTCCATAATCGGTCGTAATGGGTGCATGAAAATCGATCACGGTAGCAACGACCTTGAACTCAGGCTGCTCGTCTCTTTCCGCCTTACAGACAGACAGACACATTCTCTCTCTCTCTCTCTCTCTCTCTCTCTCTCTCTCTCTCTCTCTCTCTCTCTCTCTCTCTCACACACACACACACACACACACACACAAACGGAAAAGCATGGCTAGGATTGCTGCTAGATTCGGGCTTTGCTGAGCGAGTAGAAGTCTGGGTATTACAACTACTAGAAATAATACTGCTACTGGTAGAAGTACAAGTACAACTGCCATTGCAACAACTAATACTAATACAACAACTAGCACTACTACAAGTACTACTATCACCACCACAACTACTACTATTACAACTACCACATCTACTACTATTGCTACCGCACCTACACATCCTACCACTACTACTACCACTACAAGTACTACTACAAAAAAAATGTGAACCAAGTACTGGTAGTCATCTACGTACTGCCCACAAACGGAAATACTTACCACTATGACTTTCTCTTTCCTTTGAGTTATGTTTTTTTATCATAAAAATATGTATAAACAAATGTTTTCAAAATAAAATAAGACTGCGAGTTTATCGCGAAACATACTTTCTGCTTCCATTATTCACATAATTATACGCAGAGCAGTGAAATAATTTTTTCTATTTCAACAAAAACAACATACCTGTATGTACAAAAGTAACTTATGCATAATTCCCTGACTCCTACCACTCGGACTTTGAGTGGAAATCGAAGAAACAGTCAGTACACAGTGCCACCTCACATTCAGCACACCACCACCTCATCGTACGGCATTGCTGTGGTCAGCGCGATGAATTGGTGCAAACATAGCAACACCAGATGGCTTCCTTGCCTGCAGGTGTGTGAGGTAGTACTGTATTTCCATGAAATGCCTGCTGAGGTAGTCTCTGCACTGCAGGCGGTCAGGCAGTTGCTGTACACTGTGCCTCCATTTCATGGAAGGATTTACCGGTCCATACCTCTCCAGAAGGCCGAAAATTACATTCTGCTCAAACTGTCTGAGGGAGGTGTGGGTCTGTGTAACATCCTAATAACAGCATCAGGCTTGAAGACTGGCTGCCTTGTTCTCCTGTCGATCTTGCCTGTGTCAATCAACTCACCTTCATGGACCGGGGAGAGGACATTCACCTTTCTCTTATTGTGCCATTGAATTGCTAAGAGTTTACCTAATTTCAAGGTCCTGCAATCCTTCACAGTGCCTTTGGGAAAGGATGGCCAATGCTTCTTCTTTGCATGGACAGTGCCCCATGATCTAATTTGGTGTTCTTGCAGGTACTTTGCAAAACCTGATGCCGTGTAATAATTATCAATGTAAAGGATATGGTTGCCACCGAAGTATTTGTCCATTAGCTTCTTGACAGCTGAGCCAGAGAAACCATGGGGATTGTCCTTCGACAACACTGCATCACTCGCTGTATATACAGTGAAATCCAGCACATACCCAGTCTTGCAATCACATAATACAAAAAACTTTATTGCGAAACTATGTCTCTTAGAGGGAATGTATTGAATGAAGGCAAGACATCCCCTGAAGAAAACAAGCGACTCGTGGAGAACAACCTTCTGGAATGGCCTAAAAATAAGATAGAAAATTTTCTTTCATCATCTCCAGAATCAAGCTAATTTTCCACAGCCTACCGTTCTGATGTGGGTTTATATTCGTGGAAAAATGTAAGTACCTCAGAATGTCTAGATATTGGTCACATGGCATACTTACTGACTACTGACGTTGCAGCAATATTGTCCACGAGGCAATAATCGTGTATATTATGTTTTCTAACAAGAAGCATCAACATTGTCAGTGTTAGCCAAACATACATTTCGCTAACACTCGTCACACTCCATTCTTTCATTTTCGTACTCTCTCTCAGGTGCTAGGTTTCAGCAGAAATCCCAGCAACTCTTCACTTCTTTCACAACGAACTCCATCACTGCTGTAGTGAAAAAGCAAGGAAGAAGTCCACTGCAGAAGAAGCTCTGTTACAGGGAAATTCTGGCTACACACCTGCATTTGTGTCATCAAACACAGGTACCTCAGGCTGAAACCTTCTCCCTTCCTCCCACACAAAAGTTTCTGTCCTACCAGTCCTTGGTTCCTGTTGCGTCTGCCTTGCATGTGGCCTGCCCCGCGCCCTGCCACGGCCCCTAGCATGGCGGCGTGATGACGAGTCAGCCAACTCACCACTAGATGAGGCAGGTGATGATGGTGAGGCATGTGCCTGCCGGCGTGCACCTGCACCAACATAACATTATATGCCAGGTTGTGGTGATATGGCACGTGGTGAGGCAGGCTGGCGTGGCGGGCCACGTGATGAGGCAGGCCGGCATGGTGAAGCCTTTTGTGATGCAGGCCAGCATGGTGAGGCACATGATGAAGTCTGTAGTGATGCAGGCCGGCGTGGTGAGGCACGTGGTGAGGCCTGTAGTGATGCAGACCGGCGTGGTGAGGCACGTGGTGATGAATGTAGTGGTGCAGGCTGTGTAGGTGAAGGTGGTGAAGATTGTGTAGGGGTGGAAATTTCCACCCTTTGCAGCTCTCGTGCCCAGCGGCTCAGCCTGCGGCGTTTCCTCCTCCCGCCAGCCTCCACCTCCCTTCCATCACTCTCTACCTCCCCCACCACTTTCTCCACTGTATGTATATCACCCTCTGCAGGATCATCAACTACATCTGACGATTCATCATCAGGAAAGGCATATGATCGTCTGTCTATCTATCTATAGCCCAACTCCCTAATCCCACAAAGGGTGGCTGCAGACAAAATGGCTCCAAGTTGCTCTGTCATCCACCATTTGCCTACCCTCCCCCCAACTCACTCCCCCCTCCCTCATATACCTCTCAACTCCATCCCTTCACCTCATCCTCGGTCTTCCCCTCCCTCTCCCTCTCTCCACCTCACCTACAAACATCCTCCTAATCAGTCTTTCATTCTCCATTTTCCCTGATCATGCAGATGGAAAATTTCACAGTCACTCTTCTCTTCTAATGCATACTTTTCCATACTCAGCATCGCAATATCACTTTCCTCAGAGGAGGAGTCACTTTCCCCACTCACAGTCGGCGATAATGGTATATTTATCTCTCTCTCTATTGCACTATCACCTAGGCCTTTCCTCTGAGGGCCTTTCGACTTCACTGGTGTCGAAGTCGGTGGGCATGGGTGGTCACCCAAGGGTCTGGACACAGGAATACGTATTTGCATATGTTTAGCCATCACATAGGTACACAGGCAACTGTAGCATTACTGGGATGCATGCAGGAGGGTTGCCAGTGGGTGCGGGTGGTGGAAATAACCAGCTGAATATTCAAACAATGGTGCGAATTACTAAATCATGTATACATGACCTTTGGACAGTCCCGGAAGGACCTGTATACACGTCACCCAGATGGGATGGGCTAACTGTGCACTGACACTGAATGGCAGAAACGATCTGGTATTTAACAGAAATAAAATAACTGCTGCTGGGCAAGGTTTTTTGTGCTTGGCACCACTTATTGTGTTGATTGTGGCTGTCTGGACATTGCTACTCCTCAACCTGCCCTAGGGTGGGAAAGGGGGTCAGGATGATGATGATGATTTTGTCATAATCATCCCCAGCTGCCTCTTCAAAAACTTACGGACACGCTAAGTGAAAGTGTTCATGACTGTCAAGGAAAGCACCCATTAAACTTCATAATCATTGACAAGGGCATCCATCATTTTGCTCATTCAATGTAGTTCTTCCTTGAGATGACTGTATGCTCATTGACAAGGTAAATGGTTTTCTGTACTCCAGAAATCAGTTTACTGTAGTGTGATACAGCCATGAAAAATAAATAAAATGAAGCTTGGTTGTCTAAAACCAGTGGGTCTGAAACGTTGTTATGTGTCTTAATAAAGTGGTTTCATTAACATTTTGATACTTTTTAAAATAACCTCACTGACCTGCCTCTCTCTCCCACTTGGTCCCACACATGTCACACACCTGTCCCATACTTGTTTCACATCTGTCCCACACCTGTCACACCTGCCACACACTTCCTCCACACCTGTCCCACACTTGGCACACACCTGCCACACACCTGCAACACACCTGTCACACACTTGCCACACACCTATCCCACGCTTGCCACACACCTGTCCCACACCTGCCACTTACCTATCCCACACTTCCCACACTTACAACACACCCACACCTGCCACAGGCCCACACCTGCCACACACCACTCCCACACTTGCCACACACCTCTGCCAGACTTTTCAGACACCTGCCACACCTGTCCCACTTGCCAAACGTCTGTCCCACTCCTGTCACACACCTGTCCAACACCTGCCATTGATCTGTCCACACTTGCCACACATGTCACTCCTGCCACACACCTGCCAAAACATCCATCTCACATCTGCTACATACCTGTTCCACTCCTGCCACACATCAGTCCTACATCTGTCACGCACGTCTCAAACGTGCACACACCTGTCTTACACCTGTCCTATATTTGATTCATATCTCTCTTACACCTGCCACACAACTATCCCACACTTGCCACTCACCTGTCCTGTCCTGTTTCCCCTGCCTCTTTTTTTTTTTTTTTTAATTCATATCTAGAGGTCCAGTAATTCTTCTGAGTGCCATGTTTACACGCCATGACACACTCATTTGTCACCACTGTAGCATTAATACCTCTGCGACTATAATGAATACATGCTTGTATTGAGTTATTCACGAGTGCTGTGATCGTATTAACGGGTGCTTTTCTGGTGTCGGTGGGTTTTATGAAAGCTCAGCAATGTCTGCCTTAGCAAATCAAATTAAATTGTTCCTTGCTTCAGCCTGTGGCTAACCTCATGCCACTTTAAAAAGCAACCTGCATCCTTAACCAACTGGTCAATTGTTTGTCTCACCAGGTACGACAGGCAGCCAGTGAGCTGAAGGGGGCCAGCGCAGCCATCTTGGATCCGGATGTGAAATCACAAGTAAGACCAAATGTCGTATTTTAAATGGCATAGGAGGCTCCGTAGCAAAGACTCCTTTAAGATTTATTCTGCCAATTAAGCCCTTTTAGTTTGATATTATTCTGAGGTAAACTATATCTCCACTTAAGAAATGAATGCAAATAAGTGTCAAGGTGAAACAGGAATTTCAAAATTACATCAAGAAAAAGTTCAGCGATGCATACAGTATCATATTGAATAAGACCATTAAGGCCTGTTGTAGCTGTTGTTCTTCAACCCCAGTCTGTCTGGTTGAGAAGCCCCATCAACCGCAAGCAGGCAACCGCCACTGCAACTCCGTCTCGTTCCAGTGTTACTACTATACCATAGGGTCATATTGTGGACAGCTTTGGAGATTTCGTAATGCCTCTTCAGCAATTTATTCTGCAGAGTGCACCTCAGTGTCCGTGTGTTACTGATGCAAGTATATCGTTATTAACATGATAAAAATAACTTACAAAAGAATAGTGGCGCAGCCAGGAGGGGGCCAAGAGGGCCTCCCCCCCCCCCTGAAATTTCTAAGTGTGTTCAAGAGTAGACTGCGAATCTTAAATGTCGAGTACTTGTTTAATCCAGGGTGTAATACTCGGTTTGTCACATATTTGGAGAACTGAAAAAAAATGTGCAATTCTGAGTTAAAAGTCTTGTATACACATATACTTTTTAAGACTTACTTTACTTTACACAGATATTCGAATTTACGCACTGGGAGCCGCTGGCGCCCGGACGGGTGAGGAGAGGAAGCAGGAAAGGAAACAAGAAACGTGTGCCGCTCTGCGAAATATTCAATTTTTTTTTATGTACCCTACGACATGTTATCTTCAAAACGGGAAACTCCACTACTAATAGGTTATATGTAATTACCTAGTTACGAGTACCTGTGGGCATGTAGGCCTACATGTGGCAGAATTGGCAAGAAAAATAAACTATCGTGGCAACATTTACCGGCCATCAGCTGAGTGTGACTCTTTCATCAACCACCTGTGCCGTCAGTCAGCTCTCATCAGATCATGTTGCACCAGTGACCAATCCATACAACTTGCTTATTTTGCTACTTGCACGCTGTACTGTGACAAGAAATGAAAAGACGTATTCCGTGGGTTTCCCTGGATCACTTTATGAAACGGAAGCAGCGGCAGCAATCAAGTATAATGGACTTCATGATTTCAGGTTCTAAAAGGTCAGTTTATGTTTAGCAAATGCATTACATTGTAGAGGATATTATTACTGCCAGTAATAATAACAAATTACAATGTCATGCCATGAGCTCTACATACGGTAAGTGTAGGTGCACGCAGAAAGTGGGAGCCAATGATTGCTTAAGATTTTCCTTGTGATACATTTCAGGCTTTAGCTACCTGTGCCCTGTGTGGCAACCATCACTGAAGTAAACTAATTATCATTGAACTAGGTGAAGTATTTAACAGACGATGGATTTTCACAGACATTAGCCCTGAGTGTGGTGAGTTGGGACCAGGGGGGGGGGGATAACGGGGTGAGTTGGAACAGTGGGCACTGCAATGCCAAATGCCAAAATGTTTCCATTTTATGGTGCCCGTTCAATAGACCTGCCTCAACTTGACAAATGTTGTTAATACTAGTTTTCTCAAGAACCATGAATAGTGCATGAAGAATGTGCAAATATGAAAGGGTAGCATTTTGACCTTTGTAGGATTTCATTTTTGAAAATACATGTATTTTGCCAGTTTTCCTCTCCCAGGTCAGTTTCAGAGCCAAAGGTCTACTTTTTGGTGCGTGAAGTCTTCAGTTGTTATAGTTTTTGTGATTTATCTAGAAAATGCATTTTTACAGCAGAGCAGTGCTGAAGGATTAATAGACTGTTGTCCCGACTCGCTCACCATTTTTTTTTTTTTTCCAGGGTGATTTGGGACAACAATTTCATTTGTGATTTTCGCCAGGAAAAAACTATTTTTCATGCATTATATACTACTATATTTTATAGTTTGCTGTATTTATGGTGGTTTTGGGTGACAACAAGTAGATATTTCTCATTTTCATGTTCCAGGCATGCCCAAAAGAGAGAAAATACTATGATATGGATTATTGCAAAACAGCCTACGTTGGTACAGTGTTAAAAGTAGGGAAAAGGGGTTGTACAATGAAATTTTTGGAAAGGAGAGGAACAGAAAAATGCAACTGGCCAGTCTGTGATGATATACCGTATACTGATGATTTTCGGCAGCATATCATTGGTGGACTTGTCTTATTAGCAAGAACTGTACCATTTATGATGCAAGAGGTGGACAAAGCCTTTCGTGATTATAAAAAGCATATTTTTTCAGTGAAATTTTTCAGCATAAATAGCTACAAGCAACTTAGTGGAACTCTTAACTATGGAATATGTATAGTGCAGTGCGTCCTTAAGTGCGAGGCAACGGGGGGGGGGGGGAGGCTAGGTTTATGATGGAAGAGTTGCGAGGTAGGATGGGATTGGAGTGCAATGGTGTTGTGATGAAGGGTAGATTGAGATGCTTTGGGCATGTGGAGAGGATGAGGGATGATAATGGGGTTCAGAAATTGATTAGTGCTGATGCTAGGGGTAGGGTTGGAAGAGTCAGACCGAAAAGGACCCAGGACAAGGTCACTGAGTGTGACCTCAGGATAAGGACCGAATAGGGAAGCTGCCAGAAATTGAGCAGCATGGAAAGCCGCCATTAGGTGACCAAGGCTGACGAATCAAACACGTTGGAGCCTTTAAAAACGAAACGAAAAGTAAACGAACGTCAAATTGATTAATTGGATAAATGTAAGTTTCTTTTTATGTTTTTTTGAGCAATAATGCTCATTTAATTTTGATATTGCATTTTATATAAGGTAACAAATAAATTTAACTTTTGTCCTACATTACTTATCAGCTAATACTTTAATGAAATATTACTTTAAATGAAATATTAAGTTAAAAAGTGGTACATCCCAGCTCACCCAAGTATATCCCAAAACCGTCCCAACTCACCCCATTATGTCAGGGGTGAGCCAAAAGTACTTTCACTATCAGTATACAACATGTGTTCAGACAGAAACATTGAAACTTGGTATGATAAATCTATTCATATGGACATACTCATATTGCAATATGAAACAAATATCTTTTATAGTTTTTGTTGGGGAACAAAATATATACTTACCTGTCCCAACTCACCCCGTTCGATGCTATCTTTTTAAAACAGGTAAGTCAGGGAATGCCAGTGCCAGGAATTAGATTTAATTGACTATTTAACAGCACCTTTTCTGCGATTAATATCTCGTATTTGTCAGTAGGTTGTCCAGCAATCGGCAGCAGGCGGCTGTTTCAGGAGAATCAGTTTTTATATTTCTCATGGTTAGTCATTGTGGCCCCCCCATGTTAAAGTGAAATATGCAAAATGAATCTCTTGGGAAGAAGTGCCACTACTAGAAAATACGACCCCGAATAAGTAATCAAAATTTTGCTGTTGCTGCTTTCACATACTTTTCTTCTGCTTAGGAACATCACAAACCAGGTGAGCTTGATTTAGTCTTCAGTGAACCCTTTAATGCAAGATGTCTTTCCTGTTCTAAGCAAAACCGTTTGCCTGCAACAAGAATATAAGAAAACAATGACATCCTCAGATTAATATGCTTAACTCTCAGCACGATGACGTCTACTGTATAATTATGCTTCCTGCCTCCAGTACTATAGTTCACTCAAAGCTAAATAAAATCATCTGACGGAAACAACTCTGATATCTCACTGTACTGTGAAGATTAACCTTTCCTATGATGAAATTATTATTACGGTCTTGCTGTCTCAAAACGATTAACTTCAGCCTATGAGAGACTTTTCTAACAAGACAGCTTAAAATACAGTCCTTCTTAACCCCTTCACTGGTATGTAGCTTTCTAAACCTGGAGAAAACTGTTTAACAATAGAAAACACGGAGGTTGGATAGATAGTAGAGTCGCCCTCAGGCTGACAGACAGAAGCCACTGATTGACAACACCGCCGTCTTCCTCTGGGCAAAGCTGAACCCAGGTCGAAGAGTCAGATATAATCTTCCCTACACTTGTGGTTGCTGTTTACAGGTTTCTGATGCAAATGCTCCATTAATTAGTATCAATAACTTCTCTCTTGATAAAATCAAGGCCCTCGAGAAGGATAACACTTTGAAGAAAAGGAATCTGATGATTTATTAGAGGTTGAATATGAAAACATGGTTTCAGCCAGTGCGGTATTTCCTTTTTCTTAAAAATATTAAAAATATTGTATCATATATATATATATATATATATATATATATATATATATATATATATATATATATATATATATATATATATATATATATATATATATATATATATATATATATATATATATATATATATATATATATATATATATATATATATATATATATATATATATATATATATATATATATATATATATATATATATATATATATATATATATATATATATATATATATATATATATATATATATATATATACCCCAGTTTAACAATCCGGTTAGTTATGTAAAAACCCATCATTAGGCGGGGTATCGTATCTCGGGGTACATTTAACATGTAAAGTGTAGCAATACATTTTTGAGCTTTGGGTTCCCCCCCCCCCAAGCAAGTCCTAAACCCACCCAAATGAGTCCAAAAACAAGTTTGAAGCTAATCTAAATGGCCTAATAGCTGTAAAAAAACTAACCTAAGCCTAATGCCTGTAAATGATTCATTAAAACCAACATATAAAATCTGAAAATCGTCAAATATAAGTATGGAAAAAATCAAGCTTAGTAAACTTTACCTTAAAATGACAACGTTCACCCCACCTATGCCTAAAACACATTAATCTAAGTCTAAAAACAGTTTATAAATCAACCTAAACACACAATTTTAGTCTAAAATATCATCAAATAAATTTTTAAACAAATCATAACCCTTCGTTCAACCGGGGTTTGGCCATCGTTAGGCGGGGTATGGTGGTATTTCTACCCCCATCACTAAGCCAGGGTATTGCATCTAGGGGTATCATATATTGAAGTATACCATATATATATATATATATATATATATATATATATATATATATATATATATATATATATATATATATATATATATATATATATATATATATATGACTCACGTGGAAGATTTTGTGTGCTAATGATTTGGTATTGTTTGCAGAAAATAATAGGGAGGCGGAGGAAAGATTTAGGAAATGGAGACATGGTATGGGACAGAAAGGCTTGAGAGTAAATGCAGATAAAACAAAAGTGATGGTATCTAGGGCTGGTGGCAGTACTGTGAAAGAAGAGGGAGAGTGGCCATGTGCGATTTGTCACAAGGGGGTGGGAAGCAGTTCTATCTTGTGCAGTGTCTGTGACAAGTAGGTGCATAAGAGATGTAGTGTTATTATACTCGATTTTTTTCCAGCTGATGATCTACTTTCGTGAATGTGGCACCTGCGCGCTCCTGCCGCGTGATTGGTTGGTTTCAGTTTCATACCTGAAGTATCATATTTACAAAAAAAAAAGAAAAAAAAAATATACCTTATGTTCCAATTCTCATAAATGCCGTTTTGCATTATCATTGAACTATATAAACAGACATGAAACGAGTATGTATTTGTGCTTCACCCAAACGGACAATGAATTTGAGAAAGTTGAATATGAACTGAAATAATGGTACAGAGTTGTTGCATCTCTAATAAATAAATAAATAAATATACTTACGAATACATAGACTTACGGATAATATTGCCGAAGATATTGAAGCAGTGGAGTAAGTGTGATCCATAATAGACGAGACAACTTGTTTTTCCCTCCTGGCCGTCTTTCGTTTCCCCCCCTCCCTCCTCTGTGCGACTGTTCCATTCACCTTCCCATTTACATCACTTTACCACTGAAAACTGCTGATTTAGTTAGAGTGGTACTATGGTTTAAAGTAACAAGTGCCAAAGTATTAAGATAGCTTTTATTTGCATTTCCCCAACCAAATGCTTTTATTTAATATATATATATATATATATATATATATATATATATATATATATATAGAGAGAGAGAGAGAGAGAGAGAGAGAGAGAGAGAGAGAGAGAGAGAGAGAGAGCGGCCTTTTGCCGCTAAGAGGAGTCAGCAGCATCCTTTGTGCGTCAGTGTGGCCCTGGCTGTGTATGTGAGTGGACGTGTTGTTGAGCTATGCTTACTAATGTAACGTGGTGTGTAGGTGGTTGGCGGTTTTGCAATGGTAGATCTCATGGAACAAAGAACCTGCATCGAGTTCTGGTTCAAGATCAACAAGATGGCTGCAGAGACTCACCAGTACCTTCAGCAAGCCTCTGTTGACAATGCCATGTCCCAGAGCAGAACATTTTTCTGGTACAAGCGGTTCAAGGAAGGATGAACGTCCGTCGAAGACAATGACAGTTCTGGACAACTGTCAATGGCAACAACACCAGAAGAACATCGTCAGGATGTCCTTGTGGGTCGTAGATGAACTATCCATGATGTTTGCGATATCATTGGACTGTCATATGGGAGCGTGCAGTGCATTTTGTTGGATGTGTTGGGCATGAGATGCATCGCAGCAAAATTTGTGCCAAGACTGCTGAGTGACGAGCAGAAGGCACATTGTATTGCAGTTTGCAGGGAGCTCAAGAATCAGGTCAGAGATGACGCCACCTTCATATCCAAGGTCGTAACTAGTGATGAATCATGGGTTTATGGCTATGACCTGGAGACAAAGCACCAGTTATTGCAGTGGAAGTCTAACAATTCACCGACGCCAAAAAAAGTGCGTCAAGTTCGCAGCAATGTCAAGTCAATGTTGATCATTTTATTCGATATCCAAGGGATTGTTTACAAGGAATTTGTCCCACCCGGTCAGTCAGTCAGCAGAAAGTTTTATTGTGACGTTTTGCAACGTCTGAGAGAGAACATCTGCCGCAAACGTCCACAACAGTGGAAGAACAAGGACTGGGCCCTGCATCATGACACTGCTCCTGCCCACACATCAATTGTTGTTCAGCAGTTCCTGGTTGCCACTAACAAAGTAGTCATTCCACACCCACCCTATTCGCTTCATCTTGCCCCCTGCAACTGTTTCCTGCTTCCCAAGCTGAAATTATGACTGAAAGGGCGTCGATTTGACTCGATTGAGGAGATCCAGACAGAATCGCAGGAGGTGATCAAGACCATCATGCCTGAAGCCTTCCACGGATGCATGGACTCGTTGAAAAATCGCTGGGACCACTGTATACATGCCCAAGGGGACTACTTCGAAGGCGGCAGTGACAACTAGGACGTAAGGCAACTTATTTACCTGCAGCGTTGAAATTCCTGGAACTTTTCGGTAGCACCTCATATATATACATATATATATATATATATATATATATATATATATATATTTACTGGGGGAAGAAAGACTGTAGCACCTGCCAATCAGGGTGGTACTCCTGAGGAGAATGGGAATGCTAGTGATGTGGAGAGTCGGAGCTCCTGTTTTGACAGCTATCAAGATATCATGACAATCACTCTTTGTTGACCTTTTCAGTGTGATACTGATACGGAAAGTAGAATACTCTCCCAAACACTTTTATCTATCATATACACTACTGTACATACCTTTTACATACCACACAACTTACCCATTATGTCACTGCACTTGATGACAGCAAGGGCATGCAGCCAAAAAACTTTCTCCTGCTACCTAGTGGTGGACCCAAGGGCAGGCATGGCACAGGCTCCACCAGCATAGTTTTGGTGACCAGGATGGGATGGGGCTCGGATCTGTGCGAGAGGGTACAGACATTGCGGTTCCCTGGCTTCTGTGCCCACCCAGTATAGAGGAGACTGAACCTGGAAACTGTGTTACAAGAGGCTGCCCTATGAGTAGGTGTACAATGGCGGGGGAGCTACAATGCAAGGCTCGCATGGAGGGTGTCCCTGTAGCTGTACAAGCAGGGTGCCCTGAGGCCAATGCCACTGCCACAGTCACTGGCCATGGCTGGTGGCCTATGGGTCCCAAGTTCTAGGCCTGCCTCTTGGGACTATATGGGTGGGCAGGACCTTTGGTCTGTCTCATCCTTTATTTAGCCGACTTATGACAAAAACCAAGAACATGTAATAATAAAAGCAAGACTGAGGAAATTAAATCACCCAAGGGGTTCAGAGTGGCATAAAGGAATGCGGGTAGTTTGAAGGGTAGAGAAGAGGAAGTAGCAGGGACATTGGGTAAGAGACGGGTGGATATTGGTTGATACACGAAGTCAAGTATTGGGAAGGATCAACCAGAGTGATTGCCAGGAGGAACTGTAGGAACAAGCTATTTTAGCAGGGATATGTCGATGGACATGGATATGGTGTTGCAGGTGTGCTGGTTGACAAAAAACGGTGGAATGTGTCATGAATGAAATGAGATTGAAGAAAAGGATAATGCCAGTGAAAATATTGTTTAGTATATCAGGTATATCATCATATGCTTCACAGGCGGGCTTGGATGATGTAGAAAAAGATAACTTCTGGGTGAATTGATAGGTGTTGTAAGTGGTATGGGGGATTATGAGACTCTAGTTTTCAGAAGGGACTTAAATCGCCATGTGGGTGAAGGAAATCAAGGATATGAAGGGGATGCACATATGGTACGAGGAATGTGGAAGGGGAAAGGCTACACGAATTTGGTTAGGCAATGAACATGGCTGAGTGCAACACGTATTGTAGGAAAAGATAAAGTAGTCTGATTACATATGAGTCTGGGGGAAATAATACCCAGATTGACTATATCTTGGTCAGAAGGGCTGATAGTAGGATGGTATGGGATATAAAAGTTTAGGAGGCGGACAGTGTGTACAGCAACAGAAGATGCTGATATGTGACAAAGTGCTTCCGGAGTGGGTGGTGATGAATAGCACTTACACACGTGAAGGAAAATATGGAAAAAGCAGTAAGGGATACCTTCTATTGCAAGATGAGTAGAGTTGTGACTGAACAACGTGTTGACAAACAGTACAGAACTCTCAAGAACAATTTCCTGAGAGTTACTGATTCAGTGTGAGGACAGACAAGGACCCCACTAGGACATAAGGAAACATGGTGGTGGGATGAGGATGTAGAGGAGCCAGTTAAGGAGAAAAGATGGCTTTTCCGAGAATGGAAAAGAGTGGTAACAGAAAGCAATACCTGACCGCCAAGTGTAATGCTAGAAAGGAGCTATACTGGGCAAATTTGAGTTTCAGAGACTCCCAGTAGCATTGAAAGGAGGAATATGGTATTTAAGGTAGCAGATCAGATGAAGAGGGAAAACAGAGATATCAAAGGTGAGCAGTGCGTGAAGAATGATGAAGGAAAAGTAGTAGGGGACAGTAAGGATATGAAAGACGCCTTGAGAGAGGACTATAAGCTATTGCTAAATGAGGAGTTTGGCTGAAACGGGGAAGATTTGGAGTCAGTGGATCCAGAATTTGTCCTTTGGTCTTTGGTTGATGCTGCCTCTGTGAACATGGCAATAGGAAATGTGCAGTGGGGGAAGGCAGCAGGTGAGCTTGGGTTGACTTCTGAAATGCTGAAGGCCACAGGAGTTATAGGAGTGGGTTAGTTACTGATTTGATAAATAAGATTATATACGAATAATTGAATATGTTGTCCCAGATGACTGGCTCAAATGTGTGATTGTCAGTGTGTACGAGAGGAAGGGTAATACCCTGGAAAAAGGAAATTATAAAGGCACAAAACTTTAGACAAGATAATGAAGATAATGGAGAGAGTCCTAGAAGATCTGATTAGAGAAAGAATGAAATTTGGTGAGATGTACTTTGGGTTTTACCAGGCAAAGGGGCCACTGATGCCATAATCGTTGTCTGACGGTTTCAAGAAGAGTATAAAGGAAAGAAAAGGGTGCTATACTTTGTTTTTGTTGATTTAAAGAGGGTCTTTGACAGAATCCCTGCGAGGTGGCGAAGTGGGCAATGAGAAGACCTGGGATCAAGGAATGGCTGGTAAGAGTGGTTATGGCTATGTGTGTGTTCGCTCACAAGCAGGTGAATGGAGATTTGACTGATGGGTTTTCCGTGAATGCTGGCGTTCATCAGGGGTCAGTCTTGAGCCCCTTATTGTTTATCATGGTGCTTGAAGCCTTGTCATGTGACTTAAGACTTCCATGGGAGATTTTATTCTGATGACATGATGTTGACTGCAGATACCGAAAGGAAGGTGGAGGAAAGATTTAGAAAATAGAAAGATGGAATGGGAAACATGGGTTTGAGAGTAAATGCAGATTAAAAAAAAAAAAGTGATGTTTAGGGCTGGTGGCAGTATTATCAAAGCAGAGGGAGAGCAGCCATGTGCAGTTTGCCACAAGAATGTGGAAAGTAATTTCCTCTTGTGTAGTACTTGTGATAAGTGGGTGCATAACAGATGTAGTGGTATTAAAGTTAGAGCAAAATAATGCTGATTTCGTGTGTGCAATGCGTAGGGGTGAGCTTGTGGCGATTGTTAGGCATGAAAGGATTGATCTTGCTAGTGAGTCTCTTGTGTGTATGTTAGAGACCCTCTTTCTTTTTTTCTTTTTCTTGGGGGGGACATGTTATGTGCTAAAGGAGGGGCTCTGTGTCTCGGGTGAGGAGTAATTGGAAGAAGTTCAGGGAGTTGCTGCCTCTTCTGACATTGAGAGGGGTCTGTGCTATGGGATCTTTTTTTGCTGTATGCATTAGTAATGTAATCAATGCTAGTGGGACTGGGCGATGAGGAAAGAGGATATTCGTTGGCTCAAGCGTACAGAAATGACAATGATTAGATTGATGTGTAGTGCATCTTTGATTGCAAGGCGTGGGGGGTGGGGGGGCTAAGTTAACGACTGAGGAGTTTAGGAGGATGGATGGGACTGGACTGTATTGGTGATGTGATGAGGAGGGATAGATGAAGGTGGTTTGTGCATGTGAAGAGGATGGAGGATGGCAGTTAGGTGCAGAGTGAAAAGTGTAAACGTTATGGGTAGGGTTGCGCGAGGCAGTTCGAAAAAGACCTGGGACGGGGTCATAGACTGTGACATCAGGGATAAGGGACTGAATAGGGAGGCCACCAGGGATCAAGCAGCATGGAGAGCAGGCATTAGGTGACCAAGAGATGCATGCAGTCATGTTGGATCCAATATAACGATACAACGATACATACATATACCGGTACAAATACACATACATATGAATATGACCACACACACACACACACACACACACACACACACACACACACACACACACACACACACACACACACACACACACATTCATATATATCTTATGTACTTATTATATACATGCACACAAAATCGACACACATGCATATACACATTACATCTAAAATATAAACATATTTTTAAAAATTTGGTCCATTATGCAAAACCATTATTACAGATCATGGTGTAAAGTCAATAAACAGCCTTAAACAAAAAGTCCGGAATTGATCGATGGTAATTACTGGAATATTAAAAGGCAAAAAAAAACTATAAAATGAAAATGTAAAACCTTTCTGAAAACATTATATTTTTCTAAATATGTATAACAAAATTTTCCTGAAAAGTACATTAAAAATTCAAGTATAATTAAAACAATAAAAATAAGCAAACCATTTAGAGCAACATAAAAGATATTAAAAAAAAAAACATTAAAAATTAAAATATTATTAAAACAATAACAAGTGAAAAATAATTAAGGCAAAGTACCATTAAATATACGATGATGGCAGTCTGGTAATTACCAATATGCTGGGAATCGAACCAGGGACTCTCAGGTGAGAGCCAGGCAGCATACCACTACACCACAACCAGGTAAAAGTTAACTCATGTTGTCACAATATTGTAACCAACGTCCCTCCGCCCCCCACTGTGGGCATCAAGAGGATGAGTTAACCCCCTGGCACTCGGGCAAGTAGATGCTTTTAATCTGTCCTGTACAATACAGGTTTCTCTCTTCATTCTGACTTGCCGTAAGTGCTTGGGATAGATTAAAAGCATCTAGGGGACTTCACTCCAACATCAACTCTGTTCACAATTTCCTCCAGTTTGAATCCCCAGATCTGTTATTTTTGACAGAGACTCAAGTAAGCTCTGCCTCTGATTTAGCTAGATTTAATTTTCCTGGTTATACTTTGATTCAAAATTTCAGACCCAAAGCAGATGTATGTTGCCTTGCTAAATCATAAATTGCGCTGGAGGAGATTACTAAATTTAACTGTCCTTATTTCGACTATTCCATATACAAATTAAATTCTTTGGGTAAAATTATGTATTTCTATTGTGTTTATTGTTCCCTTAATGCCCCTCCAGATCCGAGTTTATTTGACTCTGTCTACACAACCAAGTGTCTTTAACATTAATACTGCAACAGAAAATACTATCCTGGGTGATTTTAATGTCCATAATGGTGAATGGTTCACTTATTCAGCCAGAACTGATGACTCTGGTTTTGAATGTGAGCTATTTGCAGGCTCATTTAATCTCACCTAGTTAGTCAATCAACCTACCTGTGTACCAGACAACCCCTATCAAAATCCCCACCTATTGGACTTGTTTCTAACAATCAATTCAGATAATTATAATATCGAAGTTAAGTCAGCCCTCGGATCCTCGGATCATTGTCTGATACAAGCCACCAGTTCAACACCCACCACACCCTCCTGCTCTGAACCTGTCGTGGTGACTAAATGGCACTACGACAGGACAGACTGGGAGGGTCTCCAAAATTTTTTCATGGATGTTTGTTGGACCTCCTTTTTCTCTCAAGATGCAAACACCACATTGGGCCACATAAAGGATTTCATTAAAGTCAGCATAGTTACAGAAAAAGATGTAATTCACCTAAATGGTTTGACCACAATTGTGCTAGAGTAACAGAATATAAAACAACAGCCTATATAACACTTATACAAGGACCAAAACTAAAGAAGCCTTTAACAATCACAGAAGTATCAGAAACCATGCCAAAACTATTATCAATCTTTCTAAATCAAACTTTCTTCATAGACAAGCTAACAAAGTAAACAACAATCCAAATGATAAAATATTCTGGCCTACCCTTAATTCATTCAAATCTAACTTCACTACCACCTCTTCCATTCCACCGTTACAGTCCCCAAAAGGAAATCTAGTAAGTAACCCACGTGGAAAAGCCAACCTTCTTGTTGATAATTTTACAACAAACTCAATCCTAAATACAGAATATCACAATATTCCTCTACTTGATTTTGTTTCCCCTCAAATACCCTTTTTCAAGATTCACACACAAGATACGTACAAGCTGTATTACAGAATCTCTCAGTAGACAAAACTGCTGGTCCAGAAGAAATTCCTTCAACAGTACTTAAAGTGTTGGCTCCTGTGTTGGCAAAATTTTTCTGCTTATGCATCTGTACCTCAAGTTTCCCAGTCTCTTGGAAAGAAGCAAATATCCATCCTTTTCCTAAAAAGGGGGCCACCACTTCTGATCCATCAAACTATAGACCAGTCGCTATAACTTCTGTTCTCGGTAAAGTTTTTGAGACACTAAAAAACAAACACAAAGTCAAGCACCTAAAAATCAATAAATTAATCAATGGTCAGCAGTATGAATTTAGACAAGAACGTTCAACTGCAGATATTCTTTGCCTTCTTACCCATCAAATTAAGAAAACGATAGACCAACATGGTGAAACACACACAATAACACTTGATATTTCAAAAGCATTTGACAGAGTATGGCACCAGGCCATTTTGTCTAAGATGTCACACTATGGCCTTGCATCACCGGTTCCTCTATTTTCTTCTTACCTTCATAATAGAAAAATACAGTTCATGTTAGATGGGTTTATTCCCAATTTCATTCCATAAATGCTGGCGTACCTCAGGGATCAGTTTTGGCCCCAACCCTCTTTCTCATTCATATAAATGACCTCCTAGCTGTCACTCACAACCCAATACATTCTTATGCTGATGACTCTACACTTCATAGTTCTTTATTACTACCTTCTTTACACAGTCTGATAATTTAATTCTCAAATAAACACACCAATTTCTCTGAACCAGGGCCTTTCTAAAATTAATCAATGGAGACAAACAAATCTGGTCTCATTTCATGCTCAGAAAACTATATACATTAATTACTCCAACAGAAAGAATCCCTCAGACTCGCACACAATTTTAAATGATGTCAATACTCCCATATCCACTACAATTGATATCCTAGGTATCACACTAAACACTAACCTAAGCTGGACAGCTTATGTTATATCCCTTGCTGAGAATGCTTCTAAAAAATTGGAACTTCTGTACAGACTTCGTGAATTCTTCACTGAAGAGCATTTGGCCACAATTTACAAGTCATGTGCATTCTCAGGTCGAATACTGTTCGCCACTGTGGAGTGGATGTGGAGCGGTTACACTGAGGCAGTTGGACGAAATTCAAAATTAAGTCATTAGATTTATCCTGCCATTACGCAGGACCTTCCTCCATTATCAGTAAGTAGAGAGCTTGCATCTTTAGCATTATTTTACAGACATTTTTTTGTAAGTGCTCCGACGAACTTGCTTCAGTTGTGCCTCCCTTTCACATTTTCTCCCGAGATATTCGGGCAGCTGGGAGCGCCTATGAACTTAACTCTCTCCCCCGCAGTGCAGAACCTCTGCTTATTATTTTGTCCCCAGAACTACTACTCTCTGGAATTCACTTCCTGGGAGTTTCTTCCTACAAACATTTAATGCAATTTTATTTTAAACAAGCTGTTATAAATATTTTATGAATGAAGGATGCCTTTAGGCACATGGACTTTTTTTTCTGTCCATTCTTTTTCCCTACTCCATTCATTGTCTCTTTAAAAAAATCACCATTAAGTTGGATATTAATGATATTAAACTTGTTGGAAATATTCCAAAGCATGCACTTATTTTTTCTCAGTTAATCAGTAATTTATCCTCAGAAATCTTCGAGCAATGCATAGCATACAAAGCATTCGAATCTTTACGGAACCAACCAACAGAACCAGGTCATCCATGTATGATTTAATATTTCCTTTATGAAGTCCTAAGCTGCAGCCGGTTTTCATGTGTGCAGTCTTTGGATTATCATTGATTTAAAAACTGAAAATAAGTGGAGAAAGAGCATCATCCTGCCAAACACCAGTTTCCGTGCGATAATAAGATCTAAGGCAGTTTTTGTCATTTAATATTTTTGGCCTTCTGATTTCTTAATGCGTAATGAAAAACACAATATTCACAGGAAGACACACACATAAAAGCTAATACTTAAGCAAAAAATGATTAATTCGATTAAATGCATTGCTAGAGTCCATAAATGTGGCAAAACTTTATTGTTATCTCTATCTCTTAATGTATCTGAACATGATTTACGTAAGTAAAAAACAAGCATCTGTTGCTGAACATTAATTTTTTAAAAAACAAACTGTTTACAGTTAATATTTAGTTTTTCTTTTATTACCTTCTTAATATGAAATTCAAATATTTTCAAAAGGCGTCGGGACTGCATGGCTGACCTTTAGTTAGAGAACTCTTATATTATAATTACCCTTAGGATGGGAGTTATAGTCCCTCTTGATACTTTCCAGAGGAAGATAACAATGACCATAACATAAAGTGTAAAAATAAGCACGGTATTGCAAAATGCAACTGGATGCAGATTTTTATATGATTGAATGAATACCATCATGACCCACACCAAAATATAGCTTTGAAACTACTACTACTACTACAACTACCGGCACTACTACTACTACTACTACTACTAGTAGTAGTAGTAGTAGTAGTAGTAGTAGTAGAAGTAGTAGTAGTAGTGGGGGACAAGATCATCCTTCGGGTCTGTCTCTCTGACTGGTATGGCATACGAAGCTACTGTGGTACTACTACTACTACTACTACTACTACTACTACTAGTAGTAGTAGTAGTAGTAGAAGTAGTAGTAGTAGTGGGGGACAAGATCATCCTTCGGGTCTGTCTCTCTGACTGTTATGGCATACGAAGCTACTGTGGTGTGGTAGAGGGCTGAAATTGACCTGCAACTCTAGCAGACTAAAGGTTATTGTTTGTAATGTAATACCGTTTATTAAAAAATGACACGAATTTTAAAAAGTAGCATATAGTTGGTAACCAAAGTCGTTAGCGTGTTTGAGACCAACGGATTGCATTAGGAAGGTTAATTTCAACCTTCATATTACAACACCAAAAGATGAATTGTATTATGAAGGTTAGTGATGATCTTCACAATATAATTTCCAAATGGACTGAGGTGATATGGTGAAAAAATAGCAGTAGTAGTAGTAGTACCGGTAGTTGCGATAACCCTAGGCTCGTCCACCACTCGTTCATATGGTTGCCACCAAGTGAAGGTGTCCCTCTGCAGCGCCAGGTTTACAGCCACATCGTTTAACGTTTGCCAAAATAAGATTCTAAGTACTGAAGGTATAACGTAGTCAAAGGGCTAATTAATTATTTCAATCCCTCCAGTTCGAAAACCTCCCAGTATGATTAATATTGACTAAAGGTATTACGAGTAGTAGTGATAGTAGTAGTAGTAGTGGTGCTGGTGGTAGTAGTAGCAGTAGTAGCTGTTGTTTTTGGTTGGCGATGGTGTTGGTGGTGTCACTCCAAGTTCCTTTATATGTGTGAACCCAGTAAACTGCAGATTGAAGTTTCTCCCTCCTTCATTCCACGATCTCCCCTTCGTGGGACAAGGTAGGAGTGTGTGGTGTTTGCATAACCAGGCAGTGGGTCTGTCCAGCAATGTCAGCGCCACAGCGTGAAGGCGCCCCTGTTCAGCACCGAATCACAAATAAAATCAGAAATACGTCATCCTAGTGACGGTACATAAGAGGTCACCAAAAATGGCGAAACACCATCGCATTGCAGCCTCCAGTCAGATTAAATAACTTCAATCAGTGAATATCTTTTAAAAATAGTTTTGCTGTCATCCTACGATTTTTTTTCAATTAGAGCCCCCACAAACACCTGAAAGTTGCCAGTGTTCGCCGGATCACTAACTAGCGTGGGGTCACTACCCGCTCAGAGCTGGTGTAGGCTTCCTTCCTTTTAAAAAATTCCTGTCGGGATTATTACTCATGCATAAAGTATTATACCAGTATTATATTCGTCTTGGATATTTTACTGATGCTCTAAATGAGATTTACGCCGAAAAGTTCTCCATAGAGTTTATTAAAAGCCATGAAAGCTTATTGTGTGTTTTTGCATTCAGGATATTTTTACCAAGTGTTATGAATCTCAGTTGTTCGAAAAATTCATCATACAGTTTCAGAAGATCGTAATCTTTCATTTGGCAAATCCTGACATGATTCTATCCATTGCACTGTACAGTTACCTCCACTTCTAACAAGTACAGCGGGTGGTGTGTTTGGTGAAACGTGGCACCACTGTGTTTGTTTACATCGTAGTAATAGTAAGTGAATGGGCAGACCCGGCAGAGCTTCCCCTTCGCTACAGTATCTAGTACCTACAGAAACAATGTGTTATTAAGCCATACTCTGTCTGCAAATTCAAGTATTTGCCACGTATGTATAGTGGACGGTAGAGAGAAAAACAAATAGTAATGCCATTGGATCCTATTTTTTCTCTGACAGGAGATGACTGTGAGGCGAGGTAGAACGGAGGGGAGAGGGGGACAGGTGGTGGGGGCGCATGTATCGAAACTTTGTCGTGTTTCATTTAGAAAGATGAAGGGTGTAATTATGCAGATGTTCTGAAGTGCTCTGTAACTCCGTATGCAATAACATGTATTGGAAGAATGTTGGAGTCTTACTGTAATGTTCGTCATACAGTGTGGTGAACAACTGTAGTTGAACATAAATGTTAGAAGGTGTTATGTCCGTGTCTCGAAACGTGGTTCACCTGATTCTAGTGAGTGTGCGACTCAAATGCTGTAACGTTTTTGTGGCTGAACCAAGATGACCATAAATGATTCATGATTAAGCATGTGACACAACGGTCATGCCATGTTGTGCATCATCCAGTCTGTTTTATTGAGAGGATAATCAAACCTTGGTATAAGTAGATGTGCTGTTGCATAAGATTATAGCTACTTTGAGTGTTGGACAGCATTTGGCTTATTGTGCGAAAATGTTGTGCAGTCATCATACTGATGGATGACGCTAAGGTAATGAGATACTGTATTTGCATAATGAATGCATATCTTGTATTATAATTAAAATAACGATGTTACGTGTGTCCAGTTCACAAATTATGTCGCTTTCTTCGAGGTGCTATTTCATTAGTTTGAACAGTTACGACACAACGTCGACAAACATTGATCATCGTATATAATACTCTTTAAAACATTCATACATTAGTTTTCAAACAAGTATTACACATTCAGGCCCTCCTTCGCTCCAGACGCATTATACAATTTAATCGTGCGTCTACACTCACAAACTGTTCATCTAGAGGGAGCAATATTTCCTTTACCATGCATGTCTGTCCGTTATCTGCCATTATAACACAAGGTTTTAGTGTTGTATGTGACCACGGCCACACAAAATATATCGGTGGCTTGGTGCTGCTGGGAGAGTGTAAAATTGCATATAGCCAACGTGTGTTTGTGCAGGGAGTCTGGTAACACACTTCACCGACTTGTTCGCACTCATGCCAAGATAACAGCCAAAGTCGCGGTTTTGGTGACCGTACTGACTGACCATTAAACACACTTTCACCTCCCAGCATTCTGAATGAGATTCTGTTTTCAAGCAACAGAAACATTAAGAAGTGCAGTGAATAATGCAATTTTATATGTAAAGTAAGGAGTGTTGTATGCACTGTGTCATCATACAGGCTTATACAGTATAACACAACCAAGGATAAGCTGGACCTATGGCAGGATAAAGGTTGAGTGCTGCTGGAGTGTCCCAGTAAACGTAAGCAACATTGCTGCACCAGCACCTGGATGGTAAAACCCAACCACCGCGCTTTACGCAAAATACTCCCGGGTTCTGAAGCTACCCCACGTCATCCAGTATTTTTACACAAGTTAACTGATAAGGCTGCAATCTCGTCGTAGTGATGCGATATGATAAGGAAGTCAGTATCGTCTCTTCACCAATTATGCGAATAAGGGCCAGAATTTTTTTTTTTTTTTTGTGTGTGTGGTTATGTGTGTGTGTGTGTGTGTGTGTGTGAGAGAGAGAGAGAGAGAGAGAGAGAGAGAGAGAGAGAGAGAGAGACTAACACACAGACAAACTGCTGCTTTCATACGACATAACAGATCCAGGAAAGGATAGGGTGGTCTGTGTCTCCCTGGGTGTCCTTCTAACGTAACGTTTGCCTTGTAGCGTTTGTAGTTATGGGTATATTGTACTACGGCTACACCAAGGCAAATGGTAAGGATAGATAAACATACATGTGATGGAAAGAAATAGACAGGGCATTGATTATTGACTTAGAACAATACAGTGTTGTTACATGACTTCAAGTAGTACAAGGTAATTACATTTCCAGCATGTGTAGATCAGTTGTTTAGATAGAGATACAGATTAAAATAGGAGCAATGAATTTAGTGAGGAGCGGGAGTGCTGAGCTGATGTGTTTACGTGTGTTGTATATGTAAAGTCGTACCGCGTGGCCAGAATTACCAGGATAGACGGAAAGTGGGCAGGTACCGTAGTTAGCCAGGTGAAGCTGACACGGGAAAAAGGGGAGCGGGCTAGGTCGCCCGCTCGGTTTTAAAGCCCTTAATGAGGTAGGCGGAGCACAGGTACAGTATGCCTAGGTCGTCTGAATAGGCGAATTTGTTTAGTTTAGGTACCACTACCGGCGAGTAGGAATGAAAGATCGAATATTATTGGTAGCGGCACTAGTACAGGCGAGGAGGGATAAGAAATCGAATATTATTGGTAGCGGCTCTAGTACAGATGAGGAGGAATGAGAAATTGAATAATACTGGTAGCGGCACGAGCAGCCACACTAAACAAGAGAACAAAGTGGGGAAAAACCACGAGGGACCACGCGGGAAGGAAACCACGTGTGTAGGTGAAATGCGAGGTACAATATGAATATAACGTTGTGGTGTAACATACGCCACAGCCTCATATCACCCACCTGTGACGGTGTAAGCATAACAAGCCTCCTTGTTTATAGGCTATTTGAGAGAGTCTCTCTCTTTCTTTACATATATATATAAAACGAAAGAGAAAGTTAGACCCCCTTCTCTGTCTGTGTCAGACAGTCAGTCAAACAGACAGACAGACAGACAGACAGAGAGGGGGGGTCTAACTCTTTCTTTCATTTTATATATATATATATATATATATATATATATATATATATATGTAAGGAAAGAGAGACACACACTCTCTCTCTCTCTCTCTCTCTCTCTCTCTCTCTCTCTCTCTCTCTCCAGATGCATTATACTATTTAATTTTGTGTCTACACTCACACACTGTTCATCCAGAGGGAGCAATATTTAACTTACCAACACCAAACATCGCATATGTTGGTGATGACCCTACTCCCACCTGCCCACCTTCTCACTCGCTCCTACTCCACAACAGTCCACTTCCACATACACCTTGCCACCATGCTGGGTGGTCAAGCCCTCCCACCCTCTCTATTCCTGCAACATTTCCTTCCTCTCCTAATACCTCTTCCCATTGACCAACCTCTCCTCAAGTTCCTCCTTACCTACCAAATACTTTATTCTATTTCTAACTGCCTTGGGAATATATTTTCGGTGTCAGCATCATCGGACAGGGCATCACAGACATCCGTAATATCAAAATCTATTGTCGAAATTGTTATTATGAATCTCGTGTGATGGCTCTAAACAACTATATCATAACGACATTTCGCTTCCCATCTACAATCACCACTACCACAGTGCCCGGTAACCATTACACATCATGACAGTTTAGGTGCTGCTTCCCATTGTCCAATGATTGATGTACTGTGTGTGTCCACTGTCAGTCATGAAATTGCAAGGATAGTATCGGACCAATATTCACTGTTACAAAGGCATTTCGTTGGTGTGGTTTGCTAGGAAAATTGCGTAGTCTAGCTTTGTTTGTGCAGGGGTCCAGTAATGCAAGTGGCCATTCCAGATCCATGTTAACACAGTAGATGACGTCTGCAACGACTGTGTGTGATATACGGATACATAACGCACTGCAACACCGGAGGAAGATTGTGCATGTCTGTCCGCTGTCTGCCATTATAACACAGGTTTTTAGTATGTGGCAACGGCCACACAAAATATATCGGTGGCTTGGTGCTGCTGAGAGAGTGCAAAGTTGCATATAGCCTACGTGTGTTTGTGCAGGGAGTCTGGTAATACACTTCACCGACTTATTCGCACTCATGTCAGGACAGCAGCCAAACCGCGGTTTTCGTGACTATACTGACTGACCATCGAACACTCTTTCACCTCCCAGCAGTCTGAATGAGATCCTGCTTTCAAGTAACAGAAACATTAAGTAGTGCAGCGAACAATGCAATTTTATATGTAATCAAGTGTTGTATGCACCGTGTCATCATACAGGCTTATCCTTGGCTGTGTTATACTGTATAAGCCTGTATCATGACACGGTGTATACAACATTTTTTATTTTACATATAAAACTGCAATGTTCTCTGCACTTCTTAATGTTTCTGTTGCTTGAAAAGAGAATCCATTCAGAATGCTGGTAGGCGAAAGTGTGTTCAATGGTCAGTCAGTACGGTCACCAAAACCGCGACTTTGGCTGTTATCTTGGCATGAGTGCGAACAAGTCGGTGAAGTGTGTTACCAGACTCCCTGCACAAACACACGTTGGCTATATGCAATTTTACACTCTCCCAGCAGCACCAAGCCACCGATATATTTTGTGTGGCCGTGGTCACATACAACACTAAAACCTTGTGTTATAATGGCAGATAACGGACAGACATGCATGGTAAAGGAAATATTGCTCCCTCTAGATGAACAGTTTGTGAGTGTAGACGCACGATTAAATTGTATAATGCGTCTGGAGCGAAGGAGGGCCTGAATGTGTAATACTTGTTTGAAAACTAATGTATGAATGTTTTAAAGAGTATTATATACGATGATCAATGTTTGTCGACGTTGTGTCGTAACTGTTCAAACTAATGAAATAGCACCTCGAAGAAAGCGACATAATTTGTGAACTGGACACACGTAACATCGTTATTTTAATTATAATACAAGATATGCATTCATTATGCAAATACAGTATCTCATTACCTTAGCGTCATCCATCAGTATGATGACTGCACAACATTTTCGCACAATAAGCCAAATGCTGTCCAACACTCAAAGTAGCTATAATCTTATGCAACAGCACATCTACTTATACCAAGGTTTGATTATCTTCTCAATAAAACAGACTGGATGATGCACAACATGGCATGACCGTTGTGTCACATGCTTAATCATGAATCATTTATGGTCATCTTGGTTCAGCCACAAAAACGTTACAGCATTTGAGTCGCACACTCACTAGACTCAGGTGAACCACGTTTCGAGACACCGGACATAACACCTTCTAACATTTATGTTCAACTACAGTTGTTCACCACACTGTATGACGAACATTACAGTAAGACTCCAACATTCTTCCAATACATGTTATTGCATACGGAGTTACAGAGCACTTCAGAACATCTGCATAATTACACCCTTCATCTTTCTAAACGAAGCACGACAAAGTTTCGATATATACGCCCCCACCACCTGTCCCCCCCTCCCCTCCGTTCCACCTCGCCTCACAGTCATCTCCTGTCAGAGAAACAATGGGATCCAATGGCATTACTATTTGTTTTTCTCTCTACCTTTCACTATACACACGTGGCAAATACTTGAATTTGCAGACAGAGTATGGCTTGATAAAACATTGTTTCTGTGGGTACTAGATACTGTAATGGAGGGGAAGCTCTGCCGGGTCTGCCCATTCACTTACTATTACTACGATGTAAACAAACACAGTGGTGCCACATTTCACCAAACACATCACCCGCTGCATTTGTTAGAAGTGGAGGTAACTGTACATTTAATAAGAGTAAGAATTGTACAGCCGAAATCTTACGTGGCCGAGATCAGCGACGCGAGTTTTAAAAGGCATGGTATTCCTCTTGCTATGACAAAACGTCTCAGTTCTGCTACAGTTCATTTTTCCTCATATTTTAGCTGCACAGTCGACCATGGCACTATATTTTCCGGATTCATCGGCTGATTTCAAAAGGTGCAGGCGTCAGCAGTGGTGTATACACATCATCAGCGCCGACTTCGGCCCCTGGCGGCGGGCACACAAACTACGCACCTCCATATGAGTTCAGTGAGTTCATACGATCTTCGATTGTTTTAGAACCATATTTCCTTCATTTTTTATGTAAGATACAATATTGTTATTCATTTACCATTTTTCCTTACAGAATTACATCCACCACCTAAAAACATGACAGTGATCAATACTCAGGCAACACAATACTCGCATGTAGACTGTCCCTAAACTGAGATGGACGCAACCTTCCGTTTCTATTATATTTTGAAAACTATGCCATTTTTTCTCCAGTATTAAATGTAAATAAATCAATAAATATCCTATTTTCAGTTGAGTAACACAAAAATTGTATAACAGAGGGTAATTCCTGTAACCCAGGAAACCATTTACAGCTCTGGGCGGTAACCATATAACCAGAAAACTTGTGGAGCCTGCTATGATGTCACTGTTAACTGGGTGAAGCGCCGCAACTGAGGCGTCCATCCTGGAACCAAACCTCCACATTTTCCTCGCTCCTCACTGTCGCGAGGCGCTGTCAACAGCAAGGGAACAACAGATCACTGCAAGGACGACCCTGCAGGGGCAGTTGCTTGCTTGCTGTTGATGGGTCTGCTTGGCCAGACAGATCGGGGATGAGCAATAACAACTGTGATTGTCGAACCGTGGTAATTTATTTTCGCTGAATCCAGACGATTATATTCAGCCGAGAGGATCATTACACAGTCATAAGAATAAACCCTTCATTCAAATAACTTTTTTTCTTATTGCCACCAGATGATTAGCTAAGGGCAGCACCTTAGTGGAGTAGTCAGTAATGGCAATATTTATTCCCTCCGGTTCACAAAGTATCTTATGACCCGAATGAAAACATCTAGAGATGGCAATAATCAGATTTTAAAGACGCCATCTTACCGAACTGGTTACATAGGGAAAGCGATGGCTAAATTGGTAGGGAAGTGACCTGCTGTTCTAATGGACCAAGGTTCTGCTTGGGCAGGGAACAGTTAAAGGATTTGGATTATAAAGCAGATTTTACTGATCTATCAGAAGACCCTCCGACATGTAAAAATACCCCCGCCATGCCAGTACACGTCCTGTATGAGACATGTATTCAATGCGGACGGTGGGTGTTAGTGCCGAAGTGGTGACTTATGGATGTGTATGGTATGGAGGAAAACTACTGGGTCGGACACCTTAAAAAAATAATAATAATAATAATCCCCATCTCTTTCTCATGCGGTGGTACACTTATGAAACTCAGGTATTTTATTCTCGCTGTACTCCAGATTATTTTTCTCTTTGTGATCAGAGTTAACTTCTTCAATACTATGACATTTTTGCCTTATATTCGTGCTGGTACCTGACGATTTTTACTCAACCTAGATAAACCCTCTGGTGCTCAAGAAGTTAATGACTGAAGACAATAGCTAACTTATCCAGTTTAAACAAAGTCTGCAAACCTAAATAACATCGTCTGTAGAAAGCAAAGTTAAAATTATAAAGGACGCTCTCTGACTGAGCATTACTTCTTGTAGTCTGATGACGCTTTATTGAATATTAGAGAGACTTCCATTTGGAGGACTTAAATACAGTCTTCATAATCCCCTTGACACCAAATTAAATCCATTAATCAGAATAAAATCGTCTGGTGGTGGCCTGACGAGTGTCAACTAAGTCAACGAATTGAAAGGGTTAACTCCTTCCTTAAGACACAGGTAATAAATATTCTCTACCTTTCACTTCAAAAATCTAAATTCTCACACCGTAATTACCAGTTATCAAGGCCTTCTGCTTGTTGATATTAACTGCTTTTTATTTTATTCATTTTAGTACATTTGTTTTTGTATATATATATATATATATATATATATATATATATATATATATATATATATATATATATATATATAATATGTGGTAGGTGGGGGCGCCCACCAGCCACTCGCTTGATGTAATGCTGCTCTCTGGTGTCTGCCCTTTCCTCTCCATCCTTCTTTTCATCCATTCTCTTCTGTCTTTCCTTCATTCTTTCCTTGTCCTTCTGCCTACGGGTGACTTTACACTCCCTCTTCTGTCTTTCTTTCCTTCATTCTTTCCACTTCCTTCAGCCTGTGGGTGATTCTACACTGAGTGACAAGCCAAATGGTTTCCTGTGCACCAGGAAACCATTTACTATGCTGGGTGGTAACCATATAACCAAATTTTGGCGCCTGGTGGTTTAGTGGGTAATTATTGCGCTCCAATCGGATTGAGCCGATGAAGGTTTATATCCAAGGGATGGTTGGGGTTGATTGCTCATGTAATGCCACTCAGGGATGAGTGGGGCTGGTCACTCTCATCTGAAATGTCGGGACCAACTGCCTAGCCCCGGGCTCCTACGCTCCTCATTGGGCAATGTAGGATTGGATGATGGATGGATGGATATATATATATATATATATATATATATATATATATATATATATATATATATATATATATATCATCAGCCGTTTAAATGTCCACTGCAGGACCGGCCTATCCCGACCGAAATGGGGATGATACAGCCTACTGTATGTATCTCTACCTAGTGGCTTAGACTGGTAGAGATTGTATGTAGGGTGAGAATTGCTTGTAAGTGTAACTGTAATGTTGGAGTGGCTTTGGATATGTGTGTAGTCTGCGAGGCAAGTGTAATCGGCCCGCGCAAGTCGACCGGGTGCAAGCATACTTTATAGTACACGACACTGGTTCAACCACAGTACCCCTTGTGTCCGCCAAAACAGTACGTGGCAGGAAGAACACTCTCAAAGTTTAATACCCTGCCGGGGTCCGAAGCCTCGTTCTTCCATGTACGAAAACACACACTTTACCACTGTACCACAGAAGCTCCATATACATGTGTGTGTGTGTGTGTATATATATATATATATATATATATATATATATATATATATATATATATATATATATATATATTTATCATCACACGCCGTTTGAGTGTCCGCCGCAGGACCGCCCTATCCTGACCGAAGTGGGGAAAAAACAGCCCATGTATCTCTACCAAATGGCTTAGGCTATCTGGTAGATATTGTATGTAAGGTTAGAAGTACCTGTAAGTGTCATTATAGTGCTGGAGTGGCTTTGGATGTGTGTGTTGTCTGTGAACGAAGTGTAATCGGTCTGCAGAAGCCGACTGGGTGCAAGCATACTTCATAGTATGTGACACTGGTTCAACCACGGCATCCCTTATGTCCGCCAAAGCAGTACATGGCCGGAAGGACGCTCTCAAAATTTATTACCCTTGCGGGGCACAAGCCCTCGTTCTCCCATGTACGAAAACTCACTCTCTCTCTCTCTCTCTCTCTCTCTCTCTCTCTCTCTATATATATATATATATATATATATATATATATATATATATATATATATATATATATATATATATATCATCCTTAAAACCTGTGTTGCCCCATGAGGAGCATATACATATTCCTTCCACCATGGTGGCATGTACATTTGCCAGTAAAAGTTCCATTCCTCTTCATTTCCATCAGCAGTTCATAACAATGTGTTAGTGTTTGTAGTTAAAAGTAACAATTTTAACAAACCATACCTAGTATAGTGACTACATGCAGCTTTACCCAAATCAGTATGATACCATGGGTTACTGAGAGTCAGGAGGAGGAACGGAACTTTTGCTGGTGACTGTACATTCTTTAGTTTTTTTTTTTTTTTTTTGCCTCTATATCAGTAAATTGGCATATTTCTTCGAAAATTTTCGTCTTAGCATAGTAACAGAATGCCTGTGTTACTTGATAAATGCTGGCAGTATGCTGCTACTTTTGTTATTTGTTCTCTGTGTCATTTATTAATTTTTTTATTATTTCAATGATCATCATCATCATTATTATTATTATTATTATTTACTTATTTATATAATCATGATGATGATGATCATCATCACCATCATCATTGCCAGCACATTTCCCCATCTACAGCTACATCCCCTAGATGTCAACCCCTACCCACTTATTTTTCCCATGGGCCTATTTTACCAACGGATAATTTTCCATTATGAACCAATTTTTCCCCACCGTGTATCTGTATTCGCCCTTGAACCAACTGACTCATTAACTTATTCCCCTAACACTTAATTTCGTCATGGACCTATTTCCTCCTTATGGGAAACACCAAATCCTTATATATGAACGCATTTTCTCCTCTGGAGTTATTTCAGACATGGACTAGTTTTTATGCACTGGACCTATGCTCCTACCTGGATCCATTCACCTAAGAATATATTCCCCATGGACCTATCTTTCATGTGGATCTATTTTTCTCCAGGAACCTATTTTCCTGCGTGGACCTGCTTTACACATGGACCTATTATCCTTTACAGATCTTTTTCCCCATGGATCTGTTCTCCCAAAGGGCCACTTTTCCACCGCGAACCATCTTTCCCCATCGACTTACTTTACCTCCGTGAACTTACATTCCCTTTTTCACTGTTTTCCCAAGGGCTTTATATTAACCTATTTTTCCCATGGCCCTATTTTCTTTTCTTCGGCCTAGATTCTCTCCTTGGGAAAACACACTATCGCCACATGGACCTATTACCCTTTTGGACCTATATTTATTCATTATAACCATGTTCCTGCTTGGATTCACTTCCCCAGGGACTTCTTCCACACAGCCCTATTTTTCCACACAGACCTATCAGGATAACTGACCCATTCACCCCATGGACCTCTTCCCATGAACAAGTTTTCCCACTAACCACTCGTCCACTCAACAACAAACACATATTCTCACCCAGTGTAGTCCATATCCGAAGTAGGTAAGTCACTCAGCAAGTTTACACACACACACACGCACACACACACACACACACACACACCGCTAGCTGGCTCAGTGATAACGTTCTTGCTTGTCATCTGCAAGACGGGAGTTCGCGCCTCACTCAGGTCGCGAAAAATTTCACTGACGATTTGGGCGGTTACTGTCCCCCTTGAGCAAAGGGATGTGTGTGTGTGTGTGTGTGTGTGTGTGTGTGTGTGTGAAAGTCACAGCCTTGCCCTTAGATCGGACTATATAAGCTTTCAGCTCCCTTCAGGGAGGGTAAAAGCTGACGATCACAACCATCAAGTGATCCTGACAGACCTGGTGAATTAGACACACACACACACACACACACACCGCTAGCTGGCTCAGTGATAACATTCTTGCTTGTCATCTGGTAGACGGGAGTTCGCGCCTCGCTCAGGTCGCGAAAAATTTCACTGACGATTTGGGCGGTTACTATCCCCCTTGAGCAAAGGTGTGTGTGTGTGTGTGTGTGTGTGTGTGTGTGTGTGAAAGTCACAGCCTTGCCCTTAGATCGGACTATATGAGCTTTCAGCTCCCTTCAGGGAGGGTAAAAGCTGACGATCACGACCATCAAGTGATCCTGACAGACCTGGTGAATTAGACACACACACACACACACACACACACACACACACACACACACACACACACACACACACTACCAACGCCACCACCACCGCCGATACCACCACATGGGAGCAAACACCTTGGGGCATTTAACTTCCCAAACCTTCAAGCTGCCATGGGATATTCCTTTGTGCACCTCTCCATGCAGCAGTCCCCCTCCCCCAAACATCGCTCGACAGGAATGATTGACTTGCTCTAGCAATGAGTTCCATGGCATTCCCCTTGGTCTCCACCTTTGGTTAACTCTTTCACAGATTATCCTGTGAGCATGATCAGCCTCAGAAAAATGGGCTACGTACCTTTATAATTGGAGTTGACACTGATGAATTATGTGGGTAACAGGCCTTGATCCAGTCTCTTGGAGTAGTCACTCGATAGGCGTCCAGCTTCAAAAGCAATATTCCATGATCTTCCAAAGGCAGTATCAGAAAAATCAATTCCCTGCTTCATGTCACTGTTTAGTACCCATGTCTCATAGCCATAGAGTAGGACAGGGAGCACTAGTGCCTTGAAGGTGCAATTTTTTTATCATTCTTCACGTAAACAACATCAGATACCCGGATTGATTAAATTCATAACCTCTTTGGCCAGACCAGTGCAATGAGAAATCTCATTGTCTGACAAACAACTGTTTTTTTACCTCACTACGAAGATAAATGAATATTTTCAAGACTTGCACGTTCTCACCACATTCTCAGACAGACTGAACTGCTTTATCCAACAAGCCAACAAACACCTGTTCCTCGGTTTTGGCCCAAGAAATCTTTAATCTCAATGGTTTTGTATTATCATGAATTTCCTCGAGTTCACACAATAGTATCTCCAGTGACTCTACAAGGATTACTGCATCATCAGCAACGTCAAAGTTAGTAACAATGAAGTTGCCAATTGAAACTCCACATTGAATTCTACTCACAACCCAACCAAGTACCCAGTCCATGCATGTGTTAAAGAATGTGGTAGCAAGGACACATCCCTGTCTTATACCAGTACTTACTGGTGAGAAGTCAGATGTTCACCCTCCACTGTTGACAGCACTCTCATTGTTTTAATACAGGCCAACAATCAGTCGGACTATCTCTGCGGGGATCCCACGGAGTTGCAGGAGTTCATATTGTACCTCCCAGTTTACTGAATTAATGCCTTGAGATCCACCTAAGAGCATGCAGACCTTGGCAGTTCTCATGATGGCATTCCACGTGAACTAGAAGCGCTTGGATATGGTCAACTGTAGACATTTATGTTGTGAATCTGGATTGATCAGGTTTCTAAAACTTTAGCAAATGGTCCCAGATATGTATGCATCAGAATGTGAACAAGAACTTTGTCTGGCACACCGATCACTGTAATACCACGGTGGTTACTATAGTTATGCTGGTCTCCTATCCCTTTCCAGGTAGGGGTGACCAAATCACTTGTCCAGTCAGTAGGCATGATACCAGTCCACCAGATGGATTCTTCTCTACCTGCATTTAAGTCCTGATCATAGCTTCACTTCCAGCATTGACCAGTTCCACTACTTATTTTTTTTTTTTTTCGGAGACGAAGATGCACCTGACATGTTGGTGATAAGAAGATGCACCTGACAGGTTGGTGATAAGAAGATGCACCTGACAGGTTGGTGATGACTGGCGGAATGTAACATGTCCGAATAACATCGTTGTGTTTCAGATAACTATCAGTAATACCGGTAATTATCTAATATACAACGATGTTACTTGGACATACTGCATTCAGCCAGTCATCACCAACTTGTCAAGTGGATCTTCGCATCGATTAAAAAAAAAAAAAAAAAAAACTGATGCCACAAACACCAGCTGCTCTACCACTTTTCAACCTATCCACTGGTTTCACGATTTCCTCTAGAGAAGATATGGTTTATATCAACCGGCAGGAAAGCTGTCAATGGTTGTACACCAGCCTAAGGAAACTCAAATGGCAGGTTTTGCCATATAGAGCTGCTGAAATTAATCAACCTAAGGAGTCTTACATTCACTTGTCCCCATCACGAGCCATCCATTTGCTGTCCAAACAGAGTTAACCTGAGAGGTGGGAATGGAGTGGAGGTTCTTCAGGGCTCAGTAAGTGGGTTGAAGGCCACTTGCGTGAAACGACCTTTCACCTCCTCCCAGCGATTTCCATGACATACGTCTCTTTGTCCCTTTTCAACATAGTTCATGCCCATCGTGACAGAAATCTGTGGTACTCTCGATCCCCAGCCAGTCTGGCAGTAGTGGCCAGTGTCCTCAGTGAGGGAAAATCCTTCCTTTATCTCGGGCACTCTCCAACACAGTCATCAGCTGCTGCGAGGATAGCTTGCATAAAAGTATCCCATCATTCAACAGGGTCCTCAACAGCACTGAGCACCTCAGACTGAATTGAGAGTGCTACTGCATTCTCATAAACATCCTCCTCCTTGAGTTTCTCAGGATGGAACTGTTTTGGGCAGCATCATGAGCTTCTCTCGTTTTGATGTGTAGCCTTAGGTAGAAGAAACAAGTCTGAAGGCTGCAGCAACGAACTCTGCACTCCTGAAAACCCTACGGTCCTGGTGGATCCTCCAGCTAATAATAACAAGGATGTGGTCATGGTCAATCTTCTTTTCACCCTCTCCTGTATTGAAATACAAAGTCCAGTGGTGAAAATCTGGCTGCTGGAACCAGGATCCTGCAATTCTCACCATTTTGAAACTTTGTGAAATCCAGAAGGTTAAACTACTGGAATTTCTGGTTTCAGAGCCACGAGAACCTGCACATTCCTCGAAACCTTCCCTGTCAGTGCCAGTAACAGTATTAACATCACATAGAACCAAGGGTGTATCTTACGAGGGGTACTGTTCCACAACAGAGTTAAGTTTGGCAGAGAACAGCTCTTTCTCTTCAAGATCATTTATCTCAGCCACTGCAATCAAAGAGATGAAGCCCAAGGATTTCTTTAGCCTCAACAGCATTGTATGCATATCAACTGAGTAACTGTCGACAGAAGAGAAAAAGTATTCTTCAGCCTCAGCAGCATTATACGGCTATAAATCGAGTAACTGTCAACAGAAGAGAAAAGGCAAGCAATGATTGCCATAGTAACACCTCTAAGCTGGGCACCATCATCACAGCCAGATCAGCAGTTGACTACTGACTCACCATGCCCGGATCGCCTCACTGCAAACAGTGTAGCAAAGCCAACCCCTAATTGCTCCAACTACTGTACCATGACAGCAAAGACAGTCGGTTATAGAGGCTTGGAACATTCCAAGCTTCAACTTGGATGTGCCTTCTGAAGGTTAAACCTGTGTGTTGTATTTTGGGCCCATGTGTCCTCTACGCCACCACTGCGTGAGTTAAAAACAGGATTGGAGCACAATAGATTTCATAGCATACATTATTACAATACCCTTTTTATTTTAACATTGCGAAAAACTACGGTCACTCATCTTGAACTCTGACTTGTAGCAAAAGATTTACTGTACGAGTATACTAGGTATAATGCTAGTTACGAAGACGTGCCATGGAAAGGAGGTAGAGTCGTAGTAATATCCTTTTCTGCCACTGAGCCTCGTGAAATAAGCTACAAACGAATGAAAACGTGAGTCAAGATAAATATAGCACATAAGCCTGTCTATGGCAATACCCCCACACCCACCATCCTTCCCTCCTGTGGGCCTCTTGTATATTTCCTTATGGACCTACTCTTTTTGGTGGACCAATTTATCTCATGAATCTATTTCCCGCCATGAACCTAATTTCCTCCATTTACCCGCTTTCCCACCATGGACTGATTTCCCCACTTGAACCTGTTTCCCTCGTGAACCTATTTTCACCATTGACCCTTTTCCATCATGGACCTATTTTCACCATTGACCCTTTTCCATCATGGACCTATTTTCACCATAGACCTTTTTCCATCATGAACCTATTTTCACCATTGACCCTTTTCCATTATGGACCTATTTTCATCATTGACCCTTTTCCATCATGGACCTATTTTCCACCATGTATCTGTTTTCTGCTTTGACTTTTTTTCTCTCTCTCTTCATGAACTTGTTTTCAGTATGGACGTTTTTCCTCCATAGGGCTATTTCCCATTGCGTCCTATTATCTCCAAAGGAAACATCGAATCAGTACATAGGTTTATTTTCTTCTGTTGACCTATTTCACCCATGGATGTATTTTTTCCCACTGAACTCACAATGTGTTCCTACTTGGGCCTTTTTCCTCAGGGCCATATTCTCCGTTGACCTATTTTACCACATGGAATAATTCCTAACAGAGACCTTTTCATCCCATGGATCTACAGTACTCTCCATGGACCTATTTTCTCATACTCCTAACTGCACACAGTAGTTTCTCAGAGGTAGGATGACTCAGGAACTTCACACACACACACACACACACACACACACACACACACACACACACACACACACACACACACACAATGTAAAGGAAAACACCAGAAAAAGAGGACCAGAAGACACCTCTTAATTAGATCTCTTATTTTCATTCCTTTCCTTTCAGATTCCTTGCTTTTCCATTCCTATCTCTATAATTATGTTAATTATTATCATTACTGTCGCATTATTCAGTTGTATAAATTACTATTAAAATTATCATCATCATCATCATTATTACAAGTAAAGTGCGCTTTGTGAGCGTATAGAGCGAGCGAGCGCCATGTTGTCAGAGTTTCCCTCTAATATCTTATTCCTTCATGATGATAGACAAACAATAAAAAATTTGTTGGAACGAAAGACGTTCTCATCCACACCCATACCCACACCCACACCCACACCCACACACCCACACACACACATACACACACTCCCTTGGAAAACTGGAGAATCCAAGGCTTTCCTTAAGCATTTATGGGTGAGTTTTTAGTTGATTTGATAAAATTTATTGAATGAATGTATCACATGCAGAAAAAAATTCAGCTCTACTTCACATAGGGGTATAAAGTTACTAGCTTTTGATTAGCGAGATGGTCTGGTCGGGCCGGGCAGGGTCGGTCTGGTCAATTCCAAACTTGAGAGTAAACCTTGCTCGCTCGCTTGTAAAATAATAATAATAATAATAATAATAATAATAATAATGATGATAATTATAATAAAAATCATCATCATCATCATCATTCATCATCATCATCAGGACCTCCTTTCCCATCCTAGGGCAGGGTGAGGAGTAGCAACGTCCAGACAGCCCAAATTTGCCAAAACCAATGGGACAGGCTTCCGTTCCCTCACCATTCAAGCCCCCGGAATCCCGGCTGTATCTGATAATCCAAAAACATTCATCACGTTCTGTAGCTTCACATAATCGTATCCGATAGAGTCAGATTAAAGATGTGCCAAATCCCTGATCATGGGCTTCTCCTCACAGCATCCAGCTAGCCTGATCTCTTGTCAGTCTCCTAGCCTCACCTACTTCCAAACCTCTCTTCCTCGCACACTCATCCACCATATCCCTCCACCTTCTCCTTGGCCTACCTCACTTCTCCTTCCTTCAAATTCACCCAGATATACATTTTTTACCACTCTATTGTTATCCATTCACTCCACATTACCATACCATCTCAGCACACATTCTTCGACTCTGGTGTCCACAGACCTCTTCATCTACATCTTTCACGAATCACATTATTTCGTATCCTATCCATCCTCTGTACTCCACATACATTCTTCAGCAGTCCCATCTCCACTGCACTCACTCTTGACTTTTCATTTTCATGCCACACCTTAGTCTCACATCCATATGTTAAAATTGGCACCAACACTCTTTCATGTAAGCCTCGTGCAGCTGCAACACTCAAGCCTCTGTTTCTTATCAAGGCCTTCATTGCACCAGCTACTTGCCTTCCTTGTGCCAATCTAGTTTCCACATCTTTTGCACATTTTCCTCTCTTTTCTATCACTGTACCCATATATTTGAACTCTCTCATCATTTCCAGTTTTTCTCCATTCACTGTAACATCACACTGGGAGTCAAACTTTTCTCTCAATGAACCATCACTTTATTCATTTCTACATTTACTTTCAAGACACGACGTCGACAGACCTCAGCAAAACTCTGCACTAGTGTACCACGTTCTTGTCCGGTATTTGCAAACGGTACTGCATCGTCAGCATACAACAAAATTAATGTGAGATATTCCAACCATCACCATTCATTACCAACGCCATCCCCCTCTCCATTACTCGTGATTTTACTTCTCTCATCACCCCATCCATATATATATATATATATATATATATATATATATATATATATATATATATATATTGAATAACCATGGGGCCGTCACACAACCCTGTCGCACGCCCACATCGATCGTGAACCTTTCACTTAAATGCCCATTTACCAATACACATGCTTCAATACCATCATGAAAACTCCTGACGGCACCTACCAGTTTACCATCTACACCGTACATGCGCCAAACCTTCTACAGTCCTTCTCCGTCTACTTTGTCGTATGCATTTTCCAGATCCATGAATGCCATAAACACCTTATAGCCCTTAGCCCTTCTCACAACCTTTCTCCACTATCTGCCTTGCTACAGATATTTGATCCACAAATCGTCTGCCACTCCTAAAGCCACCCTGTTCATCACTCACTAAGACCTCTGATATCTTTCTTATTTTCTTTATAATAATTCTTCTATATACCTTCCCTACCACACTCAACAATCTTTCACTCACTTCACTCACCTTTATTTTTTGTACAGGGGTACAATCACGACCTTTTTCTACTCTGCTGGCACAGTTTCACTCATGCATGCCTTCTTACATATCTCCAACAAGCACTTCATTTCGTCCTTTCCACTACACTTAATCGTCTCTGCATACACCTCATCATTCCCAGCTGTTTTCTCGTTTTTCAGCCGCTTCACAGCGTTCTTCACCTATGCGAGTGTCACGCTTTCTATCACTGCATTCCATCTCTGCACACCCCAAAACCAATTATGTTTACAGTGGCTCTGCTCTCTCTATTCCCATTCATCAGGCTTTCAAAATATTCTTTCCTTCTGGTCCTTACTTCATCCCCATGGGTTAATAATTCACCAGTCACATCCTTCACACTTTCACATTTCTTTTCACCAACACTTCTACATTTCCGCACCGCTTTCCAGAGTAACTTCCTATTATCAGAGTAAGTTCCATTCATTTTTCTTCCTAGATCATCATTTACCTCATCCTTTTTACTCTTCACTAGTTTCTTTACTCTCTTGCTTTCAATATATCCAGTTCTTATTTTACTCGAACCCCTGTCCTGTAACCATTCTAGCCACTGTTTCCTCTTTTCCTCCACTGCTCTCAACCTCTTCATCTCACCATGCCATACCTTTCTTCTTTGTTGCTACTCTTGCCACACCAGACACCGCTTTAGCATTCCTAACTAAGCACTCCCTATATGCATTCCACAGGCTGTCCGGATCCACTTTATTCCAATGCACTGATTCTAACTCTTCCCCTACTTCGGTCCTGAATTCATCTGCCATTTTTTTTTTTTTTTTTTTTTTTTTTTTAAGTGTCCGACTCTGGACATAGGCTTCACAGCCTGCCCTCAAGGCCCAGGAGTCCACCTACATACCATACACCTCTACATGTCACCACTTCTACGCTAACACCCACCGTCCATATTGAATACATGCTAGGGCTGCCTTATACAGGACTGGTGTATTGGTATTAGCGGGGGTATTTTTACGACATGTCGGCGGATCTTCTGGTAGATCGGTTAAGTCCGATTTAATCCCCAGCGGGGATTTGAACCTGGGTCCGGTAGGACTGCAGGCCACCTCTCTACCGATTGAACCACCGCCTCCCCCAATCCTCAGTTTCTCTACTTTCAGCCTTTCTCCTTGACTGCTCCTCTCTCTCCTGGTCCACCTTACTCCTCTCAGCTCTTGCATACCACAGTCATACGATCTGACAGACCTATGATAATGATGATGATGATACTACCACTACTACTACCAATAATAATAATTATAATAATAATATTATTATTATTATTATTATTATTATTATTATTATTCATTACTATTATTATTATTATTATAACTCACCACACTAGTGATAAGATATATTGTTCTTTTCAAAAGTATCATTATAATAATAATAATAATAATAATAATAATAATAATAATAATTTGGCCATGTGGAGAGGGACTAACGAGGAGACTGTATACGAGTAAGGTAGAGAGGGGGGGAAAGTGAAGGGGAGACCGAGGATGAGATGGAGGGATGGAGTGGAGAGGTACCGTATATGAGACAGAGAGGGGGGATGTGAGCTGGGAGCAAGACAGTGAAGTGACATTGGGCAGGGCGACGTGGAGGCGATTTGTTTGTGGCCACCCCTTAAGGGACTAAGGCATCTGGTAGTAGATAGAAAAACAGATTATTTCTTACGAAGAAATAAAATGCTCACATATGCTCAGTTTCAACGCAACGGCCACAATATTGACTATTTCAGTCCCCCAGCTGGCGGCTTCACATGACACAGTAGCATTCAGTTCCCAGTACTGGTTTCCCAGTTACATCCAAAACCGTATAAAAGTTGTCTATTTGTGGATTCTCAGAAACGCGAAAAGTACGGACTCGAAACTTTTATGGGACATAACCGAGGTCGAGAAGTTGGTCTGGAATGAGTATGGGCCCAGTTGGGCCAGTAGTTTCTGATATTGCCCAGTGTTCAATGTAAAGTAGTTTGGGGTCAATGAGAGCACTGTTAGAAAGACCAAGATAGAATTGAGCTACAGTCACCAAACTTGGTTCATTTATCTGCCTTGATAGGCTATGCATGCCTGTCACGTATAAATGGCCTTGGCCCAAAACTCTGGGTTGCTAGCCAAGGTCAAATTTCAATTGCACAGTTTAAGAAAGTAAGATAGAATTGAGCTAGAATTACCAAAGTTGTACATTTATAGAACTTCATATGCTATTCATGGTTACCAAGTATGAATCACCTTGACCCAAAACTTTGGAGCCAGCCATAGTTGTCAGTGTTCAATATTTGTTCATTTTTTATGCACTAGAGACCCTATAGAAATAGAGACTGGACAGCCAGCATGTTGGTTCAGCAAATGGATGTTTGCCGGTAATCACTCAAGTACAGTACACAGTGTACAAGGATCATTGATCACTGTTACATAACACCAGCCACATAACTGCTTTTCATATTTTATGGCACGTTTTCGAACATCTGTTATGCTACCTTTGCACAAATGGTGCTTTCTTATTAAGTAAAACTATATAAAAAGATTTTCCTCTTTGTAGCAGCTAGGCTATTTTCGAGGCATGTTACGTATGTAGAGATCTGGGTTGAATTGCCAGACAACACTAGATCGATTAACACCAGCATTGTTTACTTATTTCTTCCGCGGTTTTTAAGTTTGATGGAGTTTTGGTTGAATTTAGAGGTTGTTGTTCCTTTTGATATCCATAATTGTGGTTTTCATCCGGATGCTTCCCTGTGTGGACAGTGGCGGATCCAGGGAGGGGGGGAGGGCAAAGGGGTCATGCCCCCCCAAGTCGACAGGGGGGGGAGGGGCAAAGTATCTTCTGCCCCCCCCCCAAGTGATGGAACTATTTCCCCTAAGAGGAAAACTAAATTGCTGTTACTCTACCAGTGACAGCATAATGTTCCAATATATCAGCATTGTTCCTGGCTCCTCAGTGTGGATACTGGGATTAGTGGACAATGGTAATGGGGATACTAAGTATAGTGTACAAGTGTAGTGAGAATAATGGGAATAATGTATACGTGTAGTGAGGATGTCAGCCTCTTCACATCGTTCATCAGGGTATGCTGGGGTATTACGGTAGTTATGCACCCCATCACATCTGCTTTATCAATATTTAGCCATTGCATGACAGGTACCATTACCATTACACACGTAGCACTTAATTAATAAGCTAGTGGGAGTGACGATTATTATTCTGAGGGGGGGGTGGTAACTGGTGCTGATCATGCATAATTTTGGTGCTGAAATATCACGTCCTTATGTCACCGTATCTGATGGGGAAAGTACAGTTAATGTGCTGCTCGTACCCACTACCAAACAATTCCCGTGTTCCGACCGTACTGTACATGCTTTCACGGACTTAGGTCACTCAGCGGGCAGACAGGGACACAGGGAGGGGATATTAACTTGGTGCATATGCCACAGCGTGCACAACAAATGAAGGGTCAGCAGACGCTGAGAGACTGGATTGTGGGGCCAAGCAAAAACAGGCCAGGTCTGGGTATGTACAGTATTTTTATGCTTTCATATTATTCTGAGGAGAATGACGTTATTCCTCGATCATATAGTGGCCTATGAGTGATTACAACTTGACATCCTATAATAGCCTAATGCAGCCAGGGGCTGGGTGTAGCTAGGTTACAGGATGTTAAGAGATGTTTCCAAACTGCAGATATACTGTATAAATATGTATACGTAAAATTCGAGGGATGGCAGACACCTCTGATTCTGAACATGGGGTGCTGCTGTAAAGCCTAGTATTCCGGTAGACGTCACCACTACTGGGACAAACACAGTCCCTGCGCTGTTTAAAAAACATATTTTTCTTTACATATCTACACTGTTGTGTGATACTGTGAATCATGGTAATGTCATATACCGTAATATAAATAACACAAATAGAACACGTATAAATAACGTAGCGTTAATTGTTTATATTTATCATAAACGGAAATTATCGTTGATGGCATGTGATGGCAACTCGCCAATTCAATGGTCTTATATTATGTACTTTCTGCTACATTTAGTGCAAGTTAGTTCGTAACACATAGTTTGTTCAGACTGTAAATTACGCCTAGTAGGTATCTTGACTCATTCAGTCTCTGTGTGGGCAGAAATTTAATGTTCAGTAAATACTGGGACTCATTGATGGAATATTATGATGGCAACCCGCCATTTCAGTGGTCCTATTTTATTTAATTTCTGCTACATTTAGTGCAAATTAGGTTCTTAAGACATAGTTTGTTCAGACTGTAAATTACGCCTAGTAGGTATCTTGACTCATTCAGTCTCTATGTGGGCAGAAATTTAATGTTGAGTAAATACTAGGACTCAACATTTTGCTCACTCTCTTCACCCATACACACCACAATACTCATGTTGCCACGGTTTGAGAAGTCCGTGGTGTTGTCCCCTCAGACCCTCCAAAGCAATTACAGTACCTTACTTTACCTAACCTAACCAGACCACTTGTTAGTCTAAATTGTATTATTTTAAGCATTAATTCTCCCGCGTTTGTTTTGAAAACAAATCTCTCGTGAAAAAAAACTTAAAAACTGGACTGTCTTGAGCGCATGCGTGATGGGAGTAAGCAAAATGTTGAGTTACAGTATTTACTCAACATTAAATTTCTCCCCACATAGAGACTGAATGAGTCAAGATACCCACTGGGCGTAATTCATGGTCTGAACAAACTATGTATTTAGAACCTAACTTGCAATAAATGTAGCACAAATTAAATAATATAGGACCATTGAGATCACGGGTTGCCATCACATGCCATCAATGATATTTTAATATCCGTTTGTGATAAATATAAACAATTCACGCTACGTTATTTATACGTGTTCTATTTGTGTTATTTATATTACGGTATATGACATTACCATGATTTACAGTTTCACACAACAGTGTAATATTTAACAAAGAAAAATATGCTTTTTAAACAGCGCGGGGAATGTGTTTGTCCCAGTGGTGGTGACATCTACCGGAATAATAACTTTGAAAGCACCCTATTGGCAAACGAATCGTGATTAACAATAAACCAAATGCAATAGGTTGTTTTTGTTTTAATATTCAAATTGCCGGTGCTATGCGATTTGCTGTTTAAATCTGCTGGGATCTGTATGAATAACTACAGTGAAGTGAACAGCATATTTAATTCAGTATATTTGAAACACTTTGTAAGCGATGTTAATTGCAATATCTGTTATAGAAAACGTTTTCTCTTCATGGCGCACAGGACTAGCTCATATGTTTTCTTGCATTTAATCTCGCTTACTCTCTCAGAAAGGAATTTTAACTCATATTAAGTTTTTTGCTTATTGACAAGTTGTGTGAAATACGTGGAAGCTTTTAGTGTTGAACTTTTGTGCTGCCACAAAATGTGTTTTAAATGCTATGTGGTCTCGTCGGAGTGCACCTCTGCCCAAGACTGCTGTTGAGGCTGTTAACGAGAGCAACTCGGCTGTCTTCCCTATCATTCACTGCCTCCTTAAGGTTAGCTTAATTCTTCAGGTCTTGGAGTGTGTTTCTTTATAACTGTTTAATAAATGAGCTGCTTTAACATTACACAGCCACTGCTATTGCCTTTCTATTTATTTTCGTTATAGTGCATAATATTGATGTTTTTTTATATCGGTACGGTACCATACCTTTGTATTCATCAGTGTTATCAGTTTTGTCTCTTCATTTATGACCCAGTATGTTGGCATAATTATCTGGAGCATTTAATGTAACATCAGTGTTGTGCATTATATTGTAAGCAGTTCAATATGTACTGTACAGTAGGCTGTATGATCATTCTTAGCCTTCCTTGTTTTTTTTTTTTTTTTTTTTATCACGTGGTCATAATTTTTTTCAACCCCGAGATGTTTTAACCCCTTCCCTTCCCTGTCCAAGGCTAGCTGCCAGCATGCCTTGAACACTTTTGTTAACTCGTTCTTTTAACCCCTTCAGTACCGTGACATACTTTAAATAATTTATTTTGGCTTAGCATTATGTAAGTTTTGTTTCTGTCTGTAGGTGCTTGCAGTGTTGCCAATATCTACTACTGATGCGGAACTTATGTTTAGCAAAGTACAAAGTACTCTCTCAGCAGTTAGAGCCACAATTGGAGAAGAGACTGGAAGCGCTGGTCATGTGCCAGACACAGATATATTTCCATCAACGGAGGAAAATGTCGTTTTGTGGATCTAGGTAACGTCGACTAGATTTCAAGTTATCCCTTTGAATTTTGACTATAATTTTGTATTATTAAATTTCTAATTATCAGTATTTAGTTTTTTCTGTTGAATTGCTTCATGTTTACTTGTAACGTACTTGATTTGAAGATTTCACATATTATTTGACTTATTTTATGTAGTTAGAATAAACACATAACTCATCGCACATAAATTTTGTGGCTTTTATGCAAAACATGACTCAAAATGCTTCAACGATACCTTTGATATGTTGGAAAATGTGTTGTGGCTGGGGCTCACATGCACCCCAGACCCCAGAGCTTATTACCAATCCTGTCCCCCATCCACCCTATGATGGACGGCTGGATCCGCCCCTGACAGGTCATGAGATTAAATACTTAAACAGCCTAAAAGCATGTCCACATATCCAGTGATTATGGTCTCGAAATGCACCTGAAATTGGTCATATATCAAAAATTTTCTCAGGGTGGTTTACAGCACCCCTGCGAACCCCCAGGCTGGATAGACTCGCTTCACTCGCCATCCTTCCCCATTCTGATTGCCCCCCCCCCCCAGAGGGACAGCTGAATCCGCCACTGTGTGCGGATGTGGGCCAGATACAAACAACAGAAATAAAACTTGCCTAGCAAAACCGACGACACTCACTCACAGACCAGCTTGCTCTCCTCACCTGAATACTCCTGTCCTTCTTGGTGGATCACAAGGGAGTCGGAAAAGTCGCCTAGAAGCTCCATGAGTGTTACTCACCCAAAAGCACCACAATCAAACCATTAATCAGGGCAAAAAAGAACCAGTAAATGAACCACCCATTTCGCGACTACCCACAGTTTGGTTTGTCAGTATTATAAATCGATCATTATCTCGGTGTTTACGTTAACCTTGAAGTAAAATCCATATGTAGAGTTGAAGATTAAAACGGAAATCTTCAGTACCTTGAATTAACAAAATATACCACAGTTATTGCGACATTATATTAATCAACCAGTCATGTATCACGGCAGGTGACAAGATGTATTTTTATACGATTCTGAAGTCAGCCAACACCAGGGCTGTGAGGCGTTTGAACTAAAATGGTGCCATGTCGGCTGACCAGTCAGCGAGCCTCTGAAAATGTTGGCAGTCAAATCTTTTTCTATACAGTAGGATGTCTAACATGTACAAGACGGATGACATTGTCATGTGGTGACATTGAAAATGATAACGGCAAATTTAATTTTCTAGCTATTATTATTATTATTATTATTATTATTATTATTATCATAATCATTATTATTACTATTAATATTATCATTATTATCATAACTCACCGCACCAGTAGTGAGTTATACTATTCTTGTCAATATCATTATTTTTATAATAATAATAATAATAATAATAATAATTATTATTATTATTATTATTCATTCTTACGAAGAAGTAAGTTGCTCATATTCGCTCAATTTTAAAGCTACAGCCAACATACTTGGCCATATGAGTTCCCCAGCTGGCAGCTTCATATGACTCAGTATCATTCAGTTCCCAGTACTGGTTTTCCAGTTACAGCCAAAAGCCTATAAAAATAGCCTATTCGCGGATTCTCAGAATCCACTTAAGGTACAGATTTGAAATTTTTCTGGGACATAGCGAAGGTCTGGGAGCAGGTATGAAATGACTATGGGTCCAGTTGGGCTCATAGTCATTTCAAACCTGAGCTACAGTCACCAAACGTGGTACATTTATAGAAGTATAAATGGCATTGACCCAAAAATCAAGGCCACAGCCAAGGTCAAAGTTTAAAATTTGCTTATTTTTTAAGGAGCACTATAAGAAGCCCATTGAAATCACCTAGTCCAGCGATAGGTATTGTGGAATAAATTGGCCCCTGCAGTCGAACTGAAGAGGAAATTGGATGACCTTGTCATGTGGTGAGTTATTAAAATTGCTAATGGCAATTTCCATTTTCTAGTTATTATTTTATTATTATATTTATTGTTGTTATTAATATTGATAATATTATTGTTTTATTATCATTATTACTATCATCATCATCATCATCATTATTATTATTATTATTATTATTATTATTATTATTATTATTTATGGTAGGTGGGGACGCTCACCATCCACCCACTCGATGTAGTGCTGCTCTTGGGTGCCTGCTCTTTCCTCTCTTCCTTCCTTCTTTCCTTTTCTGTCTTTCTTTCCTTCATTCATTCCTCTTCCTTCTGTCTATGGGTAACTCGACACTGAGTGACAAGCCAAATGGTTTCCTATACACCAGGAAACTATTTACTATGCTGGGTGGTAACCATATGACCAAATTATGGAGCCTTGTGATTTAGTGGGTAATTAAGGCGCTCTAGTCGGATTGAGCCTGTGCAGGTTTATATCCAAAGGGTGGCTAGGGTTTATTCTTCACGTAATGCCACTCAGAGTGTGGCTGGTCGGTCTCATCTATAATATCAGGACCAACTTGTCTAGCCTTGGGCTCTTACGCTCCCCATGGGGCACAACAGGATTAGATGATGGAGGGATATATATTATTATTATTATTATTATTATTATTATTATTATTATTTATTATTATTATTATTATTATTATTATTATTACTGGATTTACTGTACATTATACAGTTGTACTTGTTTCCCATCAGTTATAGATAGATAGATAGATAGATAGATAGACTTGTTTCCCATCAGAATCTTTAAAGTATGACTTAAGCGTGTATACTAAAGTTAGAGCTGCTCATTGGCGTCAGACGTGTGAAAGTCATCAGCTAGAATACTTATTTTCGTTGCAGGTGAGGCAAGTGAGTGAGGATGTGGCAGATGTGGCTGAAGTTGACATGCAAGGCTTCTTCACCCTCGGACACCATAGTATCATAGCTGTAAGTCAGCACCGAGCTGGGGTCCCCTAGAGACTGTTGCCATTCTTTAGCAATGTTTTGGTGTTATTTTCCAAGATTTAGTGATATTTAGTGGCTCTAACCATCTTTAGCTAACTTCTGGACTTGCATTTAGAAAATACCTGTATAGCTTAGTATAGTTATCTTGATTTGGGGGTCTTCTTCCTCTTCTTCTTCTTCTTCTTCTTCTTTTATCAGCCACAGTAATTTGGTGACGTTCTACAGAACTCGAAGGATATTTATTGTGCTCTATGTACTGTAGGGATATTTACCATGTTTTTGAGGTAGGCTTATTTATGGAACTTAAGGATACATGCCGTACTCAAGGATGTTCTGACGATGTGCACTGCGAATTTTGCCAAGTGTTAGTGATATTCTCAAGTCACATGCAATAGATCTGTGCCAAACGTTTTTTATATACTAGCGATTTTTTACATGTTTCAGTGACATTGTAGCCACTTATCATTTTTCTCAATACTGTACCAATTATTAGAGTGTGGATGCATTTAAGTACTTGGGTAGTGTGATGAGTAAGGATGGAAATTTAGGGCATGAATTACTTGAATGGGTATAACAGAAAAGAAAGTTTGCTAGGTCACTGAAAGTAGTGATAAGAAATAGGGGAGTGTGCATGGAACATAACAAGTCGCTGCATGATAATATTGTGCTGCCCACTCTGATGTATGGAAACGAAGCTTGAACCTTGTTGAAAGGACACAAATCAAGAGAGAATGCAATGGAAATGACTTTTTTGACAGGAGCATGTCGAGTTATATGAAGACAGACTAACAAATAAGGAAGTGAAGGAGCTTTGTGGTGTGCATGTAGATGTCATAGAAAGCATTATGAGAAATACATTGAGATGGTTTGGCCATATGGAGGGGATGGAGAGTGAAAAATTAATGAGGAGACTGCATGTGAGTGAGGTGGAGAGGAATATGAGAGGGGGGGGTGTACGTTGGGGGAAGGGCATCGAAATGGCATGTACTATCGTGCACAAAAGTCTTGTCCACTACCCAGCCACAATGGGGGTTCGAATAGCCTGAGTTTGAAGTACTGAAACAGCTGGGGGAAATGCCATGGTCGGCCAACAGATGTCGCCCTCTTTAATGTGTGGGGGTGGGTGGGGAGAATAGAGGAGGTGGGGGCTGGATGAGAGGCAGGTTGTGGGTGATTGGAACATTATCACGAACGCTATACACTACACTGATAACATGAGAAATGTGACAGAGATGGCTTATATAACTGATAAGATTCAATTATATAAGGTGTAATGCGGTGTTACAAAAAGAAAACGAGGCTGAAGCAGCATAATTAGTATAATCGTGTAGAACAATTATTACTGCACGTAGCAGTATCTCAGGTGTTAGAACAGCAGTATAGAAAACGTTATATTCAATGGAGATGTGTGACAAAGCTCCCTGCACCGCAGCGATTCACCTCCCTCCATTTATCCCTTTGATGTCATTCGGACATCTATGCTTCTGCAAGTGTGCGGCATAGACGTCTTATAACGAGCATTCGTATACAATATTTGCATTGTCACTGCCAATGATGGCTGCAGTAAATTTAGGGAAAAGCTATGAATTTTCGTAATTGGATGATCATGGACTCTAGGGTGAAAGACCCTTTGGAGGGTAGGATGGCTGGGGTTTGGGATTATGCATAAGAAGAAAAAGTTACTAACATGAACAAGGCTAAGGAAAAAGAACCATCTGGCGTCAACCAGACTGCTACATAATATATGGTCTTAAATTGTTCTCTAAAGAGTAGTTAGTCTATTACTTAAACCACCATAATTGCAAGCTATCATTTTAACTACGTTTAGTCTTACAGTTGTTTCGATATGGTTACGAATTCATGGAACAGGTGCAGTGCCCTTGGTGCTTATTGCCCCTCGGGTAGCAATGATACTTTAGACAACGGAGTATAGTAGTTTATTTATTACTTATACCACCATAATTTTTTTTTTAACTACGTTAAGTCTAACAGTTGTTTCGATATGGTTACGAATTCACGGAACAGGTGCAGTGCCCTGGGTGCTTATTGCCCCTCTGGTCACAATGATACTATAGAGAATGGAGTACAGTAAGGATAAAAGTGAAAAGGATCAGGGTGAAGGGCCTTGGTCGGCTAGTTTTACTCACCGACCAGGTCACAATTTTGTTATTCTTACAATGAGAAAATGGTAATATTTATTTATATTCCACCCAACCTTTGCCTAATATTTGTAACAACATGCAATGTTATATTTATACTTAATAAATATTTGTGATAATATACAATATTATATATACAGTATACTTATGTTAAAAACAGTGGAGTGAAAAGTTATCAGTATTATAAAATAATATTCAGAGTTATCTACATGACTGTTCCAATTCTTCAGTTCCAACCCATGCCACTCATGACCTTGAAAGCCCATGTGTGTGGGGGGGGGAGGGGGGGGCAAGTGCGGGGACTGGCCGCCCGTCACAACATATATCCAACTCTATACACAACCACCACTACAGCAACGCTCAGTCACCCACACCGAATCCATGTGAACTTTGTTTCGGGTTACCGTCACCTCGACGTGTTCTATACATCCTATTCTCAGCTCTTGCTGATAGAGAAGAATAATGCTTTGCCCAGCCTCTCCTTTCGTAAGGGAACGTGAGGTGGCGGTGACAGCATATTATTCAAGGTTGCATGGGTTCTCCTCAACACATAACTGGAAGAGCCACAGTAAAGTCCCAGGAGTTTGACAACTCGTCATTAGGTCTCTACTGTTTAAACACCGCACCACAATATGCAAGCTTCATAGATATGAGTTGTGCTCAGTTACCGTTAATATTGTGTGCTGAACATCATGAGCATTTCAATGATGGTAGCAAGTGTAACTATATAAGAATATTGTGTTATAGGAAAACACATTCCACGACGTATCATATATATCATTGTAGACCACACAATACATAATTTGTGCCTGTTAAGATACTATCTATAATATGAATTTTCATGCGAGATAGTTCAAGACATCATTAAGGAAATGGATTCAAGATAACATTGTAGGTAAGTTAATATATTTTAAAAGTATTTACAAACACCACCAAAATCCAAATAATACACCAATACACATATCTTACTGTAGTATTTGGTCAAGCCACCCATTGCATTCAGAACGTCCTCAAGACGATTACTGATGGAGTCGACCAGCTTTAGGCACAGCCCTGGTCGTCGACGTATACTCCCCCACACTTCGTGAGCTTTGGCCTCTAATGCTGCCCAGGTTTGCTGCTCCCCTATATCCCAATAACGTTTCATCATGGCCCAGATATGTTGAGTAATATCACATCCTTGTGATGGCCAGTCGATGACCTCAGGTTCAGGGTGATCCTGGAGATAGTCCTTCACTATGTTGCTGGTATGAATGGGACTGTTGTCATGAACCAGCCTGATTATGCTGGGGGCTGGAACTGCCATAGCCCAGTCTATAGGAATTAGCACTTGCTCCAGGATGTCTTCATATTGCTCACCAGTGAAACGGCCATTGATCTTGGCCAGTTCACCTAGTCCATGTGCCCACATCCACCCCTAGATTGACACTGACACCCTACCACTCACTGCGCGATGTTGAATGTGTTTCTCAGGGTAGCGTGTGTTGGGGGGCAGCCAGCACCGCCTTACTTCAGCTTCCACGACCTGAACACCGTTTCACCAGTAAATATAATGGTTCTCCAGTATTTTTCAGTGTGTGGAAAGTGTTCCTATGCAAATCTGGGTCAACACTCTCTGTGAGTAGGTGTTAGCCACCCTTTGTGAGCTGGAATGTGGCAGTCGATCCCGGCTTCATGAAGTCGGCGTCTCGTCCTCATGTGATGGCAGTTCAGCCCCAAATTTCTTGTATGCTCCACTGATGTTCGCATTGGACATGCCGTTGCAGCTGCCACGATCATAGCGTCCATCCTTGCCAACAATACTTGTGGCCTCCGGCTTCAAGGTTTTGTCTCCACTTTGCCCTCTTCTTTCCACCAGCGGATCCACCTCCTAATCGTCTTGGTGTTCCTCCTCACTTCGAGAGCAATGTTCAGCACAGTTGCCCAGCTCTCCACATCCCGACGATTTGGCCTTGCTCAACAATCACATCCGATGAATTTGCTCGTCCTGCAGGCATCTCTGATACGGCAGTAATATGTCAGGGTAATAGATGCTGGATTTTATATACTGTGTAAATTAATGGTGTTAGTAGCACTTAGGTAAAGTATTATTAATCTGACATAATGTTTTGGTAAATCTTTTACGATCAACTGCCCAAGAAACCCTTCCTAATTCACATGTTAATAGTGAATTGCAAGTGGATTCCCCCCCAACCTCCACCCCCCTTGCGACAGTAGAGTGAACATTCGCCGATAATCATCATCATGAGCATTCTTTTCTTCACATCCTTTCCGCCCTCCCATCGCCCCAGTCACGTCAACCTACCACCCAGTACCATGGAGGGAGCTGAAGGCGACACACTTTCTGTCCTTCTAAAAGTCCATTCCATCCATCCATCATCCAATCCTTCATTGCCCCGTCAGTTTAACTCACATTCTTTCACTACTAAACCTTCTTCCCCCTTTCCGATATTTTGCTATCGCTGTCGGTATCTCTCGCCTCGACTCCGACATTTGTAATGGTTGCCTTGCGTAATTTGTAAAATCCACCCCACTGCTAAACGTAATCCGAAAAACCCATATATGTATTGAATTTTTCTACTCCGAATCAAAAAGTTTTTTCACCTCGACATATAACTGCTGTAATTTGTGGGAGACCCTGTTATAATTATATGACAGTTTTTACCTGTGGTCCTTAGTTAATTTCACAAAAAAATACGGTGTTTGATGTGCTTTGCGTTTGATGGTCATATATGCCGCACGTAACTTACTCGGTTTTGTTACACTCCCCGTTGTAACCTAGGAGTTTGGGTTGGGTAATGTAGTATTATGAGCAGAAATGGAATTCAGAACAATGCAATGAACATGAACAAAAACGTTCTGATATAACGAAACATAACGTATTGCAACCTATTACAGCTGTATGTAATTGGGGACGATCATGTCGTAGCAGAAAAGTGTCAAAGATATATGTAAAGCAGTGGAAAACCATATATTTTGACCTACCTATAAAAAAAATAATATTTGACGATTAGTAAATGTCCTGGGAAGTATATAATAAGCTAATAATGATCAGATCATCGGTTTGTCCTTGATCATCATGAAAACAATGATCTTGACATCATGAAACTATTCTGACTCGTCTAAGAGTTGGGCATATGCGATTGACGCATGGCCAACTCATGTGTTCCTCTATTGGAGCCCCACCTATATACTCCAACTGCCGAGCACAAGTAACAGTCAAACATTCTCATTGAATGCCCTGTTTATAATCAGTATCGAAAAATGTGCTTCACTAACCCTACAATGTATGATATATTAGCAGAGACACCAAAATTTTCCCGAAGTTCAGTTTTGACCTTTTTGAAATACTGGAATCTCCTCCACACAATATAACAGCACATTATAGAAACGCATACCGTACATGTGAACTAATCCTTCGGGCCAGTCCTAGGAGAGACTCAAATGGGTGTCAGTGGTCTGGTTAAACTAAATTCTGATGATGATGATAATGCTCATGATGATGATTATCGGCGAATGTTCACTCTACTGTGGCAAGGGGGGGGGGGAGGTTGGAGAGGGGGAATCCACTTGCAGTTCACTATGACTATGTGAATTAGGAAGGGTTTCTTGGGCAGTTGTTTGTAAATGATATACCAAAACATTATGTCAGATTAATAATACTTTACCTAAGTGTTACTAACATCATTAATTTACCACAGTATATAAAATCCAGCATCTATTACCCTGACATATTACTCTGCCGTATCAGAGATGCCTGCAGGACGAGCAAATTCATCGGATGTGATTGTTGAGCAAGGCCAAATCGTCGGGATGTGAAGAGCTGGGCAACTGCCGAACATCGCTCTCGAAGTGGGGAGGAACAAACAAGACGATTAGGAGATGGATCCGCTGGTGGAAAGAAGAGGGCAAAGTGGAGACAAAACCTCGAAGTCGGAGGCCACGAGTATTGTCGGCAAGGATGGACGCTATGATCGTGGCAGCTGCAACGGCATGTCCAATGCGAACATCAGTGGAGCATACAGGAAATTTGGGGCTGAACTGCCATCACATGAGGACGAGACGCCGACTTCATGAAGCCGGGATCGACTGCCATATTCCAGCTCACAAAGGGTGGCTAACACCTACTCACAAAGAGTGTTGACCCAGATTTGCATAGGAACACTTTCCACACACTGAAAAATACTGGAGAACCATTATATTTACTGGTGAAACGGTGTTCAGGTCAGTGGGAGCTGAAGGAAGGCGGTGCTGGCTGCCCCCCAACACACGCTACCCTGAGAAACACATTCAACATCGCGCAGTGAGTGGTAGGGTGTCAGTGTCAATCTAGGGGTGGATGTGGGCACATGGACTAGGTGAACTGGCCAAGATCAATGGCCGTTTCACTGGTAAGGAGTATGAAGACACCCTGGGGCAAGTGCTAATTCCTACAGACCGGGCTATGGCAGTTCCAGCCCCCAACACAATCAGGCTGGTTCATGATAACAGTCTCATTCCAGGATTGTTGTTGTTGAATATTTGCCCACCTGTTGTGGGACACGGGCAAACTAAGAATCCGTCTGAGATAAGCAGAGAATAAACAAGGAAAGCCCAAAAAAAAAAGGTGAATTGGATCTAGAATAATGACGGGGGGTGGAAGTAGCAGTTAACGGGGAGTTGGATACTCCCATACAGTTTGTAGGAGCTTTTGAAAGGTTGCATTGCCAATGGCCCTAGCAGCATCGTACTCATTATCGCCTGAGTGACCAAAGCCCTCTCCAGGGAGCTCTCGAACAAAAGCAGTTGCAGGGCAGTCGAGAATGTAATGGCAGAGGGGTTCAGCAGACCGCTCGTAGCAGTTGGGGCATGGTTCAGGGTCCAAGCTGGCAATCTGATGGTAGCATAGGAATCCCATACGTAAACGTCGGAGCCTGACTAAGAGATAATTGGGTTTTCCTGGAGGGATCTAGATAGGGGAATATGATGTGGCCGCAGCATCCCAAGTGGCTGAGCGTGAGCCGTCGGCGACACATAGGCGATGGTCGTCCTTTGTAAGTTCTGTAATAATGCCAGCCACAGCAGAGAGAACTCTGGAAGCACTAGGACGAAGTGGATACGTAACATCAGGAAGTGACATAGCTGCACGTGCAGCAGCAGCAGCTAGTTCATTACCTTGTATCCCAACGTGCCCAGGTACCCAGTGAAAAATCACAGTGCCATCCCGCCGCTGGATGAGGGAGGACACTGTAAATATGGCAGCAAGTAAGAACCGGTGGGCAACTAGAGAGAGAGAGATGCCAGGCACTGAAGGGAGGATAGGGAGTCAGTATGGAGAATGACACATCTATGTCGATGGCTATAGGCATGGCGCAGGGCACCAAGAAGAGCCACTAGCTTCGCCTGAAAGGCGGAGACACCCGTGGTGATGTGCCAGGATTCAGTATGGTCCCCATAAGCAAAAGCAGCTCCCGCTGAACCATCAGACGAAACAGAGCCATCTGTATAGTAGACTGCCGCATCAGAGGAGTTGAGCACAGCAAGTCTACTGAGACTCTCCTGCTGAAGGATGGCCGGGATCGAGTGGCGAGGCTTCGTGTCGGTGGGACTGATAACTGTGAAAGGGGGAGGCGCCCAGGATGCAGGAGGTTCTTAGCCTGGACATTCCAGCTCTGGATCTTGGCACACCTCTTGTGCCACACCCAACTTGTGAAAGAGAGCCACCATGGCTGGAGCCCAATCCCAAGGTGGGGACGGGTCTGGGGGCCTGCTAGCCAGGCGTTTAAGCAGAATGGAGACATGTAGCATCAGGTGAAGATTAACTAAACGAAGCGTTTCTGCCGTTGCACGCAGTGCGATCCTGTGGGCTAGTGATGGAAACCCACTCTCCATCTGTAAATTGACCAGTCGGGTCCAGCATGGAGTGCCCAGCATAACCCGTAGAACGTCATTTTGGAGTACCTCCAAGGACTGGGAGATGGGGGAAGCCAGCCCTGGGAGGCAGATCACACTGTAATCGACTAGGAAGTGGACTGCGTGGACATAGAAAGTATGCAGAACTGCATACGAAGCCCCTAAGCTGCAACTAGAGAGGTAGCGGAGAGCAGAAATGCGGGAGGAGGCCCGCTCTTGTAAGTATCTCACGTGTCGGGCGAAAGTTAGCCCCGAGTCAAAGTAGACCCCCAGATATCGGTGCAGCGTGACAGGCTCAATGCAGCGGCCACCCAATGAGAGGGATGTTCGGGAGGGCGGAGACCGAAAGGTAGGCACTTGGTCTTCTCAAGGTTGACTTTCAGCCCGAGTTCATTAAACTTGTTGTGCAATCTAGAAAAAGAGATGGATACCTGGATGAAGCAGTCTTTCCTCGAGAAGACCAGTGCCAGGTCGTCTGCATAAACGAGCAGTGTCACGCCGGGTCCATAGTCAACAGTTAGAAGTCTCTCGACCAACACATTGAATAACAGGGGGCTAAGAATGCTCCCCTGGGGAGTGCCATTGGGATGATGATAGAAGGGAGAGAGTTGCCCCTGGAATCTGACCCCTGCTGTCTGCTTAAGAAAGAAGTCCCCCACCCACAACAAGAGTCTACCTCCGACTCCCCTGTCAGCAAGGGCTGCCTGGATGACAAGAGGGTTCACCAGCTCGAAGACCTTTTCGAGATCAAGGAAGACAGCCATCCCCCATCCACCTCAAAGCTCCCCGAGGAAGGAAGGAAGGCAGTAAGACGCACTCCTGCCAGGGTGGTATGCAAAACTCCTAGTGTGCAACGGTCCCAGATGCCAGGCAAGGCAAGCACGCACAACCCTCTTTGATGTCTTAGCCACACAGCTAAGAAGCGAGATAGGGTGCGTGGCGCCGGGATCGCGAGGTTTGGGAATCGGGTGGATGACACCTGTCTTCCATGACCTCGACAAACGGCCCTCAGACCACGAGAGGTTGAGCAGATTAAGGAGACAGTCTCTCCCACAATCTCCAGAATGTGATAACAGAGAATAGGTTAGCCTGTCGAGCCCCGGAGCAGTGTCTCCTCTGTGTTGCAGTGCTTTTTGCAGTTCCCTGCTGGTGAAAAGTACATCGGCGGGGTCAGGCCTTTCACAGGCAGCCTGAATTGCTGCAAGACGAGAGGTAGACAACTGCACCTGCTTCTCTCTAACAGACTGTGGGAGATTGTGGGAAGTGGAGCGGTCTGCGTAATGTTGTGCAAGACGGCTGGCTTCAGCGGCTGGGTGTGTGAGAGGGTGGACAGGGGGGACGTGGGTCAGAGACAGACTTGATTCTCCTCCACATCTCCCTGAGGGTGGAGTGAGAGTCCAAAGTCCTGCACCATCTGATCCACGCCTCTTTCATGCGGTGTTTCTCCGACACGACGTGTTGCGTTATAGCAGCAAGGTATCGTTCGTGCTGGGATGAGCGGCGCCGCCGGTACTGCTTACGTGCCACATTCAGTTGGTTGTTCAGTTCCCTGACCCTGTCGCAGTAGATCCAGCCGTCTTGGTATCGCTTCGCGGATTGTTGCTGTAGCGTGTTGGCGAGAGAGGCGGCTTGTGCAAAAGCACTGACAACTTGATGTGCTCTGCCCTCAAGGTCTAGGGCGGGAGGAGAGGCCTCGAAAATGGTGGTTAAGGCTCTGGCAAAGGCGGCCCAGTCGGCTTTGCTGACGTCCCACCTCGGTGGGGCATACCAGCAACATAGTGAAGGACTATCTCCAGGATCACCCTGAAATTGAGGTCATCGACTGGCCAACACAAGGATGTGATATTAATCCAACTGAACATAACTGGGCCGTGATGAAACGTTATTGGGATATAGGGGAGCAGCAAACCTGGGCAGCATTAGAGGCCAAAGCTCACGAAGTGTGGGGGAGTATACGTCGATGACCAGGGCTGTGCCTAAAGCTGGTCGACTCCATCAGTAATCGTCTTGAGGACGTTCTGAATGCAATGGGTGGCTTGACCATATACTACAGTAAGAGGTGTGTATTGGTGTATTATTTGGATTTTGGTGGTGTTTGTAAATACAGTTTAAAAATATTAACTTACCTATATTGTTATCTTGAATCCATTTCCTTAATGATGTCTTGAACTATTTTGCATGAAAATTCATATTATAGTAACTTAACAGGCACAAATTATGTATTGTGTGGTCTACAATGATATATATGTGACACGTCGTGGAATGTGTTTTCCTATAACACAATATTCTTATATAGTTACACTTGCTACCATCATTGAAATGCTCATGATGTTCAGCACACAATATTAACGGTAACTGAGCACAACCCATATCTATGAAGCTTGCATATTGTGGTGTGGTGTTTAAACAGTAGAGACCTAATGACGAGTTGTCAAACTCCTGGGACTTTACTGTGGCTCTTCCAGTTATGTGTTGAGGAGAACCCATGCAACCTTGAATAATATGCTGTCACCGCCACCTCACGTTCCCTTACGAAAGGAGAGGCTGGGCAAAGCATTATTCTTCTCTATCAGCAAGAGCTGAGAATAGGATGTATAGAACACGTCGAGGTGACGGTAACCCGAAACAAAGTTCACATGGATTCGGTGTGGGTGACTGAGCGTTGCTGTAGTGGTGGTTGTGTATAGAGTTGGATATATGTTGTGACGGGCGGCCAGTCCCCGCACTTGCCCCCCCTCCCCCCCCACACACACATGGGCTTTCAAGGTCATGAGTGGCATGGGTTGGAACTGAAGAATTGGAACAGTCATGTAGATAACTCTGAATATTATTTTATAATACTGATAACTTTTCACTCCACTGTTTTTAACATAAGTATACTGTATATATAATATTGTATATTATCACAAATATTTATTGAGTATAAATATAACATTGCATGTTGTTACAAATATTAGGCAAAGGTTGGGTGGAATATAAATAAATATTACCATTTTCTCATTGTAAGAATAACAAAATTGTGACCTAGTCGGTGAGTAAAACTAGCCGACCAAGGCCCTTCACCCTGATCCTTTTCACTTTTATCCTTACTGTACTCCATTCTCTATAGTATCATTGTGACCAGAGGGGCAATAAGCACTCAGGGCACTGCACCTGTTCCGTGAATTCGTAACCATATCGAAACAACTGTTAGACTTAACGTAGTTAAAAAAAAAATTATGGTGGTATAAGTAATAAATAAACTACTATACTCCGTTGTCTAAAGTATCATTGCTACCCGAGGGGCAATAAGCACCAAGGGCACTGCACCTGTTCCACGAATTCGTAACCATATCGAAACAACTGTAAGACTAAACGTAGTTAAAATGATAGCTTGCAATTATGGTGGTTTAAGTAATAGACTAACTACTCTTTAGAGAACAATTTAAGACCATATATTATGTAGCAGTCTGGTTGACGCCAGACGGTTCTTTTTCCTTAGCCTTGTTCATGTTTGTAACTTTTTCTTCTTATGCATAATCCCAAACCCCAGCCATCCTACCCTCCAAAGGGTCTTTCACCCTAGAGTCCATGATCATCCAATTACGAAAATTCATAGCTTTTCCCTAAATTTACTGCAGCCATCATTGGCAGTGACAATGCAAATACTGTATACGAATGCTCGTTATAAGACGTCTATGCCGCACACTTGCGGAAGCATAGATGTCCGAATGACATCATAGGGATAAATGGAGGGAGGTGAATCGCTGCGGTGCAGGGAGCTTTGTCACATATCTCCACTGAATATAACGTTTTCTATACTGCTGTTCTAACACCTGAGATACTGCTACGTGCAGTAATAATTGTTCTACACGATTATACTAATTATGCTGCTTCAGCCTCGTTTTCTTTTTGTAACACCGCATTACACCTTATATAATTGAATCTTATCAGTTATATAAGCCATCTCTGTCACATTTCTCATGTTATCAGTGTAGTGTATAGCGTTCGTGATAATGTTCCAATCACCCACAACCTGCCTCTCATCCAGCCCCCACCTCCTCTATTCTCCCCACCCACCCCCACACATTAAAGAGGGCGACATCTGTTGGCCGACCATGGCATTTCCCCCAGCTGTTTCAACTCAGGCTATTCGAACCCTCACTGTGGCTGGGTAGTGGACAAGACTTTTGTGCACGATAGTACAGTACTATCGCCAGCACTTACACCTGTTACATGGGCTGGTCACTGGTTAGTGATCAACTGTAGATGTGGCAACAGTGTGTTTGTTTACGTTGTAGTAAAACGGTGTGAATGGTTCAGAGGAAACATCGTTATAATGAACAGTTTACCATTTTCGAAAATCTCCTTGTATTTATGAAGCTGATATAATGCGTGTTTATAAGTATGATACTTAACTTACGAAATAAGTAATCAGTAAGTGTAATAGTTAGAGCAGTAAGGTGGTGGTTGGTGGTGAGTTGTGGGCATGGAGGTGGGGACCTGTTCGAGGGTAGCAGCGGGGGAGTGCACAGGTCTGGCAAGTGTGTGTAAACGTCAAAAGTATAATGAGATACGAATACGCTATGATGTAACGTGTAATGTTGGGCGGCATCATTATAAATAACATCATCAGCTGTAAAGTAACAGCAGGAAGGTGGTGGTGGTGGGTGGTGGATGAGCTGAGTGGACCTGCGTGAGGACCTACTCGAGGCTAGGTGGGTGAGAGTCTAGTAATGTTCAGTGAACGTCAAAATATAAGCTACAAATACACAAAGATATGGTGTATAATGTCAGGGACATAGGAAACAATAAAATGTGATGTATCCTTTTCATACTTTAAGATACTGGACAGGTTTGTTAAATGTCTAATAAATGCGTTACACGTGAATGTGAACATATCGTATTATGTGGGTGCATAAGATTGAATAGGTTAGTTATTGAAACATAATAATCTATAAGAGGATGCAGTAAGGTGTAGACGACAGAATAATATACCAGATGTGGATTGTAGAGTGGGTGCGGTGGGGATGTTAGCCTCTTAGCACATTGTTGAGTGTCGGGTCATAGTTAATCACGACAGCTGACTATGTTACTTTATATAACGGTAACCATGTATTCATGCCCCTCTGGACCAACCGAACTGTCAACCGTCCCTCTCTCACTTTAAACTGTAATATGTGGTGTTGTCGTTCCCAACTGGCAGTTGACTTGTCAGGTATCCAACCACGTCATTTGTGTATGGTTGCTGCTAGTAAAACTAAGGAATTATATAACATTATTATAAAGCACGATATTTGTTACACCGGTAACAAAGGCCTGGGCCCAGAATCATGAACGCACTCAAGATATCTTGAGTAAGATAATGTTCGTGTCCCTAATTATCGGTTTTCTGAAGATTGTCCCACGAGGTATGGTTCATACTTCTGCAGATTTTTTTTTTTTTTTTTTTTTCATTCTAAGGAAGAAATATTCTTTAAATATGTGTGGTTTTTCCTGCAATTGTGGCCTAGTTCAGAGTTATAGACTCATCGGTTAACAACCTCTCTTATAGCTATCCATAACTCCTGGATTGTCTCAACACGAATCATTACACTTATGCTCATAGCATATTATGATTTGGAAGAAAGTAGTGCACAGTAACCTATAAAAATAAGATAAATTTCCATAAATTGGCAACAGCACACTAGCAGCTAATGACAACTCTCCCTCTCCCTGTTAAAAGTGGGCTCTCTCTGTTTAAAATCGTAATATGTCAGTCACGAAAAAAAAAAAAAAAAAAAAAAAAAAAAACTTTCATTATCTAGAAAGACGAACAGTCATCTCCGGAAGTATGTAATAGAACTCGAGGAATACCTTATATAGTCACGTATTTCGGAATTTATTTTACATCGTCAAATTATTATTCTGTCACAGACTACCATTGTAAAATATCAAACAATTCTTTAAATATGATAAGGGGAAACTAAGATTATCACAAAGCAAGCCCGACAGCTATGCATATAATATAGACCTATAAACTTCTGCCATATATATTCTCCACAAATATTACTGTTTTTCCAATGCATACTGCAGCATGTCCAACCATTTCAAGTATCAATTACATGGTAGTGACATCAACTTACATTTCTACATACTGCTGCGTCCTGATCGCTTTATTCCACAACAGTGAGAGCTAAAACTATCGATCAACCACGGTAAGAAAATGATAATAATGAAATTGATGTATTACAGAGTTTATTAAGTATTACATTAGACTCAGTAATGGGTCCAACCACCTTCCTTGTCAATTACGTCGCGAAGTCTCTGTGGCATGGAGGAAACCATATTCCTCACAAGGTGTGGTTTCCTGTGAAACATTTCCCATACGCGTTCAACGTGGCCCATCAATGCGTCCCCTGTCCTCTCCTCTTCATCTTCCCACGTGTTCACCATATTGCCCCAAATATTCTCAATCGGTTTGCAATCGCAACCCTTGCTGGGCAGTTGAAGGAGTTGCAGGTTCTCCTGACCTGCAAACCACTCATGGACTGCATTTGCCGTGTGTATTGGGGAACGATCCTGAACGAATACGATAGGACCTGGAGGAAATGGGTGGTTCCTTTCTCGAAGGGATGGTAGGAAAAAATCCTGCAGCAAGCCTATGTAGTATTGTGCAGTGAACCGCCCCTCCACTCGCGTGACATCTCCAACCCCGTGAATGGAGATCCATCCCCAAACGTTGGACACCACGTGTCCACTTCTCCTCCACTATGTTGGCACGATCATATCTGGGAGAAATAAATATGTGAATTAGTTGTATTCAAGCACTAACATTCATGGTTGTCGTGGGTAGACAGTGCCACTATAGAGAAGATTTGTTTCATTTCTGCTACCAACGGATGTGGACAATGTGCAATTTGGAACCCTGCATGGCAAAAAGTACAAAGTGTGGGTATCGTGGTTACACTACTATCAACACAAAATCGATAGTGATAGATGACCAAACCAGACAACTGTGTCAGTGTTTCACAGCAGTATTTTGTATGTTTTGCCTATTATTGATAGACATGGGGATGCTAAATTGGTCATGAACATTTTCACGAGTCACCCTCCTCTATTCGGCCTGGCATTAACTACACGAGTATCAGTAGTCCTTATCCTATATTACTGTAATAACTATGAGAAGAAGTGATTATATTGGGGAATTGGTAATATTATGACTGTGTTCGTATACAACCACCAATATAATATATTAGGAAGGTAATTATAAACAACTAGTTCGGCCATGACCTTGGAAACTTGTTAGTTTAGTAACAAGCAAGAGAGTAATGCCACATTACCTGGTATTGTTCGTCATACATGTTTCTGTCCATGGTCACAGGATCTAAATGTTTTCTCATCACAGAAAACCACTCTAGACCACTCTTGTCCAACATACTGAGAGGCGAAATTGAACCGGCAAGCACGGTGTTCATCTGTCAGTTTCCCCTTTCTCGCAGGAACCCTGTGGTGAATTCCTGCGCCATAAAGTCGTCTCCGGATGGTATCTACAGACACCTGCAAATGCAGATTCTGCCGGTGTTCAACAGCGGTCCGTTTTGGGTGCTCCCGAGCCGCTTGCATTATCATCTCATCCTCCTGATAAGTCGTTACCCGTGGACGGAGTCTCCTGGCTGTAAAATATGAAACCGTGACTGGACAAGAGTATTTATTTTTCTTCGTAACTGGAGTTCTACAAATTAACACTGTAATGGTAACCATACATAAGTTTACTGGCAGTGATTACAGGACACTAATGCAACTTAGGAACTACTCTGGTCTGCTGGGGTGCATATAATGCTGTAGTAGTTAAATGACATGTAGGCTTTTTTAGATATGTGGTCTAATGTTTGCAGTGACAAAATACAACTTAAACACTGAAGCATGATTATATCAGTATTACATAATGATCCAACAGCAGCAATCTGTTTTAACATACCATTGTTAGTAAGGTCTCCATTTTCTTCCCATAGTCTGATCCACTTGGCAACAGTCGTAGGTGATATGCCGAAGTGGGTGGCAATGGCCCGAATAGTGTAGCCGCTGTCTCTGAGCCCAACAATCTGGCCTCGCAGTGCTAGTTGGCTGTCCCTCCTGTTCATCGTAAACAGATATCCTGGTGTGCTTTGAAATAACCTGTGGTGCTCGGACAACACCTCGGTTTGTTAATGATTGGCTGTCTATGATCCGTCAGAGGCACTGTGATTGGTTACTCGCATGCTGCTTTACCAACTAGTTGGTACCGACCTAACAGCCATTAGCATTGCTTGTTTAACGTTTGATGGTAACATAGTGTAATGGAAACGATAACAGAGCATAGGGATCAATGATAGGGGAAGATAAGGTAGCACTTGGTGGTGATATGGTTAACTATGAGTTGCTGTTACCACAGCAGTGCGCATGATGAAACCACACACCGGGTATGGATTGTTGGTCGTCAATATTATAGAAAATGTTATACTGGCCACTCATATTTATATACCACATAAAGGACGTGACATTTTTTGTGGTAAATATTTCCTTCACCACAGTCCTATTAATACCAGCAACCATGCACACGTGACATGTTTGGATACCTGACAAGTCAACTACCATTTGGGAACACCACCACCACCTTGACTTGCCAGCAAGAGCATATATAAATGGCAGAAGTTTATAGGTTTATAGTATATACATAGTTGTCCTGGCTTGCTTTGTGATAATCCTACTTTCCCCTTATCATTTCTAAAGCAATTTGTGACGTTTTACAGTGGTTGTCTTTGACAGATAATAATAAGTTGACGATATAAAATACGTTCCGAAATACGTGACTATATAAGGTATTCCGCGAGTTCTATTACATACTTCTGGAGATGACTGGTCGAGTCATTCTATATAATAAAATAAATTATTATTTTTTTTTTTTTAGTAATGACGGACATATTACGATTTTAAAGAGAGAGAGCTCACTTTTAACTCCCCCACTGTTACCCTCGAACAGGTCCCCCACCCCCATGCCCACAACTCACCACCAACCACCACCTTACTGCTCTAACTATTACACTTACTGATTACTTATTTCGTAAGTTAAGTATCATACTTATACACACGCATTATATCAGCTTCATAAATACAGGGAGCTTTCGAAAATGGTAAACCGTTCATTATAACGATGCTTTCTCTGAACAATTCACACCGTTTTACTACAACGTAAACAAACACACTGTTGCCACATCTACAGTTGATCACTAGCCAGTGACCAGCCCGTGTAACAGGTGTAAGTGCTGGCGATAGTACGTTGGAGGAAGGGCATCGAAATGGCACGGGACGACAGAAGGCAATTTGTTTGTTGCTACTCTTTACGGAAATAGGGCGTCTGGCTATAGATAGATAGATAGTAACCGATAGTTATTCAACTTATTATTTACATGCCTAGCGATATTTCATCAGTTTTTCCATGTTATAGCACTATTCTTGCGATTTTTTTCTTGCATCTCGCAGAGCCATCCTGGCGTTCAAGCACTAATTTCTTTTGGCAAATTAATTATGAAGTGGCGATGTTATAGCGAATTTTAGTCCTTAATGGTATTCTAACGATATTTCCCATGGTATACTTAATATTACCATACCCTAGTGATACTCCTAAGATTTACATCATCCACTATGGATACTCCGATGATATTCAGATAACTTTAGCGCTGTTCTAGAGATGTTGTAAACCTTTCGACATGGTACTCTAGCGGTTAGTATTGCTAACTACGATGACGTCGCCGGGGTTCAAATCCTGGTGGCGGTAGCTGTCGCCACTCGCCTCAGGTGTCCATCCACATTGTTTGGGATGGTAGGTGAAATGAGTACCAAAGGTAAAAGGTAAAAATTAACTTGGTAACACTGATGATGCCGCATCCTTGTATCCCAGGGTAGTGTTTAATAACCCGCCACAGGTCAAGTATCATGTTATAGATTTTCCACTATATTTTTTCCAAACTTCGGTGATGTTCTAGCAATTTCTACCAAGGCGATAGTTATATGGCAATTTAAGGACACTATTATCCAGGGTGACATTCTGGTTATTATGATCTGGAAATTATGTCAAATTCTATTTATTCGATCTCTAGCAAGTTTACAGCGGATTTAGCTAGCTATAGAGATATCCCAGAGATTTACATTCTTTTTGCAATACTGCAAGAATTGTTTACCAAATTTTAATGATGCAGGGATTTTAGCATCACTTGTAGTTAATCCTATATTTCATTTTTACCTAGTGACATCTTCGCGGCTGTTTCATCCATTTTCCTTCATATTACCCTTTTCTTCACTTTAACTTTGATCATAATATTAATGTTCTCATACAGCTTTCTTAAAAATATACAGTAGCTAAAACAAACTACATACCTGCACATGCACGATAGATACTGGGATGTGCGTTGTGTTCCGCTCACATTTTGATGCTACAAAATGAAATAGTTTCACTTTCTCTCATTTCCATAAGGAATACGTTTTTAATTCGTACTGTCTGGTGATGGTTTCACCTTTTTTCTGTTGTATTCTGTCTTCAAATAATTTTATTCACCGAAAGAAATGTTTCGAAATGGAAAACTTGGATATAGCCTACATACACCAATCAGTACCAGAGTGCTCTCACCCTAGAATACATACGCTAATTTTACTGCATCTTAATACATATGCTGGGTTTGATAAACCCATTTTTCAGAAAGTCTTACACCTATGTGAAAATCCAAATTTAGTAAAACCAAGTACATATATAAAAAATACAAGCTTTGTACTTTCACTTGAACCTTATGTAAATGAATTTGTATGATATCTTAAAGGTTAAGTGGTAACTTGAAAAAAGTATCAAAAATGGGGAAAAATTCTGATGTAACTAAAAAAAAAAATGTGGAAAATTTGAAACAGGAGCTGCGGACTTCTGCACTTGCACACACACTTCTGGGTCATGGGTGCTGCAGCACATGGTACTCTAATCCTTACAGACTCACGGTGGGCCGTGGTGGAGGTAGACAAAAAAAGGGGTATTTTTTTAGAGTAAAAAAATGGAGTACGAAGATTGGCAATTTTTCATGCAATCCCAGACCCTTGAAATTGAACACTACATGGTATTTGGACCTCTCTAAGGCTTTACCCAGTGATATTGACCACCCTCCCACCCCCACAACCTTGTTTTAGGGGGTAACTAAGATAGTACTTACAATTATCAGGAAATGTCATTTCTTGAGTAGTGAATGTTATTATTTTACTACTGAAATCTCATAATTGCAAAACACAGTGGTCTGCAATCCAAAATATTTGCTATTTGTCATTTGTGGTGTATTTATGGCCGTGAGAAAAATAATTTGTTCGAATTTTCCTTGACAATTCTCAAAATCATGAGCACTTACTTGGACTCACAAACAATCACCACAGACAGGGTAATAATGCCCCTGGCAGACAGCCTTCTGACATTTGGTGCACCGGAAGCATGTCTTCCTGTCAGTCCGAACAGGGCACTCCCGGCACTGGACAGGTGGACACTGATTCTTAGCACCCAGTGGTGTTCATTGTTTTATCAAGTTCTTCATCACTCAAAAAATGGTGGGCCATGATTTCACAGTTCACAAAGAAATATCTATGTTCTAAGAAATATTCACTTGCTCCAAGGAAAAGCACTTTAGAAATGATACTCAAACTACTTGCTGGATATGACAAACCCTGTGTCATATATGTGCGGGAGTACATACAATGGGTGTAAGATACCCAAGGGCGCCGATATGGAAATTTCCTTGGAAGAGAGCGGAGCAACACTACCTCTCCCTACTAGGGCAACACGTGGAAGGAGGGTATCTGGGTGCCCAGCCGTCTCGGACAATAACCCACTCGGTGATCACGTGAGCTCGGGTACACGTCGGGTGTGATACGCCTGCGTATGTATTAAATGGTTAAATAGAATAAAATCATCCGTTAGCTGCAAAGGCTATACTACAAAAAGACATCAGCGGATTAAAATGTCAGCGACAAAGAATATTACCGAAACACTGAGATCTTGATATAATTTTGTAAGATCATTATATCCCTCCCTGGATGTCACAGACCAAACATATAGTTTCGAGAGACAGCGCACTTGCCCTTGATTATGTGGGTCTTTCTTATTCCGTTTTTGTTTGCAGATGGCAACGTTCATGGCGACTTACTTGGTGGTGCTACTCCAGGTGGGCTAGAGAAGAAGTGAGGTGGGCTACAACTGTTATATGGGCTACAGGTGAAGGGAAGTGGGCAACACGTAGGGCTGTAAGTGGGCTACAGATGGGCTGTAAGTGGGCTACAGATGGGCTCTAAGTGAGATTCAGATGGTGTAGCGGTGAAACACAGGTAGGCTTTAGGAAGCTACAGGTGGTAAACAGAGGAGGTGCAGTGGGGGTGGGCTGCAAATAAGCTGGGTGATACGGGACACACACACACACACACACACACACACACACAGTACTCTCTTCTCTACGAAATTTACCTGAGAAAAATCATGAAGGGTATTGAGAATAACAAGAGACTTCATAGTAGTGAAGGATTCTAACCTTACCGGTTGTGAAGCCTCTGCTACCCCAGTATCGTCTGGTAGTAGCCAGGAATAGAACAGCAAAAGGAAGCATCGTATTGATTGATCCCCCCCCCCCCGTCATGTTACACACGTTCTCCATTATCTTTGCTCTCAACTGAAGATTTTATCCAGCTTATGAGATACTTGTCAAACTGGAAGCACTGAATATTTCCTGAGACAACCATTACCAGTGATAATTCTTAAGTTGAATATAGACTTCCGGTTCTAGCAAGCAATTGATTAGAAAATTGTCGTTGTATTACTGGGGTAACTATCATAAGAATGAATTGTTGCTAAATGGCGAACAAATAAAAAATTATATCATATTCTGGTATATCCTTTACCATGACACGTCTTATGACCGTTCGTACAAGTCTTTGCCGTGGTTTAACCATAATTCTAATCATTAAATTTTTTCCAAAGCAAATTTGTAATGTTCAACTTAGGTGTGTGTGTGTGTATATATATATATATATATATATATATATATATATATGAAACATCATCATTATCATCATCAGCTATTGCAATTCCACTGATGAACAAAAGCCTCCCCCAACCTTTTCCACGAATTCCTTAACTGAACCACGTTTTGCCTGCAACCTTCTCTGTCTCATTTCTCCACCTCCTGTCTGGCCTTTTTCTGCTACGCTTACAGTTTCTTGGAGTCCGGTCAGTCAGCCAGTCAGCCTCTAGCTCCAGCAGTTATCCCTTAGTCTTGCTATATGACCTGCCCACCTCCATTTCTGTTTGTCTTTGGCATTAGTCTGCCTTCTCACCCAAGGTGATCTTTTCCTTTTTCTTAAAGATATTCCCAACATTGCCCCTTCCATTGCTCTTTGAGAACGTATTAATTGATTTTCCATTGTTTTTGTTGGTTTCTTGGTCTGTTAACTGCACATCATAGCTGGGATTATACATTATTTATATATTTTTCGTTTCATACTACTTTCAAGCTTTTTTCACGATGTCTCTATGTTTACCAAATGCTTTCTATCCAATATGCAATAGTTTTTTTTTATTTCACTATCATGCTGTGTCATTGGTTTTAGTATTTGTCCCAGGTAATTGTACCCCTCGACTTCTTCAAGAATTTCTTCGCCTATTCTGATGACGCGTTCTGGTGAATTTGGATTAAAACTTTAGTTTTATTCCACTTCATCTTTAGCCCTACATTGAGACTTTTTTCTGTTCATGTCATTTAGCATTTCATCTAATGTCTCTGTTGAAAGGGATGGAAGGGTGCAAAGAATAAATGTGTTGGGAGAGTTGAATGATTCTTCGATCACTATGGAGGACGTGCAGGAGGCAGTAAAGGAGATGAGAGCAGAAAAAGCTGCAAGTATGGATGGGTGGAATGCCTGAAAGGTGGTGGAGGGACTACTGTTGAGTGGTTAGTAAGACTGCTGAATGTGTGTTTTGTGAGAGGTATGGTGCCAGTTGACTGGGCAAGTGCTTGTGTGGTAAGGGTGATAAGTATGAATGTACTAGCTTTAGGGGTATAAGTCTGATGAGTGCTGTAGGTAAGGTGTATGGTAGAGTGTTAAGAGAGTTAGAGAGTGTACATAGGGAGTGCTTAGTGACGGATAGTGTGGCTTTAGGAGAAGCAAGGAATGCGTGGATCAGATGTTTGCTGTGGGAGAGGTGTGTGAAAAGTATTTAGCAAAAGGTAAGGATGTGTTTTGGGCATTCATGGATTTAGAGAAAGCGATTTATCGAACCGATAGGGAGGCTTTGTAGACTGTTCTGAAATTGTAAGTACTTGATGGTAGGATACTAAAAGGAGTGAAAAGTTTTCTGGGGAAATACTGTGAGTAATTGGTTTCCTGTGAGAGTGGGGCTGCAGAGGGATGTGCGATGTCGCCTTGGTTGTTTAATATTTATACGAATGGCGTTGTAAGCGGGGCGCATTGAGCATGTTAGATGGAGTTTTGAGTCTGGTGAATGCTGATTGTAGAAAAAGAATCTGAATCAGCTGCTGTTTGTGGATGATACTGTACTGGTGGCTGATTCAGAGGTGAGATTGAGACAGTCGGTAGAGGAGTTTGAAACATGGAATATGGGTGTAGCAGAGAGGAAAAGTTTGAATGTAATGGAAATGAGGTGTCTGAGGAGTATGTGAGGAGTGAAGTGTATGGATTGAGTGAGAAATGATAAAGTGCAAAGGAGAACTGGAGTTATGCGGGAGATGGCTGATCAAGCTGAGCAGAGAGTGCTGTGATGGTCTGGGCATATGGAGAGAATGGATGATGAGCGATTGGTGAAAAAGGTAAGTGGATCAGATGCGAGAGATAAGGCTGAGAGGAAGACCACGAATAAGATGGATGGACGGTGTGAAGAGAGCGTTAGATGCACAAGGGATGTCTGTTGAGCAAGGAAGAGTGGCTGTGCATAATAGGAATGATTGGAAAAAATTGTGAATGAATAAATGGTGACGTGGCCCCGAGGGGATATTATCCTGCACTTGGTCTGATCAGCTGATAGGTCAGGTGTGGATAAGGGAATGGGTCCATTATGATGTGGCAGGGGTAAACCAGCTCTGCTGTTAGGCTCTGGTGCAGATGTCACTGACTGCACTGCAAAATTGACCCTCATGCGGTGTGGTGTGGTGAGGATATGTCCCTTCTCTCCTAGAGGCTAAAATACGAATAAATGTGTGTGTTTCGATGACTAAATTGGGAGTGTGTCGTCCTGTCTCTGGCTACCCCCCTTTCTTTGGGGGTAGTAGCCTAGGTATATAGATAGATAGTTAGTCTCTGCTGTTTCTGAGATTAGGACAATGTCATCTGTAAATATTCAATGGTTTAGGTTCTCTCCATCTATACAGTGGTGTAGCTAGAGTCCATTTTGTGGAGGTCACGTGGGGTTGGCACTTATATATCTGAGCTGGCCTAGTACACATACCACATGATATTCAACTAAACTTTATACCATTTATTGTACTGATGAACAAGTAAAAAGTGAAAGAAAAAAGTTGATTTATTCAAACACAAAATAAATTATTCCTGTCGCATTCGGCAGTTATGAGCAAACGATAAACACACCTTAAACTAAAATACAATATGTATGTATGTATGTATGTATGCAAATATGTACTTTGGAATTATATCTCAAATACACTTTCGTATATGACAAATAGAAATAATTAACAATTTATGGGTAATAACTTAATTATATTACATTACTTATAGACCTAGGTCTTCACATACACTGAAACTTACAAACAGCAGCAGTTAAACACATCTCAAAATAGCTGTATATTTCTGTTGTTATGTTTCAATGCAAACATAGAAACAAAATATTCCATGTCAGTTTGTTTTGCTCTGTTGGGATGAATCCCAATAACTCCAAGTGATGGGTGTCTGGTGTAGTAGTAGTAGTAGTAGTTGTTCCCTAGGCAGTCTGGCCGAACAGGCCCGAGTCCCTAAGGAAGGCCACGGCAGAGACCGGGTTTTCCCACAGAGCTCTCAAGGAGTGTATGTTGTGTTGTTGGGGCAGGCGATTGTGTGCAATGCAGTCTTCCGCAATGTACTTAATAATATGGAGTGCTATGTTGTACCCTTGTCAGGCATCAGCGACGGAATCATCCAGCCTCTTCTGATAACTAGAGAGGGCTGGATGATGCCCACATCTCAGCCTGGCCAGGTGGACCCTGTCCTCAAGAGGATAGGATTCAGAAGGGTGGATATCAGGAGGCCGTGCATTCAGCTGTGTGTTGTCTTTAAGTGACCGAATGGAACGTTGAGTGATATGAGTATGGATATGCTTCTGGAAGCTGGTCTGAGGCGGGTGAGGGTGGAGAAATGACAGTATTTGTGAATGATATTGTGTGCTGGGTGTTGTTATGATGTTCCTTGGTGTGTGCGGATGTGCTGCCATGTAGTGTGGTGGATGGTGTGGTTTTGTGAAGGCTGTGGCAAGAATCTGTGTGCCTCTCATGTTTTAATGATCCTTGACTTTGGTTTCTTGGTGTACGTGGTCTGTAGGTGTAGTAGCTGTGCAGCCTGTGATTATCTTTAGGGCCTCGTGCTGTTTGCTCTGTAGGGCGTTATAGTATGTTTCAGTGAGGTTAGAAGTCCAAGCAGTTCTTGCATAGTTCATCACTGCACGTACATTATATATTATGTGTATAATGTGGTGGTGGTTTCTCTGTTGTGTCCGAACGTTGTATGGGCATGTGACCTTAGGGCGTTGAGTCTTGGTGTTAATTTATTTTTAATGTTTGCAGTGTGTTGTTTAAATGACATTGATGTATTGTATGTTACACCAAGGATTGTGTTCTTACCTAATTGTTCTTACCTAATTGTATCTTTACAGGAATGAGTCAAGCTCGTACTGTCCCGTGTCTTAAACTATATTTATCGTACATATCCTTAAATTTGTGAATTGTTTTGGCACACACTATTTCATTCGGTAGTGCATTCCATTGATCAATTGCTCTGTTTGGGAAACTGAATTTCCTTACGTCTTTATCACCTCTCTTCTTATGCAGTTTTTTGCAGTGTCCTCTTGCTGATGCTTCTCTATATGTTAAGTAATCATTTATGTCTATTTTCTCCTTCCCTGATATGCACTTATATAGCATTATCATGTCACCTCTTTTCCTTCTCTCCTGTAGTGTTGGTAGATTCAGTTTATTTAGTCTTTCTTCGTAGCTTAGGTCCCTTAAGCTTGGTATCCATCTTGTAGCGGCCCTCTGACCTTTTTCAATCTTGCCTATGTGTTTTTTGAGATGAGGACTCCAGACTACTGATGCATATTCCAGGGTTGGTCTAATGAATGATGTTATTATCCTTCTTAGCATGTCTTCATTTATGTATGTGAATGCTATTCTCATATTTGCAAGCAGTGTATACATGTTCCGTACCTTCTCGCTGATGTGGTCAGCCGGAGGTAGTCTGTTATTGATAATCACACCTAGGTCCTTCTCTCTTTCTGATGTGTATAGGGTATTATTTCCTAACTTATAATCCCAATCAGGTCTTTTTCCACTTTTACCAAACTTGATTACATGACACTTGTCCACATTGAATTCCATTTGCCATGTATTACTCCATTCATGAAGTTTATTTAATTCTTCTTGTAGCTCTTTACAAGAGCCTGTGTTAGTAATTCTCCTTTGTATTTTTGCATCATCTGCAAACATATTCAGATAGCTCTCATTTCCAATGTTACTGTTTATATCATTCATATACACTAAAAACATGATTGATGCCAGCACTGAACCGTGTGGTACTCCACTAGTGATTTCTTTCCATGATGAGTAGTTTCCTCTTAGTACTGTTCTCATTTCTCTTTTTATGAGAAAGTCTTGCATCCAACAAAACAGTTTGCCTCGAATTCCTCCTTGATGGTACAGTTTCCATAAAAGTCTTTGGTGTGGTACTGTGTCAAAAGCTTTCTTGAAATCTAAATAGATACTGTCCACCCATCCTTCTCTTTCCTGTATTGTGTTTGTTACTCTGTCATAGTAGCTCAACAGATTAGTAACGCATGATTTTCCTTTTCTGAAACCAAACTGTCTTTCAGTTATCATACTGTGTTCTTCTAGATGATTTACCCAAGCTTTTCTTATAAGCTTTTCTAGTACCTTGCTTACAGCACTGGTTATTGATACTGGTCGGTAGTTGAGTGGATTTTGTCTATTTCCTTTCTTGAATAAAGGGACAATATTTGCTTTTTTCCAAATATTAGGTAGTTTACCTTGACTCAAGGATTTCTTGAAAATTAAAAATAATGGTTTACTTAACTCCTTTGCACATTCTCGTAGTACCCAACATGAAATTTCATCAGGACCACTTGCTTTTCCTCTGTCTAATTTACTTAACGCCTCCTGTATTACTTTTTCTGCTATTTGTATATCTGGTAGTATGTATGGACATGCATGTTCCACATAGTCCCTCTCAAAATTTTTTTCTTCTGTAAAAACTAATTGGAAATTCTTATTTAGTGCTTCACAAATATCTTTCTCTTGTGTATAAGTGATTCCCTCGTCCGTAATGGATTGTATTATATCTTTTACTTTGATTTTGCTTCTGATGTAGCTGTAAAACAGCTTTGGTTGATCACTACTTTTATTTATTATATCCTCCTCAAATTGTTTTTGGGCTTTCCTCCTTATTCTCGTATAATCGTTTCTTGCCTGTTTGTAATTATTATACGCCCTATCACTATTGTGTCTTCTGTATCTATTCCACAACAAATCTCTTCTTTCTTTTGATTTTTTACATTCTGTATTGAACCATTTCTGTATTTTCTTATCTGCTTCTTTGTGATGTGGGATGTACTTCTGGACTCCTATTTCATAAAATTCACAGAATTTTTTATATACAGCATTTAAATCTTGTCCTCTAAGCTCATTTTCCCAATCAACTTCTAAGAAATACTTCTTTAGGTCTTGATAATTTCCCTTTTTATAGTTTAGGCTCTTTTTGTAACTTTCATTGCTGTTAACTATGTCATATGCTATCCTGAAGTTGCAATTTAGTACTGCATGATCACTTTTGCCGAGTGAAGGGTGATATATTAAACTGTCAATATCATTTTCTTGCCTAGTAAATATTAGATCTAGCACTGAAGGTACATCGAGTCCTCACATGTTGCATTAGGAAAAACTCTTGCACGAGATCCAGGAGCTTTTGGTCCCAACAGCTTTCTTGGCTAATTATATCTAGAGTATTCTAATTTATATTTGTATTAAAATCTCCAGTTAGTATAATTCTTTCCGATTTCTCTTCCATATTATGTAGTAATGATCTTAACCTATGAATTGTACTTTCTGGCAGGTCCTCATATTCGTCTCTTTCCCATGTGTTTGATCTGGGTGGCATGTACAAATTGGCTACAATTACTTTCCCTTCATTGACTTTTAGATTTTTCTTAGTTAATATTATAATTCCTCCTCCCTTTTTTGAATTTCTGTCTCTTCTCCATATATTGTATTCCTCTAAGTTTAGTATGTCATTGGATATCCTTGGTGTTAATTTTGTTTCAGTTAGGCATATTATTTGTGGTTCATTTTCTCTGACATAATCATTCATCTCTGGTAATTTAGATACCATTCCATCCACATTTGAGTACATCAACTTTATCATCTTGTTTATATACTTGTCATGACATGGTTTTACTACCTTCCTCCTTTTTCTTCCATCCTGTTTGTGTACCACTTTCGTACCTGCAATCCTATTACTTTGTAAAAAAATTTCTTCTTCTCCTCTTCTGACCTTCCCTCATTTTTTGTTTTTGCTTCCTCCCTTTTCTCTTTCAGTAATTCCAGTTCCTCTTGTGTTAGGCATCTTTTTATCCATACATTTTTGAACTCCTCTTTTTCCATAAGATTCTTTGCATTTTTTAGTATCTCCTCCACAGTGTTTACACTCTGGAAAGTCACCTTTAGAGGTCTTGTCCTGCTTTTCTCGTATTTCCCTAACCTTTTGTGTTCCTCTATGTCTTTACTACAGATTTCCTCTGATACTTCTTTCAGTAAGTTCATTACATTTGCCATCTCCTTTTTGTCTCTTGTGATCTTGTTTTTTGCTTCTTCCTCTTCTATACCAGTGATTACTATAGATTTGTTTATATCTACTGAATCTCTAACTAACTTTGGATTGTTTTGGATTATTCTTTTCACTTCCTGTTTAATGCTTTTTTCCTCCACCCTTGTTTCTAAGTCTTTTACTTTCTCCATTTCAGCATACGTGGTTTCCACATCATTTTTGTAGCTTTGCACAGCTTCATTCACCTGTGTTATCTTCTCCTCAATATCACTGTTTTGGTCTATCAGACTGCTTACTTGCCTAATTGTCTCTGTCTCATTTTTGAACTCTTCCATAACACTCTCGTGATTGACTACTGTACTTGCCATTTCACTCATTTTCTTCCTAAGTGTACTCAATTCCACTGTTAGTTCACTGATGGTTGTGTCTTTCTTGTTGGCCTCCCTTCCTAGTTTTTCTATTTCTTCCTTTTGGAAGTGCATCTGCTTCTTTATTTCATCAATTTCATTTTTGAAAGCCATTTCTAGTTTGTGTACACGTTCAACCAGTTTATTGTGTCTCCACTTCAACCATTTCTTGATAGAAATCATCATTTTGCTTTCTACCTTTATCCCTTTTCTTTTCCAAATTTGCTTTACTAAAGTATGTATCCATTTTGCAATACTAAAAGTACAGAGTATGTACTTACATTCCCCGTGCTGCTGTAGTCTAAACAAACCTCAGCTGACTGAGCGCATTCTTTCGTCTTGGTTCTCTTTTCTGTTTGAAAAAGTCTTGTTTAAACTTCTTATTATTTATCTTTTCTTTTAATAATGAAAAATCATTTAGTCTAACCTGGTACAGAGCTTGACTCATATAAAGATACTAATTTAGGTAATGCCACTGGCTGTGTTGGTTCAGTACGGAGCGCCGATGTCGCACGTCTGACTTCTTTGACTCCCTGTGTGTGTGTGTGTGTGTGTGTGTGTGTGTGTGTGTGTGTGTGTGGGTGTGTAGGTGGGTGGGTGGGTGGAAGAGGAGTGTTGTTTATGGTGAGATGTGGAATGACACTATGTTCTGCTGTCCAGTTTGTGAGTTGGGTCACTGTAGATTTGACTGGAGCTATTGTGAGTCTTTTTTTTTTTTTTTTATGCGAGGAAGAAGGAACCAAAGGCCATGAGCCCACAGTAACAGTTCCCTCCAAGAGAAAAACAAAATACAATAGAGAGCCAAATTCAAGATCCGATCATTTTGAGATGCCTGGACACACTGCGTTTGAAAGACTGGAGATCATAGGCAGCAGGAAATACAGACAGAGGGAGACAGTTCCAGAGCTGACCTGTTGCATAAATGAAAGACTGGCAGTAACGGTTAACTCTTGCATTAGAGAGTTGGACAGAAAAAGGATGAGAGTTTGCTGCCAGACGGGTGCTACGCGCCCGTTGTAGAGATGGAGGAATGCAAGAAGATAGTTCAGAGGAGAAGTGACCATTAAAGTAGCGATAGAAAAGAGATAAAGATGCAACAGTGCGGCGAAGAGACAGAGGTTGAAGGGAGTCAGTAAGAGGAGGAGAGTTAATGAGACGAAAAGCCTTTGACTCCCCCCTATTGAGAAGAGCTGTATGTGGGGAGCCTCCCCACACATGAGAGTTGTACTCCACACAGGGGCGGATAAAACCCCTGTATAGAGTCAACAATTGCGCAGGGGTAAAGAAAGACCGGAGTTGGCTTAGCACACCCAATCTCTTGGAAGCAGATTTTACAAGAGATGTAATATGATCTTTCCAAGATAAGTCCCAAGTAAATGAAACCCCAAGCATGTTCAAGGATGATGCAGGATTAAGCTGAATATTATTAAACATTAGTGGGTATACCTGTGGAAGATTTTGTCGGGTTGATAGGTGTAAGAACTGAGTCTTAGATGCATTAAAGACAACCATATTATTTTTACCCCAGTCAGAGATACAAGCCAAGTCAGACATTAGGTGTGCCATAGCCTCATCCCTTGTTTGTTGAAGTAACTGTTGAGATGGGCGTTGCGGGAACCGAATGGAAAGGTGAAGGGTGGAGTCATCAGCGTATGAGTGGATAGGGTTAGATGTACAGCTTAGAAGATCATTGATGAATAAAAGGAAGAGAGTTGGTGATAGGACAGAGCCCTGAGGAACACCACTGTTGATAGATCTAGGAGAAGAACGATGGCCGTCTACAACAGCGGCTATAGAACGACCAGAAAGGAAGCTAGCAATGAAGGCACAGATAGAAGGATAGAAACCGTAGGAGGGCAGTTTGGAAATTAAAGATATATGCAAGACTCGATCGAAAGCCTTTGAGATGTCAAGTGCAATGGCAAAGCTTTCGCCAAAGTCCCGAAAGGAGGATGACCAGGAGTCTGAAAGGTAGGTGAGAAGATCGCCAGTGGAGCGTCCCTGACGGAACCCATACTGACGATCGGAAAGAAGGTTGTGATAGGAAAGATGCCTTAAAATTTTTCTATTAAGAATTGACTCGAAAACTTTTGAGATACAGGACGTTAAAACAATTGGACGATAGTTGAAGGGTTGGGAGTGGTCACCCTTCTTTGGGACTGGCTGAATGAGAGCAAACTTCCAGCAAGAAGGAAAGGTACAAGTTGACAGACAAAGACGAAAGAGTTTGCCTAGGCAGGGTGTAAGCACAGAAGCACAGTTCTTGAGAACAACAGGAGGGACCCCATCAGGCCCATATGCCTTGTTAGTACTGAGGCTAGTGATGGCAGAAAATACATCAACTGAAGAAATTTTAATGTCAGCCATGAGGAAGTCAGAGAGGGGAAGTGATGGAGGAACAGCACCGGAATCGTCTAAGGTAGAATTGGAGGAGAAAGTCTGTGTGAAGAGATTTGCTTTATCAGTAGAAGAAATAGCTACAGAACCATCAGAGTAGAAAAGAGGAGGGAAGGATGATGAGGTAAAGTTGTTAGAAAGATTTTTGGCAAGATGCCAGAAGGAGCGGGAAGAATTCGAGTTGGAGAGTTGAGAGCATTTAGTATGGATGAAATTATTTTTAGTAGAGCGAAGAACAGACTTAGCACGATTCCGGGCAGAAACGTAAAGATGATGTGATTCAGGGGTGGGTTGGTTCCGGTACCTTTTGTAGGCCCTCTCCTTGTTGTGGACAGCATTAGAACAAGCGTGATTAAACCAAGGCTTTCTTGCGTTAGTCAGAGGATATGAGAAAGGAATTTATGCTTCCATGCCCAAGAGAATAACATCCGTAATGCGCAAGGCACACTCAGATGGCTCACGGCCATGGAAGCAATAATCATTCCAGGGAAAATCAAAGAAGTACTGCCTGAGGGCCTCCCAGTCAGCGGCTCCAAAATGCCACAGACGACGTTTCCCTGGAGGGTCCACAGGCCGTACCGGAGTGATAGGACAGGTTAAGGTAATAAGGTTGTGATCGGAGGAGCCCAACAGAGAGAAAAGATTAACAGAGTAAGCAGAAGGATTAGTTGTGAGGAAGAGGTCAAGTATGTTGGAGCTCTCTCCATGGCGGTCAGGGATACGGGTAGGGTGCTGTACAAGCTGCTCTAGGTCATTAAGGATAGAAAATATGTAGGCTTGTTCACCAGGTGGATCCGTGAAAGGAGAGGAGAGCCAAAGGTGGTGGTGAACATTGAAATCTCCAAGAATGGAGATTTCAGAGAAAGGAGAAATGGATAGAATGTGTTCCATCGTAGAAGTAAGATAGTCGAAGAACTTTTGATAGTCAGTAGAATTAGGGGATAAGTAAACAGCACAGATATATTTAGTCATAGTATGACAGGAAAGCCGAAGCCAGAGTGTGGAGAATTCAGAAGAATCAAGTTCAGGAACATGAGAGCAAGATAAGTCGTTGCGTATATATACACAACAGCCACCTTTGGCTTTGAAATGAGTATAGAGAAAGTAGGAGGATACAGAAAAGGGTTTGCTGTCAGTTGCCTCAGACAGCTGAGTCTCCGTTAGAAAAAGAAGGTGAGGTTTAGAGGAGGAGAGGTGGTGCTCAACAGAGCGAAAGTTAGAGGAAAGGCCGCGAATGTTGCAGAAATGAAGAAGAAGAGAGTCAGACAGTGGTTCCAGGCACCTTGAGTCGTCACCGGGAGAGGGGCAGATGGAGGGGGCATTTATGATCCCCCCCCCTGGGGACTCCGAGGCTTGGTAAAACGACGCCATTTTGGTAAATTTTGAATAAGAGTCTGTTTGTGGTGAACCAATCGTGTAGTGTGTTGAGGTAAGGTTGGAGGATGTGTGCGGCTGTGTCTGCGTATTGGTATGTACACTCGGTAAAAAAAGTATCGGTGCACAGAGGGTTCGATGTCTTCCGAAAATATTCACTCACGTGCTGGCTGTGTGGGAGGGTTGGTAACTTGTTATGCTTGGCTGTAGCATGTTCAGAATGTTTATTTATATTTTAGCGAGGGGATGACGTTATATGACACCTCCCAACACGTCGGACACAAATATTTCAGAGACCTTCGTACCGTGATCCAAAATGTTTCGTCATTGTTGTGCACCGATATTTTTTTTACCGAGTGTACATGTAAGTGTTATGTCATCTGCATAGGAAGGTAACTGTATCTGTGGTGTGTGGGGCGTGGGTATGTCATGCATGTATAGGTTTAAGAGTGTAGGGGACAAAACATATCCTTGAGGGACGCCGTTTGTGAAGTTTCTGATGTTCGATGACTGACCGGAAAATGTTATATGTGCACATCTGCCTGCTAAATAGTTTGCCAGCCATCTTTTTGTGTTATTGTCCATATTTTTGTTCAATATTTTGTTTGTGAGGTTGTGGCGGGGGATGGCATCAAAACGCTTGCTAATGTCTAGTGTGACTAGGAGTGTTGTGTCTGGTGGCCTAGCTAAATTAATGCCATCAAAAAATCTTTGTGTAAGGTCTGTAAGAAGAGTATTTGTAGAGTGTGGCGGCCTAAAACCATGTGATGGGGCTACGGGGATGTGTGGTGTTACTAATTGTAATACAAGTCGTTCGGTGACTTTGAAAGGGGTGTAGAGGAGGGTGATGGGGTGATGTGAGGAAGGTAACGTGGGGTCTTTGTTGGGTCTGGGGATAATGATGATGGGATCATGTTTCCAGATGTTTGGTATTATGTTGTGAGAGTAGATGTAGTTTGATATATTGGTGAGTGCTTTATATGCCTTGTGTTCCATGATGTTTAATTTGTATTATTTATGTTGTCTGGGTCTCAGGCAGATGAGTGCTTAAGATTGCTGATGATGTGCTTTGTCTGGTTGTAAGGTAAGTGAAGGGTGCGAAGTCTAGGTCTGTGGGGAACTGTCTCTTGCGTCGGATGACATGTCGGTCATCACGATGGGGGTTTAGATGACTGACGTTTGAAAAGTGATTGATGAAAGTGTTTGCTTGTTGTTTGTTTGAGGGTATGGTGTCTGTTATTGTGATGGCAGTGTATGATTGTGTAGTGTTGCTGTTGGAGAGTGTGATGTTGCTTAGTGTTTTGTAGAGTTTCCTGGTGTTTGTTTTGTGATCAAGTGTTTGGAGATAATTATTCAAATTTAGTGTTTGCTGTTTTAATATTTTACTGTTTATTTCAGTGCTGAGTTCTTGTCTTTGTTGTATGGTGTCTTGTGTATGGAGTGTTGGGTAGTGTTGTATTGTGTCGCATTGACTGATGAAGCCTTGAATTTCTGGTGTGAAGTTGGGATTGTGTCTCTCTATGTTGCTCTAAGGATGTATCTTTTGTCTGCATTTTGAATAATCGTATTGAAAGTGTGCACACCTGTGTTGATGTTTGTGATGGGTGTACTGTTTAATGTTTCAAAGTGTTGTTCTGTTTCAGTCTGTGAAGGCCTTACGGTTGGCACTCTTATTATTTGTGTATGTGTGTCTGTGGCCAGTTTGATTCTGGTTTTGGTAGTGATAATGACTGGGAGGTGGTCAGAGCCAAGGGTTTTGACCACTCTCCAGGATGTTGTGGGGGCTTGGTTTGGGGAGTAAAAGGTGATGTCTGGGGATGATGGGAGGAAGAGGGCTTGGTGTGGGATATGGGTATGTTGATGGAGATTGTTGAGGATGAAACGATTATCTGTCTGGGACTGTAGTGCCAGCCCTCTGCCTGTGTCAGGGTCATTGACAGCCAGGCCGACGCCTTGGCATTGAAATCACCACCCAGGATGATGTTGGGTATGTTAGTGATGTAGTGTATTTGAGGAGAGTAATTGTGTGGTACTGTGGGGGATGACTGGGGGAGGAGGGGCATGCATGTATTGGCAGTTGTAATGTGTGATTTGCTACCAGCGCGTGTTTTAATTGATTGTAATTCTGTTGTGGTGTCATGTGGGGGGAGAAGTGATGTTGTTTGTGGACTAGTATCTGAAAAGTTGATGGATTGGTGTACCAGCTTGATGAGTCCACCGCTACCACCGTCGACCCGGTCTTGTTTGGTGGTGGTGAAATTATGAAATGTTGGTATTTATTGTGTTCTGCGTAGTTTTGTTTCTTGTAAAATAGCACTGAGTATGTTTGTTGTTTGATGAATTGTGTGAGTTCTTGTTTTTTGATATCAGGCATCGTGCTTCGCAGGTAGATTTTGATGAGCCGAATTGGAGAGAAACTCCCCTCACATGATGCTGAAGCTGGAGGCAGTACCAGCACAATGTTAATGAGCTTACAGAGATCTGGGAATGCCTTCTTATGAGGACTCATGAAAGCTGAAAGTTCATTTAAGTTGCTAACAATAAGCCCCTCATTTTTCTACTTTTCCACAAGTCTTCCAGCTTGCCGCAGCTCTACATCTAGGTATTCAGTTCACACACAGTACTGTTCAGCCATGGGTTTCAAAGTGCCAAAATCAAGAAACTTTGAGCTATGTGGATCTAACACAGACATTTATTTGATCAACTTCTTATTGGCATCACTGAACCTTGAGTGCAGTTCTTCAAGTAATCTACTCAAAACTTTGTAGTACAATTCTATACAATACTTCTTCTCAAGTGAATCATGGCTGTCTTCTATGTTTGGTTGGCCAGTTGACTCCAGAACCACCCTGTCCTGCAGATGTCTAGAGGGTCTAGTCCTCCTCTTCTGGGCTGGATTTTCAACAGGTACAACAACTTTCACTCACGGTTCATGCCAGCATTCCTAATTCCTGTGAGAGGCCATATCTTCTTCAGTTGTCTGAACCATGTCTGCTGGAGCTGACAGCTGAAGTGATGGGGATTGCAGCATGTCAGATAACACTGTTTTCCGCGAAATGCTGAACATGACATTTGAGATACTTATAATATGATCAGTATTCTTGAGTAAGTTCTTGGCATCAAGAGCACGTTTTCCTCTTTGTGCCTCAGCTATTTCTTGCAGAGTTACCATGACTGCAGAAATTGAAACTAGAAGGACTTTACAAGATAAGTACAGGCATGAGCATCTTGTTTCAGTTTTTTCGGCATCTTCACCTGCTTTCCAGGATTCATTTCTCCTTGTTTTTTAACAGATAACTCATGAAGCACATGTGAGGACACGGAAACATACAGAGCCTCAAGAAATCTAAAGAATTTATCAGCTTGTTTGACACAATCCACTATGGCCAGATTCAGTTTATGGTTGTAAAAGTGACTGTGCTCGGGTTGGAGCATTTTCTTTAAATAATACCTGGACACCTTTATTCACACCACTTATCACAGAGGTTCCATCATAGGTTTGTTCTATGCAATCCTTCGGATCCATGTTGCAAGATTGAAGTATCTGAATCATTGTTTCCTTCAAATACATGGCGTTCATTTCATACAACTGGGCAAAACCCAAAAATTCTTCGTGGATATTACTATGGAAAAGATTCCTTACAACAAGTGACAGCTGTTCTTTTCCACTGATGTCCTTGATTTCATCCACCATGACTGCGTATTCAGTGCTGACATGCAGTTCTTTGCATATTTCATCTCTTATAATGCAAGCAAGAATATCATTTCATTCTGGATCTGTGGGCTTGTATACTTTTCACTGTGTATTCCTGTCAGCCTCTGTTTTACAAGTGTTATATTCACTGGTTAGTTCCAGTATTTCAAGAAAATTGCCCCTGTTGCTGTTTCCACTTTCCTTCCTGTGACCTCTCTCTGCAATTTTCTGTCTTGCTGCTAGGCATAGTACTTTTCCAACTTGTGTCACATGGTATCTGATTTCTTTTATCTGTTTTTCATGAGCTGAAACTAATACAGTATTGATGCTCTTTCCTGATTGTAGCTGGGACCGAAATTCTTTCCATGCAAAAAATGTACTGTGATAATTACTTTTCTCATGCTGTGGAAATTCCAGTCTTGCTATACTGCTTTTCTCCACTGTCTATAACCTGACACTGTGAAGGTATTTTCTGACCTGGTACGGCCAGGAACAGGGAACAACCCACAACTGAAGCAGAAAGCCTCAACGTAACTGAATGCTCAAGCAATGAGTACATGTTTTTTTCTTTTATGTATCCAACTGTGGGCATAGGCTTCGCAGCCTATGCCCAAGGCCCAGTAGTCCTCCTTCATACCATGCACCTCTACATATCACCACTTCGGCGCTAACGCCCACCGTCCATATTGAATACATGCTAGGGCTGTACAGGACTGGTGTATTGGTATTAGCGGGGATATTTTTACATGTCAGTGGGTCTTTTGGTAGATCAGTAAAGTCTGGTTAATGAAATTCAAATCCTTAAACTGTTCCCGGCCCCAGCGGGGATTTGAACCTGGGTCTGGTATGACTGCAGACCATCTCTCTACCGATTGAGCCACGGCTCCCCGATCTGGCCGAGAAAACTCGTCTATTTTTGCCAAATTGTGTGGTGGGAAATGTTGATAGTTTTGGTTGTTTGGGCTCATCAGTTCGTCCAGTGCCGATGTCAGCGGGTCCCGGAGGCTTACTAATTATCTTACACGTTGTTCTTTATTCTTTTGGTGTTTCACATTTTGCTGCAACACTGTTTTCATCAACTACGTTGTTATCATCTCTCTCAGACTCTGATTCACTACTGTCAGTTAGCCACAATTTTCGTCATCATCAAAAGGATGCGTGGAATTAATATCAGCAGCAAACTGGCTTTGCCTTTTGGCACTTGATGCAAGTAGCTCAGTTTCATCTGCTGATCGATTCCCGGTCAGAAAATGCTCAATACTTCCCTGCATATTGACTAAATATCCATCACAAGTCGTAACCACTGAAAATTTTGTTGTGAACCCACAACCCGATACATTATTCACGCTTGCACTCGTAAGCACCGCCTAAATTGACAACTTAACTTTTTTTTTTTTTTTTAATGCTAGGAAGAAGGAGCCAAACGCCTCGAGCCCGAAATTTTTGTTCCTTCCAAGAGAAAGACAAAATACAAGAGAGAGTCAAATTCAAGACCTGATCATTTTGAGATGCCTGGACACACTGCATTTGAAAGACTGGAGATCATAGCTAACAGGAAATACAGACAGAGGGAGACAGTTACAGAGTTGACCTGTTGCATAAATGAAGGACTGGGAGTAAAGGTTAACCCTTCCATTAGAGAGTTGGACAGAAAAGGGATGAGAGTTTGCTGCTAGACGGGTGCTACGCACTCGTCGTAGAGATGGAGGGATGCAAGCAGACAGTTCAGAGGAGCAGTGACCATTGAAGTAGCGATAGAAAAGTGATAAAGATGCTACGGTGCGGCGAAGAGACAGAGGTTGAAGGGAGCCAGTACAAGGAGGAAAGTTAATGAGACGAAAACTCTTTGACTCCCCTATTGAGAAGAGCTGTATGTGGGGAACCTTCCCACACATGAGAGTTGTACTCTACGCAGGGGCTGATAAAATCCGTGTATAAGGTCAACAACTGTGCAGGGGTAAAAAAGGTACGGAGTTGGCTTAACATACCTAATCTCTCGGAAGCATATTTTTACAAGATATGTAATACGATCATTCTAAGATAAGTCTCGACTGAATGAAAGCCCAAGCATGCTCAAGGATGATGCGGGATTGAGCTGGATATTACTAAACATTAGTGGGTACTCCGGTGGAAGATTTTGTCGGTTGATATATATATATATATATATATATATATATATATATATATATATATATATATATATATATAGATATATATAGATTGATTGAGTGATTGTTACGGAACAAAGAGAGATAATGAACACTTCAAGTGAGAATCCTAAAATCACTACTGTCCCACAAAGTTCCAGGTTCAAAAGAAAAGAGTTAGGTAAGATTATTAGTTAAAGTTAAATGCTCAAACTAACAACTAAACATTCAGGACTCATAAGGATAATGTAATGGCAAAACAGGTTACATATATGATTAACTGCAATAGCCTCTATTAACATGAATTTAGCAAGAGCAAATTTATCTAAGTCAGCCCTGATAAATGAGAAAACCGGATAATGCTCAGTTAAAGCAAGATATATTATTACAGATACAAACTATTATTAATATTGCCTGACATCAAAACTCTACATGAATCACAAAAACCTTACCAGGCCTACGAATTAACGCCCCAGGCCATATAGTACAAGAAAAACGGTAACAACACTTATACTCAAATTATACAGCAGCTAAATGGCTGGAGACTTCCTGAGCACTCACAAAAATAATAATACACTATACAGGGGAGGACAAAGATGTGAACAAAATGAGGAGTAGATCTAAGTGGCAACTAATGCAGAGACTAAGCTCATTATATAGGGGCTGCCAGAGCTTGATTCAACTTGCAAGAAGGACGCGGAAATGAGGGCAGAGAGGACGAAGAATTGACACTCGTGCTCTGAACAACAGAAAGAACGACTTACTCTACTATAAGGGGGAGAAGGGGGGAGTGAGGTAGAACACGCAAGCCTGGTCACTATGGAAGCCACGAGGCGAAGCGTGATCAACCATGCAGCATACTGTACGTTAGAATTATACAAAGGATGATGAAATCATAGGCTATGTAACACCTCCCCACAAAGAAAAAGAAATTTACAAAGGAAATTTCTTATTACTCTAAAACAATCTGTCTAAAGTCTAGATAAGCAATCTGCAATAACATTTTCCTTCCCCTTGACATGTTGTATGTCTAATCAATACTCCTGAAGAAGTAGACTCCATCTTGTCAATCTCTGATTTTTATCTTTAAACTTACTAAGGAATTTCAGTGGGTTATCGGTATAAATGACTATGGGGTCAAAACCAGAACACAAATAAAATGAAAAATGCTGTAAACCCAAAATCAAGGCCAAAAGCTCTTTCTCAATAGTGGAGTAGTTCTTTTGAGGTGGAGTGAACTTCTTACTATAATAAGATACAGGGTGTTCAATACCCTGATCATCCTCTTGCAGCAAAACAGCCCCAGCTACTGTATCACCTGCGTCAACAGCCATCTTAAAAGGCTTAGCAAAAATTTGGAGTAGCAAGCACTGGCTGACTTAATAGGATAGCTTTAAGTTTACTGAAAGAGGATTCACAGTTATCGGTCCAGACAAATTTAACTCCCTTTTTCAGTAGGTCTGTAAGTGGTGATACAAGAACTGAAAAGTTAAGAACAAATCTCCTGTAATAACTTACCATTCCCAAAAATCTTTGTAGCTCTTTCCTACTTTTAGGTCTGGGAAGATCACTTATAACCTGAACCTTAGCTCCTGGTGGTGCAACGTGTCCATCAATTACGTACCCAAGGTACTGAACTTTAGCTTGACCAAACTCACACTTTGATAAATTAGCTACAAGATTAGCCTGAACCAAACGCTCAAGAAATTACTGACATGGCATAGGAGATCTTTCCAGTTGTCACTGAAGATTAATATATCATCAATATAAACAACACACCCTGCCAAACCCTCTGTTACAACATTCATGAGCTTCTGAAAAGTGGCTGGTGCATACTTCATACCATATGGCATTACAGAACATGCAAAAGTCTTTGCTAGTGTTTCAAAACATGAGATCTCCCTAGCACGTTCAGTCATAGGTACTTGCCAGTATCCCTTTAACAAATCATACTTACTTATGTACCTAGCCTTTGCGATCTTGTCTATGCAATCTTCCACGCGAGGGAGAGGGTAAGTGTCTGTTTTGGTTATCTGATTAACACGTCTGTAGTCGATGCAAAGCTGTTGTGACCCACCTGGCTTAGGGACTAGAGTGACAGGAGAATTCCACTCGCTCTGACAGGGCTCAATCATCTTGTGGTCCAACAGGTAGCCAAGCTCCTTCTGGATGAGAGGACCTTTCACTGGGTTCACACGGTAAGGAGGCAATTTAATTGGCTTTGCGTCTCCAACATCGACATCATGCATCAACACAGTGGTTCTTCCTGGAGTGTCACGGAACACTTGCGGGTACTCCTGCAGTAATGCCGAAAACTCCTGCCTTTCCTCGGGAGCTAGATGAGAAAGCTTAGTCTGGAGATCATTCATGATATCAGGATTCTTCCTCAAACTATCACTCAGGCTCATGCTGCATGGGAGAACTTCACTTGCATACTCGGGTTGGAACAGCTACAGTGCAGACTGGGTTATTTTCGTCCCACCTGTGATATAACTTTAGCATGTTGATGTGACAAAGTTGCTTGTTCTTTCTACGATCTGGTGTGGCGATGACATAGTTGACATCACTGAGTTTCTTATCCACGAAATAAGGACCACTAAACTTGGCTTGAAGAGGTTGCCCATGCACTGGTAGCAGAATCAAAACCTGATCTCCTGGCTGAAAGTGGCGTAACCTGGACTTCTTATCATACCAAGTCTTCATCTTCTCCTGAGCAGCTCCTAAATTCTCACTCGCCAGCTGTAAAGCAGTGGACAGCCGTTCTTTGAACTTCATCACATAGTTCAGCAGGTTGACGTCATCTTCCTCCAACAGCCAGCTTTCCTTAAGTAGCTTAAGGGGTCCTCTTACTTCATGGCCAAACAGTAGTTCAAAGGGTGAGAAGCCCAGTGATTTGGAGATTCTCTTGCGGCAAATACAACGAATAGAAGACCTTTATCCCAGTCTTTCTGATGTTCCAAACAGTATTTCCTGAGCATCGATTTGAGTGTTTGATGATATCTCTCCAACGCTCCTTGGGTCTGGGGATGGTAAGCTGAAGACGTGATCTGGGTGATGCCCAACTCTTTCAGAGACTGCTTGAAAACATTTGACATGAAATTACTTCCCGGTCTGACTGTACCTCCTTGGGCAGACCAAACTTGGTGAAGAACCCTAGCATTTCCTTAACCACGTTCTTTGCTGAGATATTTCTAAGTGGAATGGCTTCAGGATAACGAGTAGCCATATCAATCAGGGTCAACACATAAGAAAATCCTGAAGAAGTCTTAGGAAAAGGGCCCACAATATCCACCAACACACAGATGAAAGGCGCCTCAAAAGGAGGAATGGGAACTAGAGGTGCAACTTTTTCGGTCTGATTACACTTCCCCACAACTTGGCAGGTGTGACAAGACTTACAATACCAGGAAACATCTCTGAAGATACCTAGCCAGTAGAAGTGTTTCAAAATGCGTGCCACAGTCTTCCTCACTCCAAGGTGTCCTGCCAAACTGGAATCATGAGCCACTCTAATGATATCCTGCCTACAAACACGAGGGATGACAATTTGATGTACAACCTCCCATTCACAGTCGGCTGATGCTGTTGGGGGTCTCCACTTTCTCATAAGTACTCCTGACTTTATATAATAACAAGTAGAAGCACCAGCTGACTCTTCCTCACTGCAAGCAGAGTTAGCTAGACCTTTCAACTCAGGGTCAGCAACCTGCAATTCAACCAACTCTTGATGAGACAAATTATCAACACTACGGGGTACTGCCTCATCTAGTGAGTGGTCCAAATTAGCAAGAAAAGTGTCAGCAAGGATAACATCATCATCATCATTATCCTCTAAGTCACCAGTAACTTTAGACTTAGCCCTAGTGACAGAACATGCAGAGAACACATCAGGGATATCACAATCCTGGGTCGCAGTCACTGGTTCACTACACAACTGAGGAGCTGGACACACTTGACTTCCACCAATATCATTTCCAAGTAAGAAAGTTACACCTGACATTGGGAGTGTCTCAACCAACCCAACCATAACGGAACCATTAACAAAACCAGACTCTAAATTCACTCTGCACAGAGGGACAGAGAAGTAATTATTCCCTACACCTTGTAAGATTACATTTTCATCAGAGGAATTAACATTAGAGCCTAGAACACTGGTCAGCATAAGGGATTGGCAAGCACCTGTATCACGATATATTTTAACTGATTTCCTGTCATTACTGTCCAGAGGACTGACAAAACCATCAGACAGGAAATTAGCACATGAACTCTTGAGAGTGTCACCCACGTTACTGCTCAAAAGAGGAGCTTCATCATGAGAATTTAATTTACCCCTCAAAGCAGGTTCAATTAACTCGGTTAAAGAATTCTGGGAACTCTCAAGGGTGGACACTAGACCAATTGACTGAATATTTAAAGACTCCTTTTTGTTCACATCACGCTGTCTCCTGAAACATTTCTCCGTAGTATGACCAAGCTTACTACAATAAGTACATTTACTTTTCTGAAATCTAGAGGTGAAGCTGGTATTTACTTCCTGAAAAACTTCATCTTTAGTCTCTTTCCTGTTACCTGTACTCTGAGTAGAGGCAACGTACTTACTCTCAGCTTTCCTTTTTTCTTTAGAATATCTCTTGTGAGTGAGAACATATTCATCAGCTAAAACTGCAGCATCAGACAAATTATCTATTCTTTTCTCATCAAGATATAGGCTTACATCTTTATTAATACACCTTTTGAAGTCCTCCAGCAAAATCATCTGCTTAAATTTATCAAAATCAGAATTTACATTCTTAGAATTTAACCACTGCTAGAACAGATCTTCTTTGATTTTTGCATACTCAACATGAGATTGCTTATCTTGCTTATAAGCTGTCCTAAATTTTACTCTATAGGCTTCAGGAACAAGCTCATAGGCCTTAAGAATCAAGCTCTTAACTACATCATAATTATCAGATTGATCCTGAGGCAAAGATGCATAAGTTACTTGAGCTTTACCGGTGAGAACAGTTTGAAGGAGTACTGGCCAATACTTTTTTGGCCAATTAAAACCTGTAGCTACCCTCTCAAACAACTGAAAATACTTTATTAAATTAGGTTCATTAAAAGGAGGGACAAGTTTAATATTTTTAGCCACATCAAAATCATCAGAGCTAGATGATCCAGTTCCACTTTGTTTCATGCGATACTCATGGTCTGCCTGAATCCTAGCAATTTCAATTTGTGCCTGTGCCTCCTGAATACGAGCCTGAGACTCAGCCTCCTTAGCACGAGTCTCCTGCAGGGCTAGCTGTAACTTAGCTATTTTAATCTGCGTTTGCTCATCTGGAGGAGTTACATTAAACAAGCTTTTATTAATCATGTCAACAATTTGATCTTTAGAATGATGAGAGCGAACAGCAATTTCCAATTGTTGAGCAACAAGCTTAAGTTCATTGTTTGTTCTGTTTTCAACATCACACACTATTTGCACATTTGACAAAAAATCTTTGGCTTCATCAAGAGTAGTAATAGTAGACATCATGAATAAATCACAGTCACAAAATATCAAGCAATATCCTTATGATAATATCCTGAATATCCTGATAAGAGGTCGCCAAATTTATGTTACGGAACAGAGAGAGATAATAAACGCTTCAAGTGAGAATACTAAAATTACTACTGTCCCGCAACGTTCCAGGTTCAAAACAAAAGACTTAGGTAAAATTACAAGTTAAAGTTTAATGCTCAAAGTAACAACTAAACATTCAGGACTCATAAGGATAATGTAATGGCAAAAACAGGTTAAATATATGGTTAACTGCAATAGCCTCTATTAACATGAATTTAGCAAGAGCAAATTTATCTAAGTCAGCCCTGATAAATGAAAAAAAACGGATAATGCTCAGTTAAAGCAAGATATATTATTACAGATACAAAATATTATTAATATTGGCTGACATCAAAACTCTACATGAATCACAAAAACCTTACCAGGCCTACGAATTAACGCCCCAGGCTATACAGTGCAAGAATAATGGTAATAACAATTATACTCATATTATACAGCAGCTAGATGGCTGGAGACTTCCTGAGCACTCACAAAAATAATAATACACTATACAGGGGAGGACAGAGATGTGAACAAAATGGGGAGTAGATCTAAGTGGCAACTAATGCAGAGATTGAGCTCATTATATAGGGGCCGGCAGAGCTTGATTCAACTTGCAAGAAGGACGCGGAAATGGGGGCAGAGAGGACGAAGAGTTGACACTCCTGCTCTGAACAACAGAAAGAACGACTTACTCTACTATAAGGGGGAGAAGGGGGGAGTGAGGTAGAACACGCAAGCCTGGTCACTATGGAAGCCACGAGGCGAATCGTGATCAAACATGCAGCATACTGTTCGTTAGAATTATGCAAAGGATGATGAAATCATAGGGTATGTAACAATATATATATATATATATATATATATATATATATATATATATATATATATATATATATATATATATATATATATATATGTATGTATATATATATATATATATATATATATATATATGTATGTATATATATATATATATATATATATATATATATATATATATGAAGCTTCTGTGGTACAGTGGTCGAGTGTGCGTTTCGTACAGGGGTGAGCCAGGGTTCGCGCCCCGCCAGGCTAATCAACTTTGGGAGTGCTCACCCAGCCACGTACTGCATTGGCGGACACAAGGGGTGCTGTGGTTGAACCAGTGTCAGTTACTATAAAGTATGCTTGCACCCAGTCGGCTTGCGCGGGCCGATTGCACTTGTGTCACAGGCAACACACACACATCCAAAGCCACTCCAACATTACAAGTACACTAACAAGCATTTCTCACCCTACATACAATCTCTATCAGACAGCCTAAGCCACTTGGTAGAGATACATAGGCTATATCGTCCCGACTTCGGTCGGAATAGGCCGGTCATGCAGTGGATACTCAAACGGCTGATGATATATATATATATATATATATATATATATATATATATATATATATATATTTGTGTGTGTGTTTGTGCGTGAGGCGCGTGTGTGTATGTGTGTGTGTGTGTGTGTGTATGTGTGTGTGTGCGCGCGCGCGGCGTTGGCTCATTCACAGGCCAGCTGCTGCACTGGCTGGTTTTCAAACTAGAAGTCATGGCCCCGTAGGAGGCCACGAAAGTATTTTGAAAGGGCCATGGCAGGCTAGCGTACTTAGTAAATCAGAGTGTGCCAGCACCAAACAGTTTTTTTCGTCATTATTTGTGAGCAGCTTGAGAGAAAACTGAAGGGGGGCCACGAGGGTGGATCGCTACTAGTTGCTGTAGTGCATGGTCTCAAAATCTCCACCTGGTAAGGACCTTCCCAACTGAAGGAGAGTTTAGTATTTAAACCCTTCTTCCTTACAGGCCGATGACGTCATGACAGCACCTTTCATGTGAAGCGTACAGTAGTGAAGAATAAAGAAGGGACAGGGTAATTGCTAAGTGTGCCAGGAGAGGGCAATTTAATCGCACAAGCTCACCCCCCCGCCTACCCCCTCCAGATCAGTGATTGGACTGTAGGAAGGATCCGAAGTTTGAAGTTTCACTTAATTTCATACCTTGGTGAGTGTTCCAGACGTCCTGCTTTTATGTTTGGGAGAAAAACTGAACTGACAGTTACTAACTAATATTAATGAATGATACAGTCTCATACGAGTGAACTGATTTTCATTTTTTTTTTTCCAAATATATTCATATTTCTCCGAATAATCATACTAAAATTCAGATAACTGCAGCTAATTTTATGACTAAACATTAACTAGTCATGCACTGTAAATGTGAATAAAAAAAAAAATTAAAAAAGACAATTTGATTGGGATGTTATTCAAGGTTTTGTTCTTCTCACTTTTAATCTTGGTTGTGGGAAACCAGGATTACTTAAATAAGTATGTGTGCAAACAAGAGGATTAGTCTATAGTAATGTATTATCAATAAAAAAAATTATTTTCCAGATTGCGAGTCGATCAGACTGCTGTCAGATATATTCATATCTACTCATGGATCAAGGACAAAAGACTTACAACACCCTGACTTATCTTAAAAAGTGATAATGTAAACCTGCTCTAACACCACATATGATTAAGTGTTGACTTTGTATATTTATGCTCAGTCATGCGTGAATATCGATGCTACGGATCCTTGTCATAAGAGTGGTGTTGCTATGCTCTAATGCCGAATTCAGCTTCACTTCAAGATCATACAAGATCACATTATCGTGTTAAATGAAAGATCTCTAACCCTTTTCAGCTCGCTTACAGACCATGCGTAATCAGACTGTAAAACTGATTAAATTAATAATCAAGCAGATTCATTATTACCTATGATCAACGACTCAGAGATTTCAATGCAACCACCAAAAAAAAAGAAAAAAAAATGAAGCCGTCAGAGTTCTTTGGTTCCGTCAGATGAAAGAATATCTAATTTAATACACTTAATCTGTTTTATATGTGAATATCAAGGCATCTGGCAATTGACAGTAAGACAAATAGACATATTCTTAGATTATATATATATATATATATATATATATATATATATATATATATATATATATATATATATATATATATATATATATATATATATTTGTGGTAGGTGGGGACGCTCACCATCCATTCACTCGATGTAGTGTTGCTCTCCGGTGTCTGCCCTTTCCTCTCCATCCTTCTTTCCTTCCATTCTCTTCTGTCTTTCCTTTATTCTTTCCTTGTCCTTCTGCCTACGGGTGACTTTACACTTCCTCTTCTGTCTTTCTTTCCTTCATTCTTTCCACTTCCTTCAGCCTATGGATGACTCAACACTGAGTGACAAGCCAAATGGTTTCCTGTGCACCAGGAAACCATTTACTACGCTGGGTGGTAACCATATAACCAAATTTTGGCACCTGGTGGTTTCGTGGGTAATTATTGCGCTCCAGTCGGATTGAGCCGGTGAAGGTTTATATCCAAGGTGTGGTTGGGGTTGATTGCTCATGTAATGCCACTCAGGGATGAGTGAGGCTGGTCACTCTCATCTTAAATGTCGGGACCAACTGCCTAGCCCCGGGCTCCTACGCTCCTCATGGGCCAATGTAGGATTGGATGATGGATGGATGAATATATATATATATATATATATATATATATATATATATATATATATATATATATATATATATATATATATATATATATATATATATATATATATATATATATATATATATATATATATATATATATATATATATATATATATATATATATATATATATATATATATATATATATAATATACTATAGCAGTAGCCGTGTGTGTGTGTGTGTGTGTGTGTGTGTGTGTGTGTGTGTGTGTGTTTTGGGCAGCCGAAACTACACATCCAAATTGCACCAAAATTGGCACAAAAATCACAAAAAAATCGCTGATGTAAAAAAAACTTGGTCCTATCACAATAGAAAAACTTTTACTATATTTAATGAGCGATCACATTTTGACCAAAAAAAAACACTGCTCCCGGAGTCTGGAATAGGATCTCCGTAGAATTTTTTGACCAAAGATAGAACTAAAATAAACTGGGTTCCATTCCCGAAGCTGCAAATAACACGATCAATTGCTTAGCTGCAAAAAATCCAAGTAACAAATTTACACTAGAACAGCACATAAACGCGAGAGCCCTCCTCTGGAGCAAGTGCAAGGGCCTGAAGGGCCCACGAGCACTTGTATAATATACTATAGCAGTAGCCGTGTGTCTGTGTGTGTGTGTGTGTGTATTTTGGGCAGCCGAAACTACACATTCAAATCGCACCAAAATGGGCACAAAAATTGCAAAAAAATCGCTGATGTAAAAAAAATTGGTCCCATCAGGATTGAAAAACTTTTACTATATTTAATGAGCAATCACATTTTGACCAAAAAACGCTGCTCCCAGAGCCCGCCTGAGGATCTCCATAGAATTTTTTGACCAGACGTAGAACTAAAGTAAACTGTAGCAGTAACAGTGTGTCTGTGTGTGTACTTCGGACTTGTGTTCGGACAATTTGGGTTCCATTTCTGAAGCTGCAAATAACGCGATCAATTGGTTAGCTGCAAAAAATCCAAGTGACAACATTACACTAGAAGAGCATATAAACGCGAGAGCCCTCTGCAGGAGCAAGTGCGAGGGGCCCGAAGGGCCCACGAGCACTTATAATATACTATAGCATTAGCTGTGTGTCTGTGTGTTTGTGTATTTTGGGCAGCCGAAACTTCACATTCAAATTGCACCAAAATTGGCACAAAAATCGCAAAAAAAACACTGATGTGAAAAAACTTGGCCCCATCACGATTGAAAAACTTTTACTATATTTAATTAGCGATCAAATTTTGACTAAAAAAAAAACGCAGCTCCCGGGGCCCAGTCGATTGCCGTGGTCGAGTGGTTAATATCTCGGACTTGCATGCGGACAACTTGGGTTCCATTCCCGAAGCTGCAAATAACACGATCAATTGGTAAGCTGCAAAAAATCCAAGTGACAACGTTAGATTAGAACAGCACATAAACGGACCGTCATGGGCCCTTCGATGTTTCCTTGACGGCCGATAGCGACAACGGTAGACTAGAACAGCACATAAACGTGACTCGGATTACCTGAAATGAACACGACGCACGCGTGAAGCAGGAGGAACGAGTGAGAAGCACGAGGAAACGAATGAGAAGCACAAGAAAGCGAGCACGCAGCATGAGAGTCCTCCGCAGGAGCAAGTGAGAGAGAGCCCGAAGGGCCCACGAGCACTTGTATATAAATAGATAGATAGATAGATATAGATATAGATATATAGATATATACAAAAGTCCTCAACATGTTGTTCTTCACTTCTAAACTTGGCCTCTTTCCTTTCCTGAATTGCATTCCATGTTTCATCTGATATCCACTTTTTCCTTCTCGCTTTTCCCTGTTTCTTAATAGTAACCTTAGCACTCTCATGCAAAACCTCTTTTACCTATCTCCACATTTGATTAATATCATTGTCTTCAGATTCCATCAAAGTCCGCACGACTAAAAACCTGTTCCTTCATTCCCACCGAAATTTTTCCTTCGTGTTCTCATCATTTCTTAGCTCATCAAAATCATAATCATTACCTCCTGTACAATTACCATTAACGTTTCTCTTAAGTTTTATCTTAATCTTTAACACAACAAGTTGATGATCACTACCTATATCTGCCCCCTTCTTACGCAAACATCTTGCAAATAACTCCTATGCCTTCTGCTAATTCCAATGTGGTCAATCTGGTTACAATATTTACCACAAGAGCAGCGTGTCAGGCCATAAAGGAGTTAACTGGGACTGAAAAAGAGAAGGAAGGAAATATCTGTACGAGATAGAACTTGTAACTTGATGACCATACTGTAGATCTGGATATAAAAGGATGGTGGAAAGAGCATCCTGAATCTTTTCTAAATAGACCAATCCCAGCTGGACAGGACATTTTGCCAAAAGAGAGAGATCTGCAGATGGAAACAGGGGATATAACCTTGGAAGAGGTAGCAAAATCAATAAAGGAGTTAAAAGAATTTAAAGGCCCCAGGAGAGGATGGAATATTTCCTGAAATGCTTAAGGTGGAAAATGATGAGTTGATGAATGCACTTTTGAAACTTTTTAATATGGCTTGGGATAATGGTGAAATTCCAGAAGAGTGGAAAAATGGAATGATTATAAAAATACCAAAAAAGGGAAATTTAAGTGTGTATGGAAATTGAAGGGGGATAACTTTGACACATGTAGTTCCAAAGTCTTTCCAGAATCTTGATGAACAGAATAGAGCCAGTAATTGATAAAATTTTAAGAGAAGTACAAGCGGGATTTAGGAAGGGTCGAGGTTGTAATGATGCCACTTGGTATGTGTTTTGTGGATTTTGAAAAGGCGTTTGATAGTGTTTCACGTGGAGCTATGTTAAAAATAATGAGATTCTATGGTATACCAGAAAATTTGTAAATATTATTAGAATCCTGCATGAAGGTATTTTTTGTAAGGTAATGGTAGGTGATTCTTTGAGTAATCCATTTTAAGTTAGGTCAGGAGTGATTCAAGGAGTTCTTTCGTCATTGCTGTTTGTTTTGGCTATGGATTATATTATGAGAAAGGTGGTAAGGAGAACAGGTGCTGGAATTAACTGGAAAGAAAATAAGAAGCTGATGGATTTGGACTATGCTGATGATATTGTACTGATTTGCGAAGTATTTACGAGATGCAGAGGGTGCTTGATTGTCTAGTGGAGGAAGGAGAAAAAGTGGGTTTTGTAATAAATTGTAGAAAGACTGAAATTATTAATATGAACATGGAAAACCAAAATGATTGTGTAATTGGGAATAATGTGGTGAAGAATGTAGAAAATTTTAAATATCTTGGGAACGATTGCATCATTTAACGGATTATTACACTGAGGAGAGGATTACACTGGCTTGGCGAGCTGTTGGAATGCTGAAATCTGTTTGGAATAATAATATGCTTTCTGTACATGCTAAAGTAAAAATTTACAAGTCCATGGTTAGACCAATTTCAGTTTATGGGCATGAGTCATGGTACAGTACAATTGCAAGAGATCAGAAAGTATTAGGATCTGAGAATCAAATACTGAGAAGGATTCTTGGGGTAAAGTGGCAAGTTAGAGTTACAAATGAAAGAGTAAGGGATAATACAAGAGTGGAACCAGTTGATGAATATGAATATGTGAGACTGTCTCGCTGGAAGTGGTTGGGGCACATATATAGAAAAGAAGGCAGTTTAATACAGGATGTGCCAGGGTGGACTGCTAGAGGAAGAAGAGGCAGAGGTAGGCCGAAGAAAACCTGGCTGAGGCAATGAAAAGAGAAGCAGGAGAGGAATGTTGGAGGGAGCTGAAGGAGATGGCAAGAGACAAATATTGTTGGAGAGAGTTCATCGAGGCCCTATGCATCCCGTGGGGTGCCACAGAAAATGATTGATTGATTATCATCATCATCCGTTTGAGTGTCCACTGCAGGACCGACCTATCCCAACCGAAGTGGGGACGATACAGCCTGTGTGTCTTTACCAAGTGGCTTATGGTGCCTGGTAGAGATTGTATGTAGGGTGAGAAGTGCTTGTGTGACTGTAATATTGGAGTGGTTTTGGATGTGTGTGTAGTCTGTGAACCAAATGTAATCAGCCCACGCAAGCCGACTGGGTGCAAGCATACTTCATAACACGCAACACTAGTTCAACCACAGCACCTGTTATGTCCGCCAAAGCAGTACGTGGCCGGGTGAACACTCCCAAAGTTTATTTCCTTGGTGGGGAGTGAACTCTTGTACTCCCATGTACTAAAAAGTATACTCTACCACAGAGGCTCCATATATATATATATATATATATATATATATATATATATATATATATATATATATATATATATATATATATATATATATATATATATGGAGGGGTCGTTGGTTTGCAGAGTTTAAGATATGGGGTCAAGTAGCATCCGAGAGAAGGCAAATGTAGAACTATGATATAGCATACTCAGTAAAATATACCAAACAACCATTCGTGCCACACACCCGTTGGTGGGAACATTCCTGTTCTGGAAAACAGTTCCATGGAAAATATAACCCTAGGAAAATGGCCATTATTAGAAACATAGATCCACTGGGTAAAGTTTGTTAATGGGGGAAATAAGTCCATGAATGAATATGGGTCCATTTTGGGGTTTGGTGATTTGTCATGGGAGGAAAATGGGTCCATGAGATAGGTCTATGGAGAAACTAGATCAAAGGGAAAACTTGGTCCATAGGGAAAATACAGTATGTAATTCAGGGAGGGAAAATTGGTTGATAGGTAAAACAACTTCTTGGTAGAAAATAGGTCCAGCATGGAAAATAGGTCCATGGGGAAGATTGGTCCCTCGTGATAATAGCGCAATGGTGGAAAAAGGGTTCATAGAGGAAAATAGATCTATGGGGAAAAGTAGGTACACGGGAAAAATTAGGTCAAGATGACAAAATATTGTCATAAGCAAAATTAGGTACAAGGGGAAAATACTGTAGATCCAGCAGGGAAAAGAAGTTCATGGGGGAACAAATCCTTTGGGGAAAGTAAGTGGATGGCGGGTTGACATTTTTTTTTTTTTTTTTAATGCGAGAAAGAAGGGACCAAAGGCCATGAGGCCGCAGTTAACAGTTCCCTCCAAGAGAAAAACAAAATACAATAGAGAGCCAAATTCAAGATCCGATCATTTTGAGATGCCTGGATACACTGCGTTTGAAAGACTGGAGATCATAGGCAGCAGGAAATACAGACAGAGGGAGACAGTTCCAGAGCTGACCTGTTGCATAAATGAAAGAATGGGAGTAACGGTTAACTCTTGCATTAGAGAGTTGGACAGAAAAGGGATGAGAGTTTGCTGCCAGACGGGTGCTACGCGCCCGTTGTAGAGGTGGAGGAATGCAAGCAGACAGTTCAGAGGAGCAGTGACCATTAAAGTAGCGATAGAAAAGAGATAAAGATGCAACAGTGCGGCGAAGAGACAGAGGTTGAAGGAAGTCAGTAAGAGGAGGAGAGTTAATAAGACGAAAAGCATTTGACTCCACCCTATTGAGAAGAGCTGTATGTGGGAGCCTCCCCACACATGAGAGTTGTACTCCACACAGGGGCGGATAAAATCCCTGTATAGAGTCAACAATTGTGCAGGGGTAAAGAAAGAGCGGAGTCGGCTTAGCTACCACCCAATCTCTTGGAAGCAGATTTTACAAGAGATGTAATATGATCTTTCCAAGATAAGTCCCGAGTAAATGAAACCCCAAGCATGTTCAAGGATGATGCAGGATTAAGCTGAATATTATTAAACATTAGTGGGTATACCTGTGGAAGATTTTGTCGGGTTGATAGGTGTAAGAACTGAGTCTTAGATGCATTAAAAATAACCATATTATTTTACCCCAGTCAGAGATACGAGCCAAGTCAGACATTAGGTGTGCCATAGCCTCATCCCTTGTTTGTTGAAGTAACTGTTGAGAAGGGCGTTGCAGGAACCGAATGGAAAGGTGAAGGGTGGAGTCATCAGCGCATGAGTGGATAGGGTTAGATGTACAGTTTAGAAGATCATTGATGAATAAAAGGAAGAGAGTTGGTGATAGGACAGAGCCTTGAGGAACACCACTGTTGATAGATCTAGGAGAAGCATAATGGTCATCTACAACAGCGGCTATAGAACGACCATGAAAGGAAGCTAGTGATGAAGGCACAGATAGAAGGATAGAAACCGTAGGAGGGCAGTTTGGAAATTAAAGATTTATGCCAGACTCGATCGAAAGCCTTTGAGATGTCAAAGTGCAATGGCAAAGCTTTCGCCAAAGTCCCGAAAGAAGGATGACCAGGAGTCTGAAAGGTAGGTGAGAAGATCGCCAGTGGAGTGTCCCTGACGGAACCCATACTGACGATCAGAAAGAAGGTTGTGATAGGAAATATGCCTAAACATTTTCTATTGGGAATTGACTCGAAAACTTTTGAAATACAGGACGTTAAAGCAATTGGACGATAGTTGGAGGGTTGGGAGTGGTCACCCTTCTTTGGGACTGGCTGAATGAGAGCAAACTTCCAGCAAGAAGGAAAGGTACAAGTTGACAGACAAAGGCGAAAGAGTTTGCCTAGGCAGGGTGTAAGCACAGAAGCACAGTTCTTGAGAACAACAGGAGGGACCCCATCAGGCCCATATGCCTTGTTAGTACTGAGGACAGTGATGGTAGAAAATACATCAACTGAAGAAATTTTAATGTCAGCCATGAGGAAGTCAGAGGGGGTATGTGATGGAGGAACAGCACCGGAATCGTCTAAGGTGGAACTGGAGGAGAAAGTCTGTGCGAAGAGATCTGCTTTATCAGTAGAAGAAATAGCTACAGAACCATCAGAGCAGGAAAGAGGAGGGAAGGATGATGAGGTAAAGTTGTTAGAAAGATTTTTGGCAAGATGCCAGAAGGAGCGGGAAGAATTCGAGTTGGAGAGTTGAGAGCATTTAGTATGGATGAAATTTATTTTCAGTAGAGCGAAGAATAGATTTAGCACGATTCCGGGCAGAAACGTAAAATGATGTGATTCAGGGGTGGGTTGGTTCTGGTACCTTTTGTAGGCCCTCTCCTTGTTGCGGACAGCATTAGAACAAGTGTGATTAAACCAAGGCTTTCTTGCGTTAGTCAAAGGGTATGAGAAAGGAATGTATGCTTCCACGCCCGAGAGAATAACCTCCGTAATGCGCAAGGCACACTCAGATGGCTCCCGGCCGTGGAAACAATAATCATTCCAGGGAAAATCAAAGTAGTACAGCCTGAGGGCCTCCCCAATCCGCGGGCTCCAAAATGCCACAGACGACGTTTCCCTGGAGGGTCCACAGGCCGCACCGGAGTGATAGGACAGGTTAAGGTAATAAGGTTGTGATCCGGAGGAGCCCAACAGAGAGAAAAGATTAACAGAGTAAGCAGAAAGGATTAGTTGTGAGGAAGAGGTCAAGTATGTTGGAGCTCTCTCCAAGGCGGTCAGGGATACGGGTAGGGTGCTGTACAAGCTGCTCCTAGGTTATTAAAGGATAGAAAAGATGTTAGGCTTGTTCACTATTAGGTGGATCCTGTGAAAAGAGAGGAGAGCTAAAGGTGGTGGTGAACATTGAAATCTTCTAGAATGGAGATTTCAGAGAAAGGAGAAATGGATAAAATGTGTTCCATCGTAGGAAGTGCAAGGATAGTCGGAAGAATTTTTGATAGTCAGTAGAATTAGGGGATAAGTAAACAGCACAGATATATTTAGTCAGAGAATGACAGGAAAGTCGAAGCCAGAGTGTAGAGAATTCAGAAGAATCGAGTTCAGGAACACGGAGTAGCAAGATAGGGAAGTTCGTTGCGTATATAGACACAACAGCCATCTTTGGCTTTGAAATGAAGTATAGAGAAAGTAGGAGGATGTTACAGAAAAGTGGTTTTGCTGTCAGTTGCCTCAGACAGCTGAGTCTCCGTTAGAAAAAAAAAGAAGGTGGAGGTTTAGAGGAGGAGAGGTGGTGCTCAACAGAGCGAAAGTTAGAGGAAAGGCCGCGAATGTTGCAGAAATGAAGAAGAAGAGAGTCAGACAGTGGTTCCAGGCACAGCCCTTGAGTCGTCACCGGGAGAGGGGCGGACGGTGGGGGCATTTTATGGTCCCCCCTGGGGACTCCGAGGCTTAATTAAAAGACGTCATTTTTGTTGAATTTAGAATAGGAAGTGTAGTGTGTATAACTGTGCATGTAGTTTGGTGTAGATAGTTAGAGAAATTTGTACTGGAGAGCATGCTGCCCTACTCTCTGTGGTAACTGAGACACTGAAAAAGTTCCAGCAAAGGGGGATGGTCAGGGAACTAGTCCTGAGGAGCTGATGAAACGGGAGCTCCAGCACTCCCTTGTCATCAGCTTTCCATCCACCTCGGGAGTACTCGCCCTGCTCGACTGGTGCTACAGTCTACCTAAGAGAAAGGAGGTTCAGATGGATATGGATTATGTACAGTACTTACATAAAGAGTCACTGAGAGACCGTGTTGGTGTGACACTGTGATTCCAACTTTGAAGAGGATTTTCAGTTGGTGTAATGTTGGAATGTGGAAGAAAATTAAAAGGGCATTACAAAAATATGCTGCATCTAAAGAAAATTTAAAACAGCAATGGAGCACATCGAGAACGCAACACTTACATTCACCTCTAGGTCTAAAAATGAACTTGTACAATAACTCTGCCCTACGACCATGACCTATGCCAAGCCGTTAACACTTCCACCAAGTTTAACCCAAATTAAATTACAACTGCTTGAATTGACCTCGCACTGAGATCGTGATCTTTGGCCCATTTCTGTAGCCGTGACATTTGACTGAATCTTCTCAACATCTAATCCCTTTATCCCCGCTAAACCTTGATGCTTTCCACAATGTTTGGTGGGTTTAAGTTGACATTGCCCTGTGACGATAGGCAGTGCTTGAACTCCTAACAAGATCCTGAGTACTTTTATCAAGTCTGGGAAAAATTAACTCAGAACTCCTTTACTTATTTTGTTGACACGCAAACACACAGGTCGAATTTTGACCTTGAAACCTGTGACCTTGATCTTTTGACAAGTATATTTCTAAAACGAAATCCCTTATATATCTGTCATACTTTGACTCATTCCACAGGTTTGGTTTGACGCTGATAGGCGACCATGATTCCTTTGACTCAAGGCTACAATAATGTATTCTCGAAAACGTTAGGTCAGTCATTTGAATAATCCTCAACACTATCGCCAAGTGTGGTTCAAAGCTGATCTGAAATGACAGACATTTTGTTAATAAACTCATAGGTTGAATTTTGACTTTGCCTCTATGACCTTGACCTGTTACTTTTCTCAAAAGTGAAATCGTTCATTTTTGCCTCATATATTCTCTAACATTATCCTCAAGTTTGGTCTAAACTGGATTTTTTAAAAATGTTGACATTGACTTCTATCTAAGCTGACAATTTGACCTAGCCACGATGAGCTTGACCTTTCACAAATTGTCTTTAAAAACACCAGTAAGTCTCTCCTTTGGTTAACCATTAACCCCTTAGCCAAGCTTGGTTAAAATCGCTCAGAAACTGAGTTATTTGTTCAAGAATACACACACACACGGCACACACACACACACACACACACACACACACACACACACACACACACACACGAAGTAAAACTATAACACTTGCTCCTGTCTCGCAAGCACAAGATTAAATAGCTCATTGCATAGGACAGTAAATAATAAACAATACACATTGATTCTGTTGAAGAGTACAGTTTCCTTATTATTCTATACCGTAGAGGAACTACCTTGGGAATGTGTGGTATGTATTAAAATGAAAATCGGAACCCTTTCGAAAATGTAAAACAGTTTTTTTTTTTTAAGTTCATGCTATATATTTTCACTAAGTTTGTACGAAACTAAACTGGAATTCGTGTGGTAGGCCTATTCCCACTGTCCTTTTTTTAATGCAAGGAAGAAAGAACCAAAGGCAAGGAGCCCGCAAAACGTTCGTTCTAAAAAAAAAACAAAAAATACAACAGTGAGCAAAAATTCAAGATCCGCTCGATTTCTGAGATGCTTGGACACACTGTGTTTGAAAGATTAGAGATCATAGGAAGTAGAAAACAACAAACAGAAGTAGGACTGTTCCAGAGTTGACCTGTTACATAAATGAAGGACTGGGAGTAACGGTTAACTCTTGCATTAGAAGAGATGGACAGGAATGGGATGAAAGTTCCTCAGCAATACGTAACTGAAC